>NC_057809.1:387285512-387599706 GCF_018294505.1 Triticum aestivum | reverse complement strand
CAACCCCGACACGGCACCCCGACACCGACAGGACACCCCGACCCCCGACACCTCCCGAAAAGGTGTTCTTTGGCCTTCCAGAGGCCGACGGGGTCATATATTTGTGAATTATTAGTTAGGTCATATATTTTTCGATTTTGTTATGAAAAAAATCATATATAATTGTGTTGATCATGTAGTTTTAAATGTGCAGTTGTTTCATCGCTGCGAGGTTTGGTGTTCGACGACCTCGCCGTGCGTTTGACGAGCTCTGCCCCTTCGTTCGTGGGTGAGCACAAATGACAAGTCCTCCTCCCCCATTAATTATTTCATCTATTCCGATGAAACTTGATAGCTAGCTATATATGTGTCTTGAATCATCAGTATGCGTAACCAATATGTGTCTCCCGTTCGAAAGCGTCATAGTTATAAATATGCATGCATTTGCATATTTATAACCTTGATTCTTTCGAATTGTCCAACGCTATCCATGGACAGCCCGAGTATGTGTAGATTGGGTTCGTTTTCCCATATGCTTTGCTCCGGATCCGATGCATAAATTTCGTCAGTGCCTCCCCTGTTGTTCTCCGGGTACACATCCTCTTTGTTTATTGCAGAGACGTGTATTAGGAGAACAGCGGGGAGGTGCTGCCGAAATTTTGCGTCGGATCCGGAGCATAGCATGGGAAAATGAACCCAATCTACACATACACGGGTGGGATTAGGACCTATCATTACCTATTAGAGTGTAGGTTGCATGGACGTAATAAAATTGACAAAGTAGATCAACTGATGAATATATACATGGTGAATTACATATATAATTGTTGTGTGTCCAGTAGCTCTGAAAGTCAAGATGAGTGACCGTGCGTGGATGTATACCGGTCACACTGGTCAGAACAAATGGAGCGCTGAATGGTTCACAAAAACCAAGGGGTTTGTGCGAGCCGCATTTGCAAATGGCCAAAAGAAAACCTGGTGCCCCTGTTTCCGGTGCGACAATTGGGAAAACAAGACAGAGGCTGAAATGGGCAAACACCTGCAGAAGAGTGGTTTTACGCACGATTATACGGTGTGGACATTTCATGGTGAGTCTGCCCAACATGACCGAGCTGAGGTGAATCGTTGTCGCACCGACGAGCATGGTACCGGGATGGAAAACATGGTGCAAGACTATGATGATGCTCGGGATTCGGACGAGGAGATGGAGGAATCTGCAAAGGCCTTCAATGAAATGTTGGAGTCTTCAAAACGTCCGCTCCACGAGCACACTAAGCTTTGTCAGTTGGATGCCATCTCACAAGTAATGGCTCTGAAGGCTCAGTTCAACTTGGGCAGAGAATGCTATGACGCAATTATGACAGTATTTGGACGCTTTCTACCCAAAGTCCATGTAATGCCTGCAAACCTGTACCAGTTGGACAAAATCCTCCGTGCACTGAAGATGCCCTATGAGAAGATACATGCCTGTGACAAAGGATGTGCCTTATTTAGGCTTGACTATGCGGACTTGAACTATTGTCCCATTTGCAAGTCTTCCAGGTATATTGTGGTAGACAACGGTATGGGTGAGAAGACACAGACCAAAATCCCCGTTAGTGTTCTTCGGTATATGCCAATCGTACCAAGACTTCAACGTCTTTTCATGGTCGAAGAGATGGCCAGACAGATGACATGGCACAAAACAGGCAAAAGAACCGAACTAGATGCAGATGGGAATCTGATGATGGTACACACATCGGATGGTGTTGCATGGAATTTTTTTGATGAATTACATGCTGACAAAGCGGCAGATCCGAGGCATCCTTGAGTCGGCATCAGCACTAATGGGTTCAGTGTGTTTGGTATGACGGCAACCCAATACAGTTGTTGGCCCGTATTTGTCTTTCCACTCAATCTCCCCCCGGACAGATTATGCAAAGAAAGAACATTTTCCTGACGTTGATAATTCTAGGACCCAACTATCCGAGGAAAAATATGAATGTGCACATGCAGCCGCTTAAGGACGAATTGCAAGAAGCCTGGGATAATGGGTTCAAGACATACGACGCCGTTAGCAAACAGAACTTCATAATGCGTGTCTGGTACATGTACTCGACGCATGACTTGCCGGCGTATGCGCTATTTGTTGGCTGGTGTGTGCATGGAAGGTTCCCGTGCCCCACATGCAAGGGAGCTCTTGAGTTTCGTTGGCTTCAGGCCGGTCACAAGTTTTCTTGCTTCGACATGCATAGACAGTTCCTGGATCCTTGCCATAAGTTCAGGAAAGACAAGAAGAACTTCATCAGGGGTAGAGTTGTCAAAAACTCTGCACCACCTGCATTGACAGGCCAACAGACCCTGGATCAGTTAAATGCTCTCGAGCCAGATCCACAACATCCAGGGTACTTCAAGGGGTATAATACTAAGCATGCGTGGACTCACAAAACATGCTTATGGGATCTGCCTTACTTCGAAGACCTCGTTTGCCCACACAACATTGACGTGATGCACACTGAGAAGAATATCGCCGAGGCACTTTTTGGTACATTGTTCGGCATAGATGGGAAGTCAAAGGATAATACTAAGGCTAGAGTCGATCTGGAGGCGCTATGTGATAGGCCGTTACAAAACATGAAAGAACCGAAAGGAAAGCAGAACTGGAGGAAGCCAAAGGCATGGTTCAATCTTAGAAGGCTAGCTATGAGGGAAATTCTCTTGTGGGTGCAACAACAGTTGATGTTCCCCGATGGGTATGCAACGAATCTAAAGAGGGGAGCGAATCTTGATAAACTGAAGATATTTGGTCTCAAGAGTCATGATTGGCACATATGGATTGAGCGGGTAATGCCGGTGATGTTGTGTGGCTTCATCCTGAGGATGAATGGCTAGTACTGGCAGAACTCAGCTATTTCTTCCGTGTTCTTTGTGCGAAAGAACTATCGCCTGGCGTGCTAGAAGAAATGGAAGAGTTGGCGCCGGAGTTGATCTGCAAGTTAGAGAAGATCTTTCCACCGGGCTTCTTTAATCCAATGCAGCATTTGATTTTGCATCTCCCGACCGAGGCAAGATTGGGGGGGCCCGTGCAAAATCGTTGGTGCTACCCAACTGAGAGGATGCACAAGACGCTTCAAGAAAAATGTAAAAATAAACGTAGAATTGAAGCATCGATGGCTGAGGCATTCATCATAGAGGAGGCGGCAAACTTCGTAACAGCGCACTACGAAGCCAAAAATCGTCATTTGCATAATCCGAAGCCTCGGTACAATGCTGACGAGCCTAAAAAGGGTGGATCCAACCTCAGCCTATTCAAAGGGAATCTTGCACCAGCTAGTGTTTCACATCCAGTATCTTTGGATAACGAAGAATGGCGGACCATTTCGTTGTATATCTTCAACAACCTGATAGAAGTGCGGCCGTACATCGAGTAAGTTCTTGGTACATTGTTTCGCAACTTCTATTTCCTTTGAACTACTCTTATTCCTGGATATGTCATACAGTCGATACGTCGCCATATTCTCGTATGGAGCGGAGATCCAAAAGGATTCCGTCGAAGAGTATGAGCTTCTCGCAAAGCAAGGAGGCGGCTATCCCGGTTTCATCTCTTGGTTCAAACAAATGGTAATTTCTATTAGACAATTTCATTTCATTCGCTAATTTGTGCATAATGCAACAATCCTTTCATATTAAACTTGTAGGCTAATTCAGAGTCTATGGACGCCGAATTGAGACAAGTCACTAATGGTTTTGACTATAAGGTCCGTTCATTTGACAAGTACGACATCAACGGGTATCGCTTTCGTACCTATGGCAAAGAGCTATCTATGGCCGACCGAAAGTCTACAAATTGTTGTGTATCTGCTATCGGCGAAGGAGGTACCGAGTATTATGGGAGAGTTGAAGAAATTTATGAACTTCTCTTCTATGGTGAAAACACACCGAATGTCGTAGTCTTCAAATGTTATTGGTTTCAGCCGAAGGAGACTAGAAGGACTCATGAACATCTAGGGCTAGTTGAAATCAACCAAAGCACCCATTTAGATGTTCCTGATGTCTACATTACGACTCAACAGGCGACCCAAGTATTCTATCTATCGTGGGCCTGCCAAACTAATCCAAATCTGAAAGGTTGGGATGTCGTTTATGAAGTGCCGCCACGTGCTAGACTTTCTCCCCCAAAGGAACAGGATTATGAACCTCACATTAACCCAAACACATATGAAGGAGAATTCTTCCAAGAGACACGTCTTTCCAAAAAGCGTTTCAAGAACCGCTATACTTCACCCCAAAACATTGAAGTAGACAGCGACAATGAATCCGACATCACCCCAGAGGAGGAACAAGAAGAGCGGGAACAAGAAGAGGTTACTGCTGCAGATGACCTATCAATGCTTGACCGATTACGTCAAGGTGGCCTTGCACATGTTGATGCCAATGAACCCTATGAGCCCATCTATAGTGATGATGATGATTATGCATTTATTGATGATACTAATCGAGATTATTAGTAGTGTCAGGTATTCAATTTTTTTATGTTGTACTTGATGATGATACACTTAAGTGATATACATATTATTATTCATGTCGGTACTTTTTTTATGTTGTACTAATTTTGTTTGTTCTTTGTCATGGCAGGTGTTGAAAGATGGTGGGCGCTGGTCGGGAGTGCGCCGAGGCCCCTTCTTCGTCGGCATGTGGTGAGAGGTCTTCCATTCCACACGCACCTCTCCGCCGAGCGTTGCTGGACAGTATGGCGACACCGCCCGACCCTTCTTCATCGACCGCGGTGCCCAGCAGGGGACGAGGTAAGAAGAAGAGAGGAGGTGGAGCACGTGGTCGCGGGAGAGGAGGTAGGGTGACTCTTACGGCGCCTTCCTCGCCACCGCCCCTAGCTGTTTCACCCGAGCACGTGACTGCTAGGGTGGACTCATCTGAGGAGGAGGCTGCATGGACTCCGGTCCACGAGCCTCCGGTCCACGGGTCTTCGGCCCACGAGCCTCGGGTCGACGGGCCTTCGACCCACGAGACTTGGGCCCACGAGACCCCGGAGGAGCACATGTCTAGATGGGGTACCTGGTCGGGTCAGCCTGAGGAGCCGAGTGGCCACGCTGATGATGGCGGGGAGCCGAGTGGCCATGCTGATGATGGCGGGGAGCCGACTGATGAGGAGGGGAGGAGGGGGGCAACGTCTGCCAGCGTGGTGCTACACGGCTCCCGTCCGTGCCGGCGACCCGCGAGCAGAGGTGGTTGATTTTCCCTGATGGGGAGAGGTAAGTGCATTTAATCTTTTTGTACCTTCTGCATTCACGTTTCTTCAAATAACTGATGTGTTGGCCTTGTCATGCTGCAGGGGTTGGGACCACCATGAAAGTGTCCGTCGGCCCAACTCCGTCCTTGGAGTTCTGATTCGGCAAAACTTCCCGGGGTTTGTCACGTTGCCTGGTGAGGGTCGGCTTCCAGAGGTTGGATTGACTTGGGAGCACTACTTGGCTGCCCCGGCCCCGCCGGGTGAGATTATCGACGGTGTCTTGTGCAAGACGAGGGCAGACGTCGTGATCAGAAAGTTCTGGGTAATTGCTCCTTTACACAATTAAAAATATTCAACTAGCTAGTTATTAATTGTACTAATCAATATTGTCTCATTTGATTGCAGACATTCTACAGGTGTGAGGAGGGATACGAGGAGGAGTCGGATCATGTTATCCACAAGGAGTGAAAGCGCCTACTTCAGAACTTACGGCATGAGGTTCGGGTGCAGGCTGTTCGAGACTACTACGCCGGGCGTGGTATCAAGAAGCCCAACCAGGAGTGCCGCGATAAGTTCTTGAGTAAGGAGAAGTACATGAAGGTAATTCTTAAGGCCTTGTACTTACTTCCTTCATTTAGTAATTCATAGCCGTAGCGCTCAAGTTTCTATTTGCTAACTTAGGCCCCTCCGAGATGGTGTGCGGATCGAATGGATTATTGGGAGGTGTTGGTCAATGTGTGGTGCTCAAAAGAATGGCTGGCCACCCACAAAGAGGCCAAGGACAAATGTGCCCAAATGGAAGGTGTGCCACACCACCAAGGCAGCTCCAACTTATTTCAGTACGGGCGGAACTGGGTATGTGGTTTGCTTCATGATTCATGCAATTCATTCATCATGCTAGCTTTAGCCCTTTAATTACTAATTTACTTTGTTTCTCTCTTTCAGGCATGCTATAATAAGGCGGATAAGGTGCCAGAGGTGTACAACCTGTATGCCATGGCCCACACTGGCCCTTACAAGAAAGTCAAGGCATTCTCTGCGTCTGACCTCGATGATCCAAAGAACTTCACCAACATCTCCGCCCACGACAAGCTCGTGCAATATAGAGATCAGGGGAAGGCGAGGAAAGGGGAGGACTTTAACCCGAGCCAGGGTCCCATTGATACAGAGCTGCTGATGATATCTGGTGGCGGGAGGTCCCATGGCTCCATAGCCATGGGATATGGACTTATCCGTTGTCCTAGCACTCTCCCGGAGATCAAGGCACGCCAGTCGAGCTCTGCTCCTGAGATAAGGCCTCGTGAACGGCCAGTCCAACTCGCCTTCAAGGTTAGTTATATGTACTCAGCTATCTTTCTCCATTACATTGTGTGCGTTTCCATCAATGATTACAAATGGTCATGTGAGTGGTGTTGCAGGCTGCTATACAGAGTGAGAGAGATAGAACGGAGAAACTTCTGGCAGAGGCGGCGGAGAGGCAACGGGAGTTGGTGGAGAGGACGACAAAGATGTTGGAGGAGGAGAGGGCACGGAATGACATGCAGGCAAGGGCCATGTACGAGCTCCTTGTGGTAAGTTTCTTCTGCAGATTACTTGCTAGTCTTAACATTTGAGTCTCATTACTAACTAGTATGACTCTGTTGTGAAAACCAAATGTGTAGTCTGTGTGCGAGAAGTCCGGTCAGACCGCTCCGCCGATGCCAGTGATTGCTCCTGGGAGCACGGTGAGTTTAATTTGAATGGACATTACTTGCTAGTCTTAACATTTGAGTGTCATAATGCTAACGAGACATTGGAAATGATCTTTGGTGCAGCTTAACTCCAGAAACGCATCGCACGATCCTTCTCCAGCTACCGGCGTGAGCCAGCCCGCTCCTTCTCTAGCTACCGGCGCGAGCCAGCCCGCTCCTACACCTCCGTGCTCACAGTAAGTTTCTCCAGTGTTTTGCTTAACAAATGCATAAAGACCTAGACTTACCTTTATTTCCTCCAATATGCTTACCATAATGACCTAGAGTTAGCTTCTTTTCCTCCAAAATGACTTAATAAGCTTACTGACCTCATAAACCATCCATTCTACCTAAGTTAGCTCTAAAATGACTCATTTTACCTTAGTTAGCTTACAAGTGATCCAATTTATCCAAGTTAGCTCTAAAATGACCCATTTTACGTAGATTAGCTCCTAAATGATCCATTTTACCTACGTTAGCTTTAAAATGACCCATTTCACCTAGGTTAGCTCCAAAATGACTCATTTCACCTAAGTTAGCTCAAAAACGATCCATTTTACCTTAGTTAGCTCCAAAACGTGGCATTTCACCTTAGTTAGCTCATAAAAGACCCATTTCAACTAAGTTAGCTCCAAAATGATCAATTTCACCTAGGTTAGCTCATAAATGACCCATTTCACCTAGGTTACATCATAAACGACCCATTTGACCTAGGTTAGCTCATAAATGACCCATTTCACCTAGGTTAGCTCATAAACAACCTATTTCACCTAGGTTAGCTCATAAACGACCCATTTCACCTAGATTTGCTCATAAATGACTCATTTCACCTAACTTAGCTCATAAACGACCCATTTCACCTAGGTTTGCTCATAAACGACTCATTTCACCTAGGTTTGCTCATAAACGACCCATTTCACCTAGGTTTGCTCATAAACGACCCATTTCACCTAACTTAGCTCCAAAATGATCCATTTCACCTAGGATAGCTCATAAACTACCCATTTCACCTAGGTTAGCTCATAAACGATACATTTCACCTAAGTTAGCTAATATATGGCATATACTTCTTCTTCTAGTCTTCTTCTTCTATTCTTTTTCTTCTAGTCTAATTCTTCTTCTAGTCTTCTTTTTCTAACTTTCTTATTTGTCATTTTGCAGGTTTCATTCACTTCACAGAAGCCAGCTTCCTATGATGGATTGCTTGCTTTTTCCTGTTTTTTCCTTTGATGCACTTCTTGTATTCTGCTCGCTTGCTATGATGAAACTTTGCATATTGTAATATGTATGGATCGATGGAACTATGTACAACCTACTATGTATGTATGGATGGATATATATGTGCTGGATATTTATTATGTTGGATATATATGTGCTGGATATTTTTGTGATGGATATATATGTGCTGTGAAATATTTGTTGTGATAATTGTTGGATATAAGAAAAATAGAACAAAAAAGAGGCAGTGCAGGCTCTTTGCCGTCCGCGGCAGACGGCAAAGACACCTTTGCCGTCGATGGCAGATGGCAAAGGGGGCACGTGGCGCCCACCTGTGCTTCCTAGGGATGGACCATTTGGCCAATTTGCCTACCGTGGCGGACGACAAAGCCAAGCTGATGGCAAAGACTTTGCCTTTGCTGTCCGCCGGGCGGACGGCAAAAAAGAGCGGGCGCTGACATATAGCTGAAGTCGTCTGGCGGACAGCAAAGAGGCGCTCAAATTTGCCGTCCGCTGGCGGACGGCAAAGGCCACCGTTAGCCGCCTAACAGAGTGACGCTGACGGACGTGCAACATTTTGCCGTCCCCCCTCTTTGCCGTCAGCCGCTGTAGGCAAAGGGCTCTTTGCCGTCCGCCATAAAAAGCCGACGGCAAAGGACCTGTTTGCCGACCCTATCTTTGCCGTCACTATTTGCCGTCCGCCACGGACGGCAAAGTGCTTTGCCGTCAGCCGCCCCTGCCTTTGCCGTCCGCCATGGCAGACGGCAAAGTACTGGATTCCTGTAGTGTGTGCGGCCCAGGCCCGGGGCCTCCTGTCGGTGTACAAAAGTAGGGGCCTTTCTGTACCCCTTTACTTGTGCATGTGCAGTCGTAGCCACACCTACAGCCACGCTTGACGGGGCAGAGGAAGCAAGATGCAAGACTACTAGAGCAGCACTGAAGCCAGAGGCGCGAAGGGAAAAGGGACAAGATGGGTCTCCCACGGCAAGAGCCTTGCCGGGGACGACCTACGCTACCCCAGAAAGACCCTTGCCAGGGCAACTTGCCCAACACCAGCAGGACCGCCACCCTTGAGCCTAAAAGTTCTGGCACCGCCAACAACATCATAACCATGGCTCGGAAGGCGCCTGCATGGTGGCATACAGATCTTTGTGAAGACTAGAGACCTGCAAAACTAGATGAGAACTAGGAGACAAAGACCCCCGGCAAGATCCTTGCTAGGGACGCCCATGAGACCCCGGCAAGGCCCGTGCCGGGCCCCCGACAAAATCCTTGCCGGGGACGTCTGCGAGGCCGAAGCCAGGACCGCACCTGCCAGAGTTTCGCTGCTCCACACCCATTCCAACGTGGCGGCCAGCCCGCCACCTAGGAGAGCGCCTGCGTGGAGGCATGCAAATTCCAAGCAACTAGCCAAGCACCTGCTTGATGGCATGCAGATCTTCGTGAAGGCCCTGCCACCACACCAGCTCAGCAGCCAGCCAGCCAGCATGGTGCTGCATGCCTCGTCACCTTGAACACATGTCGAAGCAAGGCGAGGCGGCGACGGACGGGACAAGCTTCTCTGCCGTCCCCGATAAAGCAAGAGGACACATAGATGGCGCATTAAATGCGTTTGTCCTATGACATCAGGAGATAAACTTGTACACTGTAGACACTTTCCACCTCCTGTGTGCCGCTGTGGCAGCCCCTTTGACATATAAAAGGAGGCCCGAGGCATACTGAGGAAGGATTCGAACTTTTTGGACTGGGCATGCATCGCAGCTAGTTCAAGAACTCAAGAATACTAAATACACACAAAGCAGGACTAGGGTATTACGCATCGTTTGCGGCCCGAACCTGGGTAAACATTCCCTCGTGTTGATCTTCTCGACCCGCTCTTCGCGCAGCCCACGCCCCGCCAACCGTAGTAGGGATTCCCTATGATCCCATAGGTGTCGCTCCAGAAGCCCCGACAGCCGCCGTCTGGCATTGTCAACATGGTCAACAACCGAGAGGAATCAGGAGATGAATGTATGTGGAGAGGCTGACAGTAGGGACCCACCAGGGTCATTGCATTATGCAAGCCCTTGTTATTACAAGCCAACAAAAATACTTCATCCTAATTGTTTGACAACTAGGTCCCACGCCATTGCCAATGTAGTCAACAAACAAAAAAATTACACAACAAGCGGATAACATCAGGGACACAACATCTCGCCCAGTTCTTTTTTAGTTTTAGAGACGGAGCTCAACTACGCATTGTACAGGGGTTGTGGCCCGTCTAGCCCACGCTTATGCTTTTATTTAAGCACATGATGAGCCCAGTTGATATCTTTTTTGTTTCTGAAAATGGCTAGCCCAGTTCTTTTTTTTGGAGAATAACCAACCGAGGCCTACTTGCTTTTCTCAGCCCTGGTGGGCTGCAAATCTTTCAAGACGAGGAGGGATGTAAGTAGTAAGAAATGGGCTTCCCCAGAAAATGGGCTATAAGTTGTAAGAAATGGGTTGTAAATTTTTAAACCAAAGCCATCCGGTAAATACATTAAAATATCATTTTTTCTGGATTTCTCTACTCTTATAAAAAGAAGAGTTGGTGATGATGGTGTGCCTGCCATCCTACAATATAGGTCGCCGATCTATATCTAACAGATAGGAAGGAAACTATGACAATTTACCCGCACTCCTCTCCACATTTGCAGATATGGCCTTCCCTCGTTCATCCTTTTCTCCCACAAGATAAACTACTCATACAAATGCATCTTCATGTTTCGTGCAACGCACGAGCATCTTGCTAGTAAATATTTTAAATTTCATTCATTTTTTGCGGAGTTTTTTTTTTGAATTTTACTTTGCATTTTTAAAAAATTATTTTTAACATGACTCGAACTTATGTCTATCATTTGACCTTGAAAACATGGTTGTGCCTTCACCTCCTTTGTTCTTGGTTGAACTCAGGTGTGATGTCGAAGAAGGCCAAACACATTTCAGTCCGTGCAAAACAATGTTTTATGGTGAGGAAACAAAGTTAGGAATTCATGAAGAATGAGTTGTCTGCTGAAGAAACATTGTTCCGATTCTGACAAAACAATGTTTTGCACGAGTTTGGATATCCCAACATGCGAAAGGTTTCCAGAACTCGAGTTTTCTGCTGAAGGAAACATTGTTCGACTCCAGTGAACAATGTTTGGTCGGGAACCGCCAACCACCTCCAACGAGAGTTTTCCAGAAGCTACCTCATTAAGTCTTGAAGCCATTTAGTCAAACAAAGCTGGTTCACTTTCACACCTAAGCTGGTTCCAGAAACTAGTTCTCTTTCACACCTATCCAGGGGGTTGTCCCGATTATAAATAGGCTAGCTCTTCCCTTCATTGGGGACTTTTGCCATTTCTATCAAAGACTAAAGACATAGACTCCTCCTGAGATTGGAGAGCTCTTGTTATCCATTCTCGTGATTCCTTGAGAAATTGCTCCTAATTTGTGCTCCACGAGTAGATTGTGTTGTGTGGGTTAGAGTTTGTGGTTTCCCTTGTGGATTGCACCTATCTCGTGCTCCACGACTTGAGTGTGGTTGTGTGGGGTAGTATCGCGGGTTGTGGATCGGTGAATGTTCGGGTTGCAAGCTTCGGTGAGCCTCCTGCTCGTCAGGTCATTATCTCTCATTTTCCATTTTCCGGCTGCTTGCAGCCAGTTATCCCCATCCAGTTATCGATCCTATGCCGTGAAGATCGGACCTCCCTTGAACTACCTCTTCTCCGAAGATGGGATCACATCATCTAGTATTCAGAGCAAGGTTTACACTGTAGGATCTGTATCCTTTTAGCTAGATCTATCCTTTTTAGTTTGGTTTTTCCCCGTCCTATAGTCCAAAGCCAAAAAGCCACAAAAAATCCAAGCCTTTGTTTGTTGAGATATAGTTGTTTGCTTTCCTCTTTGTATTTGCACCAAGTTCTATCCAAAGTTGCTGATGTTTTCTTTGAGTCTTGTTGGATCTTTTGTGCTGCAAAAGAAGAGAGAGAGAAAAAAGAGTGAAAAAAGCAAAAAAAGAGCAAAAAAAGAGAAGAGAAAATATTGAGCAAGTGTGCAATCATTTTCAGTTGGATGAGAAATTTCAAAAGTTGTAGTGGCAAGTGTTGCAGCTCAAACGTGGTGCAAGGATCTACAATTTTTTCTTGTTATTTGGTTTGCATCAATTGGATCTCGGCACTAGCCCTCCCTTTTTACCCCACCCAGATCCACCTAGAAACCATCAGCTTCCTTCCTTTCATTCGCTTGTCCACTCCTGATTTGCTACTTCCGCACAGCCGCCAAGGAATCCTTAGAATTTGGGTAAGCAAGAAGGTGAGCTGAGTGTTTTCCACATATATTTTTTCTTTCGTCCACTTGTTTCCAAGAGTTAACATGAGAGGATCCAACTCGAGTGTACATGGACATCAACATGTGGAAGATGATCTCAAAACTCGCGCATCACTTGGTGATATGATTGAGGAGAGTATAGTTGCAGCTATGCGAAGGATGTTTGGTGGCCGTCTTCCTATCGCGGGTAATGGGGATCAACATCAACACATCCCCGATGCCTCGCTAGCCGCCGACAACCGACAACGTCAAGAAAACAATGATCGCCTTGTTGGTCGTGGAAGAGCGGCAGGAGCTGCTTCCCATGTCGCCCCAGCTGTTGGTGTTGAACGGAGGCGTGGCGACTTTGCTGCCCTCGGTGAGGGTGGGCTGCATGGAGGAGAAGCTAGCGGGCGAGGCCATGACCCCCGCCGGTTTGCTGCTGATCACAAACGACGAGCGGCACATGATGGTGATGGCATCTTCCTTGAATATCTCTCCGAGCATGGTGATGGAGATGAAGGAATGTGGGACTATGAACCCTACTCCCCGCCTCGCCGTGGTGCTGTTTTTGGTAGCAATGGTCATCATTATGACCATCGTGATCAAGATGACCGTGACAACCAAGGAAGAGTGATGCTACATGTGCCATCATTCACGGGAAAAGAGGATCCGGATGCATATATTGAGTGGAAAGAGAAGTGTGATCAAATCTTTTGCATCCATGATTTTTCTGAAGCCAAGAGAGTTGATCTTGCTGTTATGGAGTTCTCTGGTTATGCTCTTACATGGTGGAATCAGCTGCAAGATGATCGGTTGATGTTAAGTAATAATCATGTCCGCAGCAGGACTTTGATGAAGCAAGTCATGAGGCGCCGTTTTGTTCCATCATACTATGAGAGGCAACTATACAAGAGATTGCAGGGGCTCACTCAAGGTTCTCGCATTGTTGAGGAGTACTATAAAGAGATGGAGGTGCTGCTAATTCAGACAAGAACCAGTGGAAGTGATGAGGCGAAGATGGCAAGATTTTTACATGGGCTGAATGATGAAATATCAGATTTTGTGGAGATGTTTCCTTATGATACATTACAAGATGTGGTACATCAAGATATAAGAGTTGATAAAAAGAATATGCGTAATGGTCATACTCGTGCTTTCCAAGGCCGCACCACCACACGCTCATGGCAACGAGCACAATAGCCATATGGTTCTCAGTTTAAGGGTGCACCACCTAGACACCCACATGCCTCGACGGCTTCCTCACCTGCTATTCGCAATCAAGATAAGAGGTCATCAGCTACAACAGGTGTATCCTCTGCTCCACATCCAGAAAAGAGTTCTACACGCAGCAGCGACATTCAATGCCACAAGTGCAAAGGAAGAGGTCATATTTCTTTGGAATGTCCAAGAAAAAGAACTATGATCATCAATAAACGAGGTGAATGGGAGTCTAAAAGTGACCCTGAAGGTGGCAATGATGAAGTGGAAGAGGACTAAGGTTGGGAAGTAGGAGGATGTCGGATTTCGGGTTCCGGCAGACCCTTGAGGTTTGAACACTGGGGTGCGCGTGGAGATCTCTCCCCTACCGACCTACGTCCGATCTCCTCGCGTGATCTAAGCTGGAAACAACAAACAACACAAGGGACACGAGGTTTATACTGTTTCGGGCCACCGTTGTGGTGTAATACCCTAATCAAGTGTGTGGTGTGGTGGATTGCCTCAGGGGCTGATGATGAATAGTACAAGGGAAGAACAGCCTCGCGAGACGTGTTCTTGAGCGGTTGTACCATTGGCCGGTAGTTCTAGTCTCACGACCGCTCCAAGTACCACTCAAGGGTGACTCCCTTTTGTACCGGGTACGGTGGTGGACCGGTGGTGGAATGGTAGTTCCAGTTTATCTTGACAAACCGGTACTACTGGTGTTCAGGGTGGTAGTACCGCCTCGGACCCCACCACCCAGGGACTGCTGGCTCAGCGGTAGTTCCGGACCAACCTCCGCTCCAACTACCGGCCTGAGGGGTTTACTTTCTGTATGTGGCCCGGTAGTTAGGCGGTGGTTGTGCGGTAGTTCCGGTGTATTCCGATAGACCAGTACTACCGGGTGCACCACCGGAAGTAATGCCCTGGTGCCCTAGTAGGGGTTTCCCGCATTCACTGGTTGTACCTGTGTCTATTGCGGAAGTACCGCTCCTATGCGTTTCTGCACATAACGGTTGGATCTGTGGGGGGGCCTATTTAAGGAGGTGCCTCTCCTACCTCTTGCCTCTCTCGCTCTCCCCCATTACTGCTATTAAAGCTGTCTTGCCCGATCTCTCTCTCTAGCCACTCAAACTCGTTGATTTGCTAGGGATTGAAGGAGGAGACCTAGATCCACACTTCCACCAAAGGATATTTGATTCCCCCATACTTTCTTGTGTGGATTTTGTTACTCTTGGGTGCTTGGGCGCCCTAGATGGAAGAGGTCACTTCGGAGCCACATTCCATTGTGGTGAAGCTCCAGGGTTTTGTTGGGAGCCTCCATTTAAGTTGTGGAGAGAGCCCCAACCTTGTTTGTAAAGGTTCGGCTGTCGCCTTTAAGGGCACCAATAGTGGAATCACGGCATCTCGCATTGTGTGAGAGCGTGAGGAGAATATGGTGGCCCTAGTGGCTTCTTGGGGAGCATTGTGCCTCCACACCGCTCCAACGGAGACGTACTTCCCCTCAAAGGGAAGGAACTTTGGTAACACATCCCCGTCTTCACCGACTCCACTCTTGGTTATCTCGTGCCTTTACTTGTGCAAGCTTATCTTGTGTAGTATCCCTTGCTTGCTTGTGTGCTTGTTGTTGTTGCATCATATAGGTTGATCACCTAGTTGCATATCTAGACAACCTACTTTGATGCAAAGTTTAAATTGGTAAAGAAAAGCTAAAAATTGTTAGTTGCCTATTCACCCCCCTCTAGTCAACTATATCGATCCTTTCAATTGGTATCAGAGCCTCGTCTCTTTTTAAGGACTTTGCCGTCCAAAGAGTATGGTTGACATCGTAGAAGGCGGGGAGGAGCACTTCGGTGTGAATCCGTTCTCGTCTACAGCCAATGGGGGAACCGCGGTCTCTTGTGAGGAATTCAATGTGGCTTTGGACACATTGAAAACCTCCATGATGACCGACATTGAAAGCGTGTTTAACAAATTCTTAGGTGGGCTTAAATTATCCACTACACCGATGAAGTGGGTGATCCCACTGACAAGGTGATGGATGCTAACTCCGACAAGGGGGAAGCTGCTACTGAAAAGGCTCCTTCTTCTAGTGGTAAATATGGCAACGGCATCTTTGCCCATGTGGAACCTCCGCTTACTTATGGTGGACTGATTCCCTCCACTCATTTGAATCATGTCGGTCCTCCCCCTAAGATTGTGAAAAATGAGGACTTTGATTCTTGGGTTTATCGCTTTAAGCGTCATTTAAACCATGTTAATACTAATCTTTGGAGAATCATTGAAGAAGGTTTTTATCCGCATTTCCGAAGCAACTTCACCCCTAGAGAAGCCGCGGATAATCAATTCAATGAGAATACTCTCTTCATCATCCAAGATGTGATTCCACCCGAAGATCTTGCTCATCTCCGGCCCTTCACCGTGGCCAAGGATGCATGGCGCCATGTTGTTTCTCTCTACAGGGGAAGCACAAGCATTCAACGCTCCAACTATCAAGTGGTGCAAGATGAAGCCGATGAGTTTGCAATGAAAGAAGATGAAGAACCTTGTGAGATTTATCGGAGATTAACTACTCTCGCGGTCTCACTCCGAGATCATGGGAGCAAGGATACGGATGACAATTGGATCAAGCGCAAATTCCTCAAGGCCATGATGCCTTACCACAAGGCCATGTCCTCCGTCATTCGTCAAAGGCCAGATTTCCACACATTGTCCTCAAGTGAAGTGTTGGATGAGTCTGTGGCTATGAGTATCTTGGACAAGACTGCCGACAATGCGGTGTTACGTTCTCAAAGAGCAAAGAAGCCCAACCTTGCCTTGAAGGCCAAGGTTAGTGTGGAAGAAGAGGACGAAGAGGAAGAAGAGGAGAGTAATCCCGAAGATACAAAGTATGCTTATCATGAACACATGGCTCTTGCTTCAAGGCAATTTTGGAGCAAGAAGAACACAAGGCCCAACTTTAACAAGAACACCTCAAGTGGCACGAAGGGCAAGAAATGAGTGAGGACTTGCTATAATTGTGGCAATGTGAGCCACTTTGTTGCGGAATGCCCTTATGAGAAGAGGGAAGATAATGGTGGCAAGCTCATCCGAAAAGACAAGGCCAAGTCCTTCCCCAACAAGAGCAACTTCACCAAGAAGACTCCTCCCAAGGGGTTGGTGGCACAAGAATAGTACAATGAGGATGATGATGATGATGAAGACGGTGAGTCAGTTGCCATGGCCTCCGTTGCCATTGCAACAACTCCACAGGTGTCTCTCTTCGACTCACCCAATGAGAACATCACCGCCAAGTGCCTCATGGCTAAAGCCACCAACAAGGTAACCCCCAACATCAAAACTACCATCATTAATAATCCTTTTTAATGGATTTCATTGATGAACATGAGGGGTCTAATGTGGAGGAGAATGAATTTGAGTCTTTTATGAGTAAACTCAAGGGTAAGTCCAAGAAGCACTTCGTTGCTCTCTTGGAACAACTTGGTGAAGCCAATGACATGATCGAGGCTCACGAAGGTACCATCTCTAAGATGGAGGGGCATAGTCGTGACTATGCCGATGAGATTTCAGATCTTTCAAATGCTCTTGAGGAAGAGCGAGGTCTTCG
Source organism: Triticum aestivum (assembly GCF_018294505.1). Classification (NCBI taxonomy): domain Eukaryota; kingdom Viridiplantae; phylum Streptophyta; class Magnoliopsida; order Poales; family Poaceae; genus Triticum; species Triticum aestivum. The sequence continues at coordinate 387,582,434 of NC_057809.1, read as the reverse complement.
TTTGGCTCTTGAGGAGTCATACAATGATGACCACTCTAAATTAAAAGATCTTGATCATTCTCTTGTTGTATCTCGTGTGCTAAACTTCGAGAAGGCCAAGCTTGGGGTTGATCTTGCTAGACTCAAAGAGGAGTTTGACTTACTTGACAAGGCTCACAAGGTCTTGAAGGTGCTCATGCTAGCCTCAAAGAGTATCATGATCAACTCCAAGTAAAGCTAACCAAGGAGAAAGCCACTTTTCCTCATATGGTCTTAATTGATAATGCAAATGCTACTAACCCGTGTTGTGAGCATGTGCATCTTGTTGAGGAGAATGCAAAGTTGAAGGAACAACTTGAGAAAGGCCTTGTGTCTTGCATACAAGGCGAGAAGAATCTCAACGACCTTTTGAGCAATCAAAAGGAAGTTGTGGCCAAGGAAGGGATTGGGTACGCGCCCAAGTCCAAGAACAAGAAGAAGAATGACAAGGCCAAACGACCTCCTCCTCTCAAGCAAACCTTTGTGAAGGAGGGAGAGGGTGCTTCTAAGGAGAAGAAGAAGAACAATGTGAAGGGTAGTGATGCCAAGAAGGGCAATGCTACCCCTCCAACAAAGCCGACGACTTTAACCCTTCTTATGTGTTATGTCGTGCTAGTGATGGACATGTTTATGCTAAATTTGTTGGTTCTCCTTATGAGTACATTGAATGGTCTATTTGGGTTCCTAAGACCCTTGTTACTAACATCAAAGGACCCATTACAAAATGGGTACCTAAAACCAAGCATTGATCTCTTGTAGGTGTTTGCTTCCGGTGGGGGATCATGGTTGCTCGATAGTGGAGCCACAAATCATATGACCGGAAGCAAGGACTTGGTGGTGGACGTACACAAGATTCCATCTATGCCCACCAATGTCGAGTGGGGTGATGCCTCGTCTTCTAAGGTATTGGGACTTGGCAAGGTTGTCATTTCTCATGATCTCACGATCGAGAAGGTCATGCTTGTTGAGTCCCTTGCATACAATTTACTTTCCGTTCGTCAACTTGCACTCATGGGCTTTGCCACTTTCTTTGATATTGATACAGTGGCCCTCTTGTGGAGCAAGACTCTTAAAGTAGCCTTTATTGGGCATGTCGAGAATGGTCTCTATGTGATTAACTTTTCGGAGCGACCCACTAAGACTGCGACATGCCTAATGGCTAAAGTTGATGTGGGATGCTTTGGCATCGCTGTTTAGCCCATGTCAATATGAGATCTTTGCAAAGTCTTCTCAAGGGGGACCATGTCCGTGGACTAACAAATGTTAGCATTGCTAAAGATCGTGCTTGCGGTGCTTGTATCGAAGGAAAGCTACATGAAAAGGTTCACCCTCCCACGACTATCATTTGTTCGAAGAGGCCTTTGGAGCTCCTTCACTTGGATCTCTTCGGGCCTCCATCCTTCGGTAGTCTTGGGGGTAGGAAGTATTGCTTGGTGATTGTCGATGATTATGAAAGATACACTTGGGTATACTTCTTCAAGAGGAAGAGTGAGACTCAACAAACTATCATTGACTTTGCAAATGAAGCCCAACGCCAACACAATGCAAAGATCTTGACAATAAGAAGTGACAACGGCACCGAGTTCAAGAACTACACCTTGGATGAGTTTCTCAGTGATGAGGGGATCAAGCATCAATATTCCGCACCATACACCCCTCAACAAAATGGTGTATAAGAGAGGAGAACCGGACATTGATGGATGCGGCAAGGACCATGATGGCGGAGTTCAAGTCTCCTTACAACTTTTGGCCGAAGCCATCAACACCGCTTGTCATGCATCCAATCGGCTCTACCTCCGCAAGGGCTTGAACAAGACTCCATATGAGATACTCATCGGTAACAAGCCCAACCTTAAGCACTTCCGGGTGTTCAGGTGTAAGTGTTTCATTCTCAAGAAAGGTGTTCATTTGTCTAAATTTGAGGCTAGAGCTCAAGAGGGCATATTTGTTGGTTATGCTACAAACTCTCATGCTTACTGTGTCCTCAATAAGTCCACATGACTTATTGAGGAGACATGTAACGTGGAGTTTGATGAGAATAACGGCTCCCAAGTGGAGCAAAGTGGTACTTATGATGTAGGTGATGAAATTACTTCTCAAGCCATAAGAAGAATGGGTGTTGGCTTTATCCTACCCATTGAAGAACCCCTTGGGGCCAAAGGAGAAGGACAATGTTCCACTCAAGTGGAACCATCACCAACTCAAGACCCACACGTTTCCTAAGAACAAAGTGAAGGCCCTCAACCAAATGAACAAGATAAAGGGCAAGATCAACCTCAAGATGGTGGTGAATCACCAATTGATGCTCAAGATCAAGTTCTCTCCTCCGAGCTAGTTCAAGATCAAGAACAAGCTCAAGACGGCGCTCAAGATAATCAAGTTTCCGCTCCTCAACTCACCCCTGAGGAGGAATTGGAGAGTTGTGCCACTAAGATTGCTTCCAAGCTATCCACCAAAGATGATCTCATGACAAATGTGCTTGGAAGCTTAAGAAAGGGGGTAAGCACTCGTAGACAATTAGCAAACTATTGTGAACATCACACGTTTGTCTCTTGTGTTGAACCCCAAAAGGTCTATGAGGCGCTCGAGGATCCGGATTGGCTTAGGATCTAGATTGGCTCAATGCCATGCATGAAGAACTCAACAACTTTGAGCACAACAAGGTGTGGAGATTGGTGCCAAGGCCAACGGGGAACCATAATGTCATTGGAACCAAGTGGATATTCAAGAACAAGCAAGATGCTCATGGAATTATCATTCGCAACAAGGCTCGCTTGGTAGCACAAGGCTACTCCCAATTCGAGGGTATCGACTATGGTGAGACCTTTGCTCCCGTTGCTCGCCTTGAATCCATTCACATGTTGATTGCTTATGCTTCTCATCATAACTTTAAGTTGCAACAAATGGATGTGAAGAGTGCTTTTCTTAATGGTCCTATTAATGAGTTGGTGTATGTCAAGCAACCCCCCGGGTTCGAGGATCCCTATTTTCCCGATCATGTGTACCAACTCGATAAGGCACTCTATGGCCTTAAGCAAGCCCCACGTGCGTGGTATGACCACCTTACCGAGTTGTTGCAAGATCGCGGTTTTGAAATTGGGAAAATCGACCCCACTCTTTTTACTAAGAAGGTCAAAGGGGAGTTGTTTGTGTGCCAACTATATGTTGATGATATTATCTTTGGTTCCCCTAACAAAGCTTTCAATGAGGAATTTGCCGCTCTCATGACCTCAAAGTTCAAGATGTCCATGATGGGAGAGTTGAAGTTCTTTCTCGGGTTCGAAGTCAAGCAAAGAAGAGAAGGGACCTTCATCAACCAAGCCAAATACACTCAAGACATGCTCAAGAGATTCAAGCTAAGTGATGTCAAGTCGGCTTCCACTCCTATGCCCGTCAAATGCCAACTTGACATAGATCCCAATGGTAAAGTGGTGGATCAAAAGGTATATCGCTCCATGATTGGCTCCTTGCTTTACCTTTGTGCATCTAGACCGGATATCATGTTGAGTGTGGGAATTTGTGCACGGTTTCAAGCCGCACCTAAGGAAAGCCACTTTGTGGCGGTCAAGCGAATCTTTGATATTTGGCTCATACCCCAAACTTTGGCTTATGGTACCCAAGAGGAGCAACTTCAATCTTGTAGGCTATTCGGACTCCGATTGGGCGGGAGACAAAGTGGATAGAAAGTCCACTTCCGGAGGGTGCCAATTCCTTGGTTGCTCTCTGGTGAGTTGGTGTTCTAAGAAGCAAAGTTGTGTGTCTCTCTCGTCCACCGAAGCGGAGTATGTGGCCGCCGGCAGTTGTTGTGCACAACTTATTTGGATAGGCAAACTTTAAAGGATTACGGTGTCATTTGTGACAAAGTGCCTCTTTGGTGTGACAATGAAAGTGCCATCAAGATTTCTCTCAACCCGGTGCAACATTTCAAGACGAAGCATATTGAGATTCGGTATCACTTTATCCGGGATCGTTTTAGGCGAGGGGAGATCGAGCTCAACTATGTCAACACTCATGATAACCTTCCAGATATCTTCACGAAGCCCTTGGATGAAGCAAGATTTCGCGAGTTAAGGCATGAGCTAAATATCATTGATTCGAGCAATGTGGCTTGAACCTTTGCACACCCCACCTTACTCATCATGATGTCTTGCTCTAGGTGTAGGCATGGACATAGGGGGAGTATTGTTCTCTCAATGAACTTTTCCTCCCCCCATTATGCATAAATTGATCAATTCTTTCACACTAGCCATTGTTGATGGTACTTGTGCTTCAAAGATGAGTTTTGGTCATGGGCCCAAGGATAATTCTTCGGGGCGCCATACCATGTAACTCAAACATAGGTGGATTCGGCCACCACCCTTGTGCTTAGGTGTTTTTCCTTGTTGTGTGTTTCCTTTTGCCTGGCTCTTTTGGCTCTTCTAGATGTTTGAATTCTCTAAAGAGTAGCTTTTCTTGTTTGCTTCTTGCACTCTTGAGAGTCTCCATCATCATATTACAGTGACTTGCTTCCATCCTAAGCCTTCTCATCCCAAGCCATCTTTTCCAAATGTACACAAGTTTGATCTCCTTTTTGTGCTTGGGCTGATGCATCTTGGCGGTACAACCGGTGGTCAGAACGGTTCTACCGGTCTTCCACTATGTTGTATAGTCCCAGCAGTACCTCCGGTCTCGCACGAGCGGTTCTACCGCTCCTGCCTGCACCTGTGTCCCTAGCCGGTACTACCGGTATTTGGAAGCAGTACTACCGCTGCTTCTGGAGCAGAAGTACCGCTCTCAAACATCGGGTAGTTATAGGACCGGTACTACCGCTCCTCAGAGCAGTACTACCGGCTGACATCTAGGGCTTATATAAGGGGCGCGGGCTGAGAGGGTTTTCTTTTTCCCCTTCGCGCTTGTCCCTTCTCTAATCCCTAGCCACCGGTTGCTCTGTCCATCGCCCCGGAGCGCCCTCAGGCCCTCCGGATCAGTCGGCCCTTCATCGGATCCGCTCCGTGGAGGTCGCCTCCTCTTTGATCTACTCCCATGGATACCGGTAATGCCCTGTTTCTTATCGTTCTTAGGGTTCCTCTTGTTGAATCCTCTCTCTAGGGCATTGCTTGTACTCCCACATTTTTGGACAAATGTTTGGTGGGAGAGATCCGTATAGTCTCCTTCTGTTTCCTGTGCGTAAGTAGAAGTAGGAATATTGCATCTAGATTCGAGATAGGGCGGTTCCCGTTCTTCCACTCGGCAGATCCGCTCTCAGCGGTATTACCGCTCAAGCGGTTCTACCGATGGAACAACCAGAACAACCGACTCCTCTGAACCTATATGCACTGTTTTTCTTCTACTAACATACATGAGACATATTCCTCTGATCTTGTGTACATTCCTCTCATCTTTGCAGGGGTTTCTGTGTGCTCTCTGTGTGCGTCTGTAGGTGGCTCTAGTTCTCGTGCTGCTCGGAAGCCTCAAAACACCAATAAGAGGGCCCGTAGGGGCAAACCTTCAGATGACAATGAGGATTCTCATGAGGTGGTGATTCCTACCAAGGCCACTCGTCGAGAGAAGTCTGATGCTGCCAAGCAACATGTTGCGGTGCCAATGGACAAATGGAAGATGCCGGACTGGCAAATGTTTCGTTTCCAGGATCCCTACATTGCAGCACCGAATCCTCATTGGAACAACCCTCAGTTTTGGAATGAGTTAAAGATGAGGATTGTGTCAGAAGTTTTCGAGCATCACAAGAACAAGTTCACCCGGATGTGGTCCATTGACATCGATCATTGGAGGAACAACCTTGATTACTTTGGAGAAGCTCTGGCAATCTGTGAGGAGTTTGATTTGATCAAGCTCATGACCGTGAATTGTGACTTCGATGTGCAGCTCATCCATCAGTTTTATGCTACAATCCACTTCGGCTCTGATGAGGAGCGCCACCTCTCCTTGATAAGCTGTGATGAGTTCTTTCATGTCCCATGGAGAGCTTTTTGCAATGCTCTTGGCTATGAGGATATCGGGGTGGAGGGTCAAGGTGGCATCCGTCCTCACAACCAAACTCACCCCATGGACAAGGTGAAGCTTTCCCCTCTGTACATCCCTGGACATGGTATTGTGGGCAAGTCCAATGATCTTCTACCAGTCTATGACATTATGCATTGTGTGTTCCGCTGTGTGTTTCTTCCCAAGGTTGGGAATCAAGATGACATCTATGGTTATCTGGTGGATTTGCTTGTGGCCATGAAGACCAAGAGGGGATCCGGTGCCACGTTTGATGTATCCAAGTGGTTGTGGGAGGAGATGTACAATATGGTGTTGTACCACAAGGTTCCGATCTATGCTCCTTTTGTGATGCAGTTTCTGAACACCGTTTGGGTAGTCCATAGGCCAGGAGAGCCTCTCATCACCCCTGCCAACCTCACGAAGCACGAGGTTAAGGAGCTAAGGAAGAAGAAGCATACGACTCCTCACTTTGCTTCAGGCAATCAGGAGGATGTGTTTGCTACCTCGGACGACAAGCACTTTGAGCTAGAGCCTGGGGCCCAGCCCTCGTGGGTTGAGGAGTTGACTTCCAAGATCAAGAAGACCTTTTGCCTGCAGACTCACATTCAGAAGAAGATCTACAAGGCCCATGTTGCTGAGAATATGGTGCGTCATAGGCAGATTTAGTTGATGAGGCACCTCAATGTGCCAGATGTGAAGAGTGGCTCCGAGAAGACCATCACTCCTGAGGATACATGGTGCTTGAAGAACTTTCAGTGGTCTGATGAAGCGCCTACTACCTCCTCTGCCCGTGTTCCTGAGGCAGCTACTGCGAGGTCCGAGGAGTCTGAGGAGGTTGAGGAGCCTGACGATGATGTTGATGATGATGCTTCTGACAACTCCACGGCAACTGGCGAGGAGATCTACTGAGCCCCGGGGCGCTAGCTTCGCTCTTTTCCTTTTTGGTGTCTTGATGCCAAAGGGGAGAGAGATCCATTAGGTCATGGGAGTTGCATGGGTGGTTTATTTGCAGTTGGTCTTGAGAGTTTATTTGCAGTTGCTCTTCCTAGTGTCTTGTGGACTTATCCTGTGTTGTGATCTCGTGCATGGTGTAAGACATGTGTCCCTTATCTATTTATCTATGCACTCATCTATCGGTAGAGTTTATGTGTTGTTGGTGCCCTTATCCTTGTCTCTGCCGCTTTATGTTTTGTTGTGATTGTTTTTCTATCTCCGGTTGGTCTATAAAATCCAGGGGGAGCATTGATCCTAGTGTGCGCACTTTGCATTCCAAAAGCAAACTCTAAATAGTACTCACACTCAGGGGGAGCCCCTTCTTTATTTTCTAGAACTCCCGGGATTCTCGTGTGGTTGTCATCACCCTTAGGGTTTTGGTGATGATGACAACACACGTGTGGACTAATCGTGCGCCATAGTTTTCTTAGGTACACATTGTGTGGCGCAAGACGGCTAGGATTTCCCTCTATGCGGAAAAGATCGAAGACGGAGTTTCCGACGTTTTTATTCCTTTGTTTGTAGGATATCCGTACTATTAAGAGGGAATCCACATCGGAAGGTATTGGGTGAATCACTTCACGTACACCTTCTTTGCACCCACCATATACCCTCCGTTCGAGGAGAGATAGGTTCCCCGTCCTCTGTCCTGTGCAGTTATGCCCATGGAGATAGTACCACTCCCTTGAGCGGTTGTACCACTGGCCGGTAGTTCCGGTCTCACCACCACTCCAAGTACCGCTCAGGGGTGACTCCCTTCTGTATCGGGTATGGTGGTAGACCGGTGGTGGAATGGTAGTTCCGATTTGTCTTGACAAACCGGTACTGCCGGTGTTCAGGGCAGTAGTACCACCTCAGACCCCACCACCCAGGAACTGCTGGCCTAGCGGTAGTTCCGGCCCAACCTCCACTCTAAATACCGGCCTGAGGAGTTTACTTTCTGTATGTGGCCTGGTAGTTGAGCGGTGGTTGTGCAGTAATTCCAGTTTATTTGGATAGATCGGTACTACCGGGTGCGCCACCGGAAGTACCGGCCTGGTGCCCTAGCAGGGGTTTCCCGCATTCACCAGTTGTATCGGTGTCTATTGCGGAAGTACAGCTCCTATGTGTTTCTACACATAACGGTTGGGTCTATGGGGGGCCTATTTAAGGAGGTGATTCTCCTACCTCCAACCTACCTTTTGCCTCTCTCTCTCCTCCATTACTGCCATTAAAGCTCTCTTGCCCGATCTCTCTGTCTAGCCACTTAAACTCATTGATTTGCTAGGGATTGAAGGAGGAGACCTAGATCTACACTTCGACCAAAGGATATTTGATTCCCCCATACTTTCTTGTGTGGATTTTGTTACTCTTGGGAGCTTGGGCACCCTAGACCGAAGAGGTCACTTCGGAGCCACATTCCATTATGGTGAAGCTCCGGGGTTTCGTTGGGAACCTCCAATTAAGTTGTGGAGAGAGCCCCAACCTTGTTTGTAAAGGTCCGGTTGCCTCCTTCAAGGGAACCAATAGTGGAATCACGGCATCTCGCATTGTGTGAGGGCATGAGGGGAATACGGTGGCCCTACTGGCTTCTTGGGGAGCATTGTGCCTCCACACCGCTCCAACAGAGACGTACTTCCCCTCAAAGGGAAGGAACTTCGGTAACACATCCTCGTCTTCACCGGCTCCACTCTTGGTTATCTCATGCCTTTAGTTGTGCAAGCTTATCTTGTGTAGTATCCCTTCCTTGCTTTTGTGCTTCTTGTTGTTGCATCATATAGGTTGATCACCTAGTTGCATATTTAGACAACCTACTTTGATGCAAAGTTTAAATTGGTAAAGAAAAGCTAAAAAATGTTAGTTGCCTATTCACCCCCCTCTAGTCAACTATATCGATCCTTTCAGAAGGAAAGGGGGGCCGCGCCCCCTCCCCTTGTCCGATTCGGACTGCCAATGGTGGGGGGGCGCCACCCCTTGTGGGCTGCCCTCTCTCTCCCCTATGGCCCATAGAGGCCCACTACTTTCCCCGAGGGGTTCCGGTAACCCCTCGGTACTCCGATAAATATCCGAAACCATTCCGGTGTCCTAATACTATCGTCCAATATATCAATATTTACCTCTCGGCCATTTTGAGATTCCTCATCATGTCCTTGATCTCATCCGGGACTCCGAACAACCTTCGGTCACCGAAACACATAACTCATAATACAAATCATCATCGAACATTAAGCGGGCGGACCCTACGGGTTCGAGAACTATGTAGACATGATCGAGACACATCTCCAATCAATAGCCAACAGCGGAACCTGGATGCTCATATTGGTTCCTACATATTCTACGAAGATCTTTTATCGGTCAAACCACAATGACAACATACGTCATTCCCTTTGTCATCGATATGTTACTTGCCCGAGATTCAATCGTCGGTATCTTCATACCAAGTTCAATCTCGTTGCCGGCAAGTCTCTTTACTCATTCTGTGATACATCATACCACAACTAACTCATTAGTCACATCACTTGCAAGGCTTATCGTGATGTGCATTACCGAGAGGGCCTAGAGATACCTCTCCGATACTCGGAGTGACAAATCCTAATCTCGATATATGCCAACCCAACAAACACCTTCGGAGACACCTTCATAGCATCTTTATAATCACCTAGTTACGTTGTGATGTTTGATAGCACACAAGGTGTTCCTCCGGTATTCGGGAGTTGCATAATCTCATAGTCAAAGGAATATGTATAAGTCATGAAGAAAGCAATAGTAATAAAACTTTAACGTTCATTATGCTAAGCTAACGGGTGGGTCTTGTCCATCACATCATTATCCTAATGATGTGATCCCGTTCATCAAATGACAACACATGTCTATGGTCAGGAAACTTAACCATCTTTGATTAATGAGCTAGTCAAGTAGAGGAATACAAGGGACACTTTGTTTTGTCTATGTATTCACACATGTATCAAGTTTCCAGTTAATACAATTCTAGCATGAATAATAAACATTTATCATGATATAAGAAAATATAAATAACAACTTTATTATTGCCTCTAGGGCATATTTCCTTCACTAAGATCTTGTTCTTTTTAGTGAGGAACCGGTCCCAAAATTTTCGAGCTGATTCGCCTGGCTGCTAAGTGACATGGCTGAGGTCATCAGTGTCCAGAGGTCGGACGTAAGTCCCTTGGAAACATACCCGGAAAGCATCCTCGAGGGCTTTCCAACTGCTGATAGAATGAAGAGGCAGGCTATTTAGCCAATACCTCACCGACCCCTTTAATTTGAGGGGCAAGTATTTGATGGCATGGAGGTCATCTCCGTTAGCCATGTGTATATGAAGAAGAAAGTCTTCGATCCATATGGCTGGGTCTGTTGTGCCATCATATGATTCTATATCGGTGGGCTTAAACCCTTCTGGGAACTAGTGTTCCATAACCCTATTAGTAAAACAGATCGGGTGGGCTGGACCTCGAAACCGAGCTTTGTCACGTCGGAGGTCGGGGAGAGCTGTGTGTAGGCTTGATCTCGGGCATGGCCATTGCTGTCTAACTAGGCATCGTAGCCATCAGCCCAGAAGGCTTCAAAATAGAATTCAAACTCATGCCAAAACATTCTAAAATATTTTATGTTGCAGACATGGACCTAGCCACATGCCCATAAATTATTTCAGGAGCATTTGAAGATATATTCTAGTTATATGAATATAAACTCAAATTCAAAATACAATATGATTTAAAATTACACTAGTAGAAAATAGGGCTTTGGTCCAGGCCGAGGTGGCCCATTAGTCCCGGTTCAGTCCAGAACCGGGACCCATGGGGCCATCTGTCCTAGTTCGTGAAGCCAGGGGCCTGCCGGGCCTCGTGGGGGCATTGGTCCTGGTTCGTCATGCCCCTTTGGTCCCGGTTTGTGGGACGAACCTGGACCAATGGGCCTTGCTCCTGGCCGACCACCATTGGTCCCGGTTGGTGGCTTGAACCGGGACCAAAGGCTTCCCTTTGGTACTGGTTCATGCCACGAACCGGGACCAATGAGGTGCATATATATACCCACTCGCCGGCGAGCAGAGCACTCCACACTGCTCTGTTTTTTCTGGCCGGCGAGGGGAGAGCTTTGTGGTGCTCTAGCTCACCTCCTATTCACATGAGGTGTTCGATGAAATGCCCGAGCCACACTAGTTAAGCTTTCTCCTCTCGAAGCTCAACCTCAATGCTCCATTTTCCTCGAGATTTGTCTAGGTTTAGCGGCTCGTCACGTCCCACTCCCGTCTTCACCGCCGTGGATCGCCCGCACCGATCTCATCGCCGGCACCACCGTGGTGAGCCTCTTGTTCTTATCTTATTTCCGAAAGAAAAAATTCTTACTTTAGCTAGATAGATACTTGTCTAATTTTCTTACTTTTATTATTGCTTGTTATTATATAGTGCGATGCTTTTGGTATCCTCCCCCGTCTCGTCCTGGCTATGATTCATATGTGGTATATATTATCTTTTTATAACTATTTGGTTCATTTATTGTTTATGAAAATTATGCCGACCAACGTGACATAGATTTTTTATCTAGGAGGTAGTTGAACCAGAAATTCCAACCGACCCTATTGTTGAGAGGTTAAATTTAGTTGAAGAAGAAAACAATTACTTGAAGGAAAAAATAAAAAAATTGAGGAGGAGAAGATGATATTGGAGTTGCATGTTGCGGATGTCGTCGATGATCACAAGATCAAGATGGATGCAATGCGGTTGAAGATGAGAAATATTAGAAAATATGCCATTTATACCGAGGCTTGGTATCATTATGCCGTTGGATCAATTGTTACCTTGGTTGCGATTATGATCGCATTTGTTTTCGCATTGAAATGTTTTACATAGTTTCAATGTATGGTTTAATTAATTAGATGCTCTGGAGAGCTATATGTTGTTAGATGAGAACTATGTATGTACTTTGGTTTTAATGTGATGATGAACTTCTATTAATTTGGTCACTTAATTATCTATTCATGATGTTCTGTAATGGTTTTTGACACACTTAATTATATATAATGCACGTAGATGAACCGGCAATGGATGTACGGTGGCAGACACACCTCCGAGTACATTAAGGGCGTGCATGATTTTCTCGAAGTGGCTGAGGCAAACAAGCAGAATGGTTTTATGTGTTGTCCATGCCCTAAATGTGGGAATACGAAGTCTTACTCTGACCGGAAAATCCTTCACACCCACCTGCTTTACAATGGTTTCATGCCACACTATAATGTTTGGACGAGGCACGGAGAAATAGGGGTTATGATGGAAGACGGTGAAGAAGAAGAGGACGATGACAACTATGTGCCCCCTGAATACGGTGATGCTGCAACGGGGGAAGCTGCTGAAGATCAAGAGGAACCAGACGATGTGCCCAATGATGCTGCAACGGGGGAAGCTGCTGAAGATCATGAGGAACCAGACGATGTGCCCGATGATGATGATCTCCGCCGGGTCATTGTCGATGCAAGGACGCAATGCGAAAGTCAAAAGGAGAAGCTGAAGTTCGATCGCATGTTAGAGGATCACAAAAAAGGGTGTACCCCAATTGCGAAGATGGCAACACAAAGCTCGGTACCGTACTGGAATTGCTGCAGCGGAAGGCAGAGAATGTTGTGCCTGACAAAGGATTTGAGAAGCTACTGAAAATATTGAAGAAGAAGCTTCCAAAGGATAACGAATTGCCCGACAGTACATACGCAGCAAAGAAGGTCGTATGCCCTCTAGGATTGGAGGTGCAGAAGATACATGCATGCCCTAATGACTGCATCCTCTACCGCGGTGCGTACAAGGATCTGAACGCATGCCCGGTATGCGGTGCATTGCGGTATAAGATTAGACGAGATGACCCTGGTGATGTTGACAGTGAGCCCCCCAGGAAGAGGGTTCCTGCGAAGGTGATGTGGTAAGCTCCTATAATACCACGGTTGAAACGTCTGTTCAGAAACGAAAGCATGCCAAGTTGATGCGATGGCACAGTGAGGACCGTAAGAAAGACGGGAAGTTGAGAGCACCCGCTGACGGGTCGTAGTGGAGAAAAATCGAGATAAAGTACTAGCATGAGTTTGCAAGTGACCCAAGGAACGTATGGTTTGGTTTAAGCGCAGATGGCATTAATCCTTTCGGGGAGCAGAGCAGCAATCACAGCACCTGGCCCGTGACTCTATGTATGTATAACCTTCCTCCTTGGATGTGCATGAAGCGGAAGTTCATTATGATGCCAATTCTCATCCAAGGCCCTAAGCAACCCGGCAACGACATTGATGTGTTCCTAAGGCCATTAGTTGAAGAACTTTTACAGCTGTGGAATGGAAACGGTGTACGTACGTGGGATGAGCACAAACAGGAGGAATTTAACCTGCACGCGTTGCTGTTTGTAACCATCAACGATTGGCCCGCTCTCAGTAACCTTTCAGGACAGACAAACAAGGGATACCACGCATGCACGCACTGTTTAGAAGAAACTGAAAGTATATACCTGGACAAATGCAGGAAGAATGTGTACCTGGGCCATCGTCGATTTCTTCCGACCAACCATCAATGTCGAAAGAAAGGCAAGCATTTCAAAGGCGAGGCAGATCACCGGAAGAAGCCCGCCATGCGTACCGGTGATCACGTACTTGCTATGGTCAATGATTTACACGTAATCTTTGGAAAGGGTCCCGGCGGACTAGCTGTTCCGAATGACGCTGAGGGACACGCACCCATGTGGAAGAAGAAATCTATATTTTGGGACCTACCCTACTGGAAAGACCTAGGGGTCCGCTCTTCAATCGACGTGATGCACGTGACGAAGAACCTTTGCGTGAACCTGCTAGGGTTCTTGGGCGTGTATGGGAAGACAAAAGATACACCTGAGGCACGGGAGGACCTGCAACGTTTGCACGAAAAAGACGGCATGCCTCCGAAGCAGTATAAAGGTCCTGCCAGCTACGCTCTTACGAAAGAAGAGAAAGAAATCTTCTTTGAATGCCTGCTCAGTATGAAGGTCACGACTGGCTTCTCGTCGAATATAAAGGGAATAATAAATATGCCAGAGAAAAAGTTCCAGAACCTAAAGTCTCATGACTGCTACGTGATTATGACGCAATTGCTTCCGGTTGCATTGAGGGGGCTTCTACCGGAAAACATCCGATTAGCCATTGTGAAGCTATGTGCATTCCTCAATGCAATATCTCAAAAGGTGATCGATCCAGAAACCGTAGCAAGGCTAAGGAGTGATGTGGCGCAATGTCTTGTCAGTTTCGAGCTGGTGTTCCCACCATCCTTCTTCAATATCATGACGCACGTCCTAGTTCATCTAGTCGACGAGATTGTCATTCTGGGGCCCGTATTTCTACACAATATGTTCCCCTTTGAGAGGTTCATGGGAGTCCTAAAGAAATATGTCTGTAACCGCGCTAGGTCAGAAGGAAGCATCTCCATGGGCCATCAAACAGAGGATGTCATTGGGTTTTGTGTTGACTTCATTCCTGGCCTAAAGAAGATAGGTCTCCCTAAATCGCGGTATGAGGGGAGACTGACTGGAAAAGGCACGCTGGGAGGGGCCTCAATAATATGCAGGGATGGATATTCTTGGTCTCAAGCGCACTACACAGTTCTACAGAACTCTACCTTGGTGACCCCGTATGTCGATGAACACAAGAACAGTCTGCGCTCCAAACACCCGGAGTAGTGCGACGACTGGATTACATGTGAACACATCAGGACTTTCAGCAGTTGGTTGGAAACACGTCTCAAAGGTGACAACACTGTTTGTGATGAGCTGTACTTGTTGTCCAGAGGACCATCTTTGACTTTATTGACTTACAAAGGATACGAGATAAATGGGAATACATTTTACACAATCGCCCAAGATCAAAAGAGCACCAACCAAAACAGCGGTGTCCGCTTTGATGCAGCAACCGAGAGGGGAAAGGACACATATTATGGTTACATAGTGGACATATGGGAACTTGACTACGGACATGATTTTAAGGTCCCTTTGTTTAAGTGTAAATGGGTTAATCTGTCAGGAGGTAGGGTACAGGTAGACCCACAGTACGGAATGACAACAGTGGATCTCAACAATCTTGCGTATGCAGACGAACCGTTCGTCCTAGCCAATGATGTGGCACAGGTTATCTATGTGAAGGACATGTCTACCAAACCGAGAAAAAGAAAAGATAAGGAAGCGAATACATCATACGATGAGCCAAAGCGCCACATAGTTCTTTCAGGAAAAAGGGACATCGTGGGAGTGGAGGGCAAGACAGACATGTCTGAAGATTATGAAAAGTTTCATGAAATTCCTCCCTTCAAAGTCAAGGCCGACCCAAGCATCCTAATAAACAATGAAGATTATCCATCGTTACGGCGCAATAAGCAAATGACACAAGCGAAGAAAAAGTGAAGACTTTCTCCCGCAACTATTATGATGATACCATGCCAACTTTGTAACAAAAGTGTATGATACCATTGTCCGTTTTGTATATGCACATGCTATGTGGGTGAAATTATGATACCATGCCAACTTTCAACTTTTTCAGACTTCATTTGAAATGCTTTAATGTCTTATGGTTCGGCCCTCGTAATACCATTATTCAAATTTTAACTATTCAAATTCGAAAACTAATGGCACTAATAGAAAGTTTTTAATTTTGTCTAAAACTAATGGCACTAACAGAAAGTTTATAATTTTTTTGACCTAAAAGCAAAAAGAATTAAAAAATAAAGAAAAAAACAAAAGAAAATAAATAATGCAAAAAACAAAACAAAAAAACTGGAAAAAACTATTTTTATAGTAAAGTTAATCACAAACTTGTGATTCACACAAATTTCAAAGAGTTCAAATTTTAACTATTCAAATTTGAGAACTAATGGCACTAACAGAAAGTTTATAATTTTTCTAAAACTAATGGCACTAACAAAAAGTTTATAATTTTGCTGACCTAAAAGCAAAAAGAATTAAAAAACAAAAAACAAAAGAAAATAAATAATGCAAAAAACAAAACAAAAAAATGGAAAAAAAATCTATTTTTATAGTAAAGTTAATCACAAACTTGTGATTCACACAAATTTCAAAGAATTCAAATTTTAACTATTCAAATTTGAAAACTAATGGCACTAATAGAAAGTTTATAATTTTTTCTAAAACTAATGGCAAAAAGAATTAAAAAAATAAAGCAAGAAACAAAAGAAAATAAATAATGCAAAAAACAAAACAAAAAAACTAGAAAAAAATTAAAAAAACTGCCACCTATTGGGCCACCACGGCCTGAATACGATTAGAAACCCAACCTGGGTCAGGATTCAGGCCCGCAGAAGGCCCAATAGGCCCACAGACAGCATAGTGTGAGATTAGGCCCGTAAGCCTGCATTTGAGAGGAGCTCGAGAGGGCAGCCGCAGTGGGGCTTATAAACCACTCTGAGCCCCTCTCAACTAGCGAGGTGGGACTAAACTTTTGGCCGCGGGCAGCGCAAGGCCTTTGGTCCCGGTTGGTGCCACCAACCAGGACTAAAGGGGGCATTGGTCCCGGTTCGTGGCACCAACCGGGACCAATGCTCCTCCTCGCCCCTGGCCCATGACCATTAGTCCCGGTTTGTGCCACAAACCGGGACTAAAGGGTTGGTCCTCGTTGCAGGCAGAGTTTAGTCCCACCTCGCCAACCGAAGGGGGCTCACACCGGTTTATAAGCCCTTCCCTCTCTGCCTTGTTGAGCTCCTCTCAAAATGAAAATAGATGCCCTTATAAAGAAAAGTTTAACCTAAATTCAAAGTGAATTTCTCTGTAATTCATAGAAATTTACTATGAATTTAGGTTGAATTTTCTCAATAAGCTCATCTATTCTCATTTTTTAGTATGTTAATCACAAACTTGTGATTCACACAAATTTCAAAGAATTCAAATTTTAACTATTCAAATTTGAAAACTAATGGCACTAACAGAAAGTTTATAATTTTTCTAAAACTAATGGCACTAACAGAAAGTTTATAATTTTGCTAACCTAAAAGCAAAAAGAATTAAAAATTAAAGCAAAAAATAAAAGAAAATAAATAATGCAAAAAACAAAAAAAATAGGAAAAAACTATTTTTATAGTAAAGTTAATCACAAACTTGTGATTCACACAAATTTCAAACAATTCAAATTTTAACTATTCAAATTTGAAAACTAATGGCACTAACAGAAAGTTTATAATTTTGCTGACCTAAAAGCAAAAAGAATTAAAAAATAAAGCAAAAAACAAAAGAAAATAAATAATGCAGAAAACAAAACAAAAAACTAGAAAAAACTATTTTCTAGTAAAGTTTATCACAAAACTTGTGATTCACATAAATTTCAAAGAATTCAAATTTTAACTATTAAAATTTGAAAACTAATGGCACTAACAGAAAGTTTATAATTTTTCTAAAACTAATGGCACTAACAGAAAGTTCATAATTTTGCTAACCTAAAAGCAAAAAAGAATTAAAAATTAAAGCAAAAAACAAAAAAAATGCAAAAAACCAAACAAAAAACAGGGAAAAAACTATTTTTGTAGTAAAGTTATTCACAAACTTGTGATTCACACAAATTTCAAACAATTCAAATTTTAACTATTCAAATTTGAAAACTAATGGCACTAACACAAAGTTTATAATTTTGTTGACCTAAAAGCAAAAGAATTAAAAATAAAGCAAAAAACAAAAGAAAGTAAATAATGCAGAAAACAAAACAAAAAACTGGAAAAAAAACTATTTTTCTAGAAAGTTTATCACAAACTTGTGATTCACATAAATTTCAAAGAATTCAAATTTTAACTATTCAAATTTGAAAACTGATGGCACTAACAGAAAGTTTATAATTTTTCTAAAACTAAAAGCAAAAAGAATAAAAAATAAAGCAAGAAACAAAAGAAAATAAATAATGCAAAAAACAAAACAAAAAAACTGGAAAAAAAATGCCACCTATTGGGCCACCACGGCCTGAATACGACTTGAAACCCAAGCTGGGCCAGGATTCAGGCCCGTAGAAGGCCCAATAGGCCCATAGACAGCATAGTGTAAAATTAGGCCCGTAAGCCTGCATTTGAGAGGAGCTCGAGAGGGCAGCTGCAGCGGGGATTATAAACCTCTCTCGAGCTCTCTCAGCTAGCGAGGTGGTACTAAACTTTTGACGCGGGGCAGCACAAGGCCTTTGGTCCTGGTTGGTGGTCCCGGTTGGTGCCATCAATTGGGACCAAAGGCCTCCGCTTCGCCTTTGGTCCCGGTTGGTGGCACCAATCGGGACTAAAGGGGGGCATTAGTCCCGGTTGGTGCCATAGACCGGAACTAATGGCTTTGCTATATAAGATGACACTTAGGAAATTTTCACTTCTCATTCGTAGTTGCCCCCGACGACGCCGACGACATCGACGCCACCAGGCTGCCTCGTCGCCGCCCGCCGCCCCCGCCGTCGCCGTCGCCCATCGTCGCCGTGGCCCGCGCCTCGCCGTGGTCCGTGCCCTCGCCCGATGCCGTCACCGCTCGTCGCCCCTGAACTGACGTGCGCCACCACGGCCCTGCCCCAAAGCGCGCCGCCCCGGCCCGCACCGTCATTGCCGTCGCGCTGCCCCGCCCCCTTCGTCGCCGTCGCCCCCTGCCCCGAGCGCGCGCCCCTGCCCCGTCGACGTCATTGCCATCGCCATCCTCGCCGCCAACCCTGCGCCCCTGCCCCGATCTCCTTGGTCCAGCCGGCGCCCTCCCTATCCTATATATATGCTTGTTTTTTTCATGTATATATGCTTGTTTTTTTCATATATATGATGATATATATATATATGCTTGTTTTTTTTCTTATATATGATGATGTATATGCTTGTTATCATAATTGTTTTTGTTCATATATATGATGATTTTTATATAGAATATGATGTTTTTTTGTTCATAGATGATCATATATATGATGTATGCATGGATGTGGATGAAATGAGATGAGATGATATGTGTTTTCTGTTGGAGAAGAAAACATTTTTTCCATGCAAAAGTTACATGTTTAGAAAAGTTTTATATATTGCTAGGAAAGGAAGAAGAAGAAAAAGAATGAGAGGAAAAAGGAAAATAAGAAGAGGAAGAAAGGAGAAGAAGAGGAGAGGAAGAAGAGGAGAAATAAATAAGAAGAAGAAGAAAAAGAAGAAAAAGAAGAGGAGAAGAAGAAAGGAATAGAGGAGAAGAAGAGAAAATAGAATATTTCTCTATTTCTCTTCTTCTCCTCTATTCTTCTTCTTCTCCTCTTTTTTCTTCTTTTTTCTTCGATCTTCTCCTCTATTAATATCTTCTTCTCCTCTTTTTATTTCTTCTTCGTCTTCTTATTTTTTATCGGATATGTCGTTGTCGATATACCCCGTGTCCCGATAACTTCAACACGAGGGGGGGGGTTCGACCTACCCCTCCCCGATAATATTATTTTCCCATGTATGTATGCAAAAGTTACATTTTTAGAAAAGTTTTATATATCTAGCTAGGAAAGGAAGAAGAAGAAAAAGAATGAGAGGAAAAAGGAAAATAAGAAGAGGAAGAAAGGAGAAGAAGAGGAGAGGAAGAAGAGGAGAAATAAATAAGAAGAAGAAAAAGAAGAAAAGAAGAGGAGAAGAAGAAAGGAATAGAGGAGAAGAAGAAAAAATAGAATATTCTATTTTCTCTTCTTCTCCTCTATTTCTTTCTTCTTCTCCTCTTTTTTTCTTCTTTTTTCTTCTTCGATCTTCTCCTCTATTAATATCTTCTTCTCCTCTTTTTATTTCTTCTTCGTCTTCTTATTTTTTATCAGATATGTCGTTGTCGATATACTCCCGATAACTTCAACACGAGGGGGGGGGGGTTCGACCTACCCCCTCCCCGATAACTTATACCACGGGAGCACCCCCCGGCCCTCTCGCTCGACCAAAACTCTCGAGGACACCCAAACCCTAGAAAAAAATGATGTCGGTCTCCTACCCCCTCCCGCCGCGCCCCTATCCTTGAAGCGTTGCCGAGGCCACCCCCATCCTGGAATAAGCTAGGTCTACGTTTGCCACTAATATATCCACATGCTGTCATGTTTGTGTAATAATTGCCATGTTGTAATATTTGCAGAAACAATGGAGTTCGGACGAGACGAGGAACAAGAACAGGTGTTGGGGGACATAATCTTAGCCGGAGGTGATGTCATGTCATATCTTAACGACAATGATGGTCTGGAAGCAGAATAGGGTGAATAAGAAGCAGGCTACGGTGATCGAAGAATGGAGGAGGAAACACATGATTATGATGGCTCCGGTGACCCAATGCTGGTGCAAGAAGGAGCCCGTGGTGACGGCTCCGGTGACCGAACAGAGTCCGGCCAGGTAAATATATTAGTTAAGCCTGTGATGACTAGCTAATTGATGCATTCATTGTTTTGGTATGTACACATATTAATTAACTCTCGTCTAATTCTTCTTTTTTCTAGCCCTCCGGATCGAGCACAACTTCGGTAAAGAGACGAGGCCCGAAGAAAAAGTTGCGCTCGGATGAAAGGTTTGAGATCACAGAAATCGCGCGCGATGGCATGCCGATTGAACCCATCCGGACAAAGGAAGCATTTTCTGCTCAGTTCGGGGTTCTTGTTAGGGACAAGATCCTGATCAGCATCCAGCAATGGTGTAAGCCTAAGAACGAAGACCCTGAGGTGTCTTATGTCAATGATATGCAGAAAGATGATCTTTGGACTGAGCTGAAGGCAAATTTCACCCTACCGCCAGAGGAGGATCCGGAGAAGCCAGTTAAAGAGCAATTAATCAAGTCTCATGCTCTTAAGAAGATGGCAGAGCTATTCAGGAGGTGGAAGAAAGAGCTGAAAACGTTTGTCGACAACGAAGAGACACCAGAATTCATCGGCAGATATGAGAAGATCAGAGATCACTGGCCCACATTAGTGGCCTACAAGACATCGGAAAGGAGTAAGAAGATGTCGGTGACAAAAAAGAAAAATCCTGCAAAGAAGAAGCTTCACCATCGCACGGGGTCAGGTGTCTACCTCAAAGCCCAGCCTAAGTGGGCCAAGGCTGAGAATGATCTGCTTGATAAAGGGATCGAACGAGAGACAATGAACTGGCCAGACCATTGCCGGACTTGGTTCTTCGGGGCTGGCGGAAACGTGGACCCTGTATAAGGGAAATGCATTTGGATGGACGAGCAAATGAACATACCAGTCAAGAAGCTAAAGCACTATATCGATGCAGTGCAGCAAGGGATGTTCGTTCCAGACAAAGAGAACGACGAGCTCACAATGGCCCTCAGGAATCCCGAGCACCCTGGACGGACACGAGGCACGCCAGGCTCCATTCCGTGGAGGGCTGGTTTTCCAGACGCAGGCAATTACAAATGCCAAGAGAGGAGGAAAAAAGTGCAGCAGACCCAAATGCAGGCGCTGCACGCAAGGGTACAAGCGATAGAGGAACGAGAAGCAAATCGCACCAAACGAACTGCCGTAGCTTCCCCCGAAGCTACCCCGCCATCTCAGCGGAGAAGCAGCGTGGCTTCCACCGAGCTGTTTCAGCCGGAGCATGTCTTGACGGCTTTTGCCAGCTATCCCTGGATGCTATCATGGAGTCTCAAAATTGCCACCTTATGACGCAATGGATGAATTTGAAGGTCAAGGCGGCTGTTGGCTCTATTTTTCCTACTGAACCCGGCGCAACTTTTCACTGGCGATCGATTCCAGAAGGATATGCTAGGGTGATGGTGGATGAAATAACGGAGGTATTTGAGGACCTCCAGCTGGACCACCCTACCAGTGAAGGGGAGACTCGGCTGGGTTCTGCTCTGAAGACTCCATGCCTATGGCGGAAGGAGCTCATCAACCTTCCGAACTGGACGCCTCCGCCTCCTCCTCCTCCTCCGACGAGTCAGGGCACTCCGCCTCCTCCGCCGCCTCCTCCGCCGGCGAGTGACGATCAGGGCACTCGGCCTCCTTCTTTGGCACGTGGCGGCACTCCGCCTCCTTCTCCGCCTGCGCCGGCGCGCCCGAGCAGCCAGCCTCCTCCTTCTCCGCCTCGTCAGCAAGGGCGGAAGAGACCCGCCCCCGCTCCGGCTGCTCCGGCGCGTCGTAGTCCTTCTCCTCCTCCTCGTAAGCAAGGAAAGAACACAGCCGCAGCCGCTCCGTCTGCTCTGCTGGCGTCTAGCAGTACAGCCAGAGGCGGGAGGCAATACAGATTCGGTCCTTCTCTGAAGACTCCAGAGAAGTTACCATACAAGAGGACCCCGGAGGAGAATGCCGAGATCGCGTGAGAATAAGTGAGGAACTTCTTTGAAGGGTGAAATCAAGGAATCATCCACCTCCGGAGGAGAAGGTAGATCCGGTGAAAGCGAAGCGCACTCTGGCTGCCCTGAAAAAACCAGCAAAGTCTCTGCCGAAAGGCAACTATGAGGGCATTATCAAAAAGTCATTTGTCGAAGCGGAGCGATCGGGAAGTACTGTCAGTGACCAAAGGTTAAAAGAACGACGAGCTGGGAAAAAAATTCCCCAGCTCGGCGAACAAGCGAACCAATCGTGCCCCCCGCTCAAGGTGCCTACTAATGATCCGAGGATGGTGCCCGGTTATAGCAATCTTGGAGATTACCTGCCCGACGATGTACATTATGAGTTCTTGGAGGTGGAGGAACACAAATACGAGTACAGGAAGCCTCTCGTCAAAGATGAAAGATCTCTAACAACGATGATGCGAAGATTCCATGATTGGTACATGAAAACCTGCAGAGAGTCTGGGGGGAGGAATACTTTGACGCTGAGAGTTAGAGAGGAGCATGACCTCGTTGGAATTGAACTGTTGAATGTTCCATTTGAGGAGTTCTTCCAGTTTTTCAATCAAAAGGCCCTCGATAAAGCAACGGTCACTTGCTACTGTCTGTAAGCAGTACTACTTCTGTCATTAAGTCTCTCTATATAGGTCAGCTCTTTCATTGCATGTATTTATAATTATCCTCACTATATTATGCAGATTGAAGATCTCCGAATTGAAGAGAAGACAAATCGGTGATATTGGGTTCATTAACACAAATCTCGTAGATGCAACTGAGGTTAAATATCGTGCCGACGATACCGAGGCCAACTTGCTACGATCGTTGGTAATAAATGAAAACAAAGATATAATACTCTTTCCTTACAACTTCAAGTGAGTGTTACTGTCTTGTGCATATTCGGTTTCCCTTATTAGTCCAGGTTATAGTAATGTAATTGATGAGTTATGCATG
The DNA here is from genome assembly GCF_018294505.1 of Triticum aestivum. Classification (NCBI taxonomy): domain Eukaryota; kingdom Viridiplantae; phylum Streptophyta; class Magnoliopsida; order Poales; family Poaceae; genus Triticum; species Triticum aestivum. Next base: position 387,559,232 of record NC_057809.1, on the reverse strand, counting down.
CGTGCACAGGTTCCACTATATTCTCCTAGAGATTAAGCTTGAGCAGGGACTATTAACCGTCTTAGACTCGAGACGAAAAGATCCCCAGGACTATGCGGACATGACTCAAATGCTCAAGAAGTAAGTTAAATCGATCATTATCCACCATATCAACAACTTTGTTTATTTCCTGATATCAAGTAATTGTTTTATTTGTCTGGTAGGGTTTGGAGAAAATTCAGCAAAAAAGCTCCGGGACTGCTGAAGAAGCTGCAATTTAGACACCTGAAAGTAAGTACCATAGTAACATGTTCCGCACATCTCCTAGTGATTCAAGCGCTAGTTTCATCAATACCATTTGGCATGCTTGCTTATCAGTTTGATTGACCTCTATTTCTTGTAAAGTGGTTGTGGCAGGAACAAGGAAATGATTACTGTGGATACTACGTTTGCGAGTCCATCCGCCACACGGCCTGTGAACGAGGGTACTCTGACAAACAATATGAAGTGCGTAAGCAATAATATTCACAATTTTATTTTATTACCATCATTTGTGTTGAGTTTCATTTATTCATATATATATATATATATATATATATGTATTGACCCCCTTCTTCAAATTAGATCTTTCGGATGCGGGATGAACTCATAGCACCAGCTCGTATGCGAGCAATTCAAGAGGAATTGGCGGCATTCTTCCTTGACCACGTGATCGCTGAAGACGGGGAATACTATGTGGATCATGTGTTCGTATATAATTAGGAGATTATATTGTAAGAGATAATTATTGTGTATATGTAGCCGGTAGTGTCGGATAGATATACGAGAACTTGTTGTTCGACCAATCTCTCGGAGAAGGAGAGGTGGTCGATATCACTTCTCTCTGTATGCATATATGTTCATGACGATCTTCTGTTTCCTTCGTTTGCTTACTAGCTAGCTAGCGTGTCTAGTCCTCTCTATACGTATATAGTACGTAGCGTCGACCAAGCACGAACATAAGAGAGGACACTTCTCTCTATTAATTAGCTAGCTAACACAATATATGAAACACCTAAATTAACCTCCCAAAACCCTGAACCCCCCCCTTAAAAAAAAACAAAAACCTCAGCCCCTGAAATGCTGACACGTGGATGCCTATTGGTCCCGGTTGGTGCCACCAACCGGGACCAAAGGCAAAAAACAAAACCTCAGCCCCTGAAATGCTAACGCGTGGATGCCTATTGGTCCCGGTTGGTTCCACCAACCGGGACCAAAGGCCCTCCTGCCTGGGCTCGGCGCACCGGCCACGTGGAGGCCCATCTGTCCCAGTTCCTGTTTGAACTGGGACTAAAGGGCCAGGTCATTAGTAATGACCCTTTAGTCCCGGTTCAAAAACTGGGACAAAAGGCCCTTACCAACTGGGACAGAAGACCCTTTTTCTACTAGTGTTAGTGCCCAAAATTATTCTTAAAAAATGTTCATTATTTTTGGTTTGGATCAAGACCATTGCCAAAAATATCAAACATCAATGAAGAGCATTTTGGGTTCATTGAATGCAATTTTTAGGGTTCTTTGCCATTCTTTTAATTACATTTTTTAGGCTTTCAATTTTCCTCTGTTCAACTTTTAGAATTTAGACATGATGCAAGGATGCAATGCTAGTAATTTCAAGAATTATTCTACCATTGTGACAACTCACCGCGTCCTCTTGATCCGTAAATGGACCGAGGAGGCGCCCAATTTTCCTTGATGTGACGTTGAATGTCATGATGGTCTAGGTAGTCGACAGGGTATTTTCCATGATGGCATGGTGCCATATGGGTGCGGAAGTCTTCTTGTGTTGGCCTGTCCTACCATCTAGGGGGTCAGTAAGGTTGGTCAGTACTTATGCGTGTTAAAAGCACATCTTCTATTAGTTCTGGTGGGAAACGTTGCATGGAAAACAAAAAAAATTCTACGCACATGCAAGATCTATCAAGGAGATGCATAGCAACGAGAGGGGAGACTGTGTCTACGTACCCTTGTAGACCGTAAGCAGAAGCGTTTCACAACGCGGTTGATGTAGTCGAACTTCTTCGCGATCCAACCGATCTAGTACCGAACGCACGTCACCTCCGCATTCAACACACGTTCAGCTCGGTGACATTCCTCGCCTTCTTGATCCGACAAGATGTCGAGGTAGTAGATGAGTCCGTCAGCACGACGGTGTGGTGACGGTGATGGTGAAGTGATCTCCGTAGGGCTTCGCCTAAGCACTACAAAAATATGACGGGGGGTGTAAACGGTGGAGGGGGGGGCACCGCACACGGCTAACAGTTGATCTGGTGTGTGCTAGGCACCCCCTCCCACATATATATAGGTGGGAGGGAGGGAGGAGCAGCCATAGGAGGCGCCCAAGTAGGAGGAATCCTACTTGCAGTCCCTCCCAAGCCGCGCCCCCTGTCCTGGATCTAAGGCTGATAGTAGAATGGGGGGTAGGTATGAGGAGGCAAGATCTTAGCTATGGCGAAGTTGTACACACGAGTTTTACGAGTTCAGGCCCTTCACGAAGGAAGTAATAGCCCTACTTCTCGGTGCCCGGAGGCGGTCGACTGGATTATGCGTGTGTGTGTGTTACAGGGGGTGCGAACCCTTGTGCCAGTGGAGGGGTTGGCTTATATAGAGTGCGCCAGGACCCCAGCCAGCCCACGTTACAAGGAATTCAATGTACATAAAGAAGGAGCGTTACAGGTAACGTCTGTAATAAAGTGATATAAATGATCATTAAGTCTATGAGTAACGCCCGACCATTGCTGTGCAGAGTGACTTTAGATTTTCTGTCTGTCGAGTAGTTTCTGTTAAAACTTTCCGAGTGGAATGCTTCTGCTCGAGTGGATGCTGTTATCCTTTGAATACTTCTGACTTTAAGGTGATGTCCTAGGGGAGGGTGTATAGGTCAGGCCTATGACCCTACCCTAGGTACATAGCTTCATCATTACCCCCTGAATGGTTCAGGGTTCGAGTGGAGAAGGAGTTGAGAATTCTTCCGACTCAATTTCTACGCTTCGGAAGCGTCTTGCCTGGTTCAATGAATCAACACGATGACTCCAACTTCTTTTTTAGTCGCCTTGATCCATTCCTGGTTTTGTCGAGTGAACTTTTATTGTTAAGCTTTGAGTGCTGGTAAGGAAATAATCTTCAGTCTGACAGGTTGCTCTGCTGTTTGCGGATCTCCCAGGATTCGAATTTTGGGAAGCGCGCGAGGCGGAGGGGGCCACGGTAATCAGGACGGATCAGGTAGGGCCGCCTCGATTCTCACGTCGCCTTTTTTGCCACGTATCGTGCATGCGGCTATTGCGGGATTTGACAGGATCGCCTGGACCCACGCGTCAGCCACTCGGAAAAGATCTCATATAAGGCACTGGCCTGGGGTTTTCGCACTGTGCGTTCCCATTCCTCTTCTTCCTCCTCAATTTTCTCTGCCACAGCCACCTCTGCTCTCAGCGCCGTTGCTCTATTCGAGCCCTGCTCGCAAGAATGGGGAAGGAGAAGACGGTGGCTTTGGAGCGCGTGAAGAAGGCGATGGCGAAGGCGAAGGGGAAGAAGTCCAGTCGGGGCGGATCCTCGTCGAGGTCTGGCCTGCCGCGTGACTGGATCCAGGGCGACTGGATTCGGTCGACGATCCATCAGGATGACCTCAACGATTTGGCCAAGGGGGGACTGATCCCCCACGGATCCGCGCGGCTCCCGGAGGGCGAGACCGAGCCGCAGCCGCAGGAGGGTGAGTGCGTTCTCCTCGCCACCCATGTCGATCGTGGATTTTCTCTGCCTCCTCATCCTTTCTTTCGAACTTTCTTGAACTTTTTTGGAGCACAACTCCACCATTTTGCCCCCAACACCATCGTGTACCTTGCTGCCTTCGTGTCTATGTGCGAGAATTTCTTGGGTTGTCGACCACACTAGGGCCTCTTCAAGCACATTTTCACGTGTCGCTCTCAGTCGGTCAAGAAGGCCAATCCGAGTGATGAAAGGACACAAGTGATCCAGATGTGTGGGGGTCTTGGGATTCATATGAGGGGCAAAAGCTCTTTCCCAGCCATGATCCTTCCTGAGTCAGTCCGAGGGTGGCAGTCGACCTGGTTCTACTGCAAAGACCAGCTGACTCCAGGTCAGTCGACTGGACTTCCCCCCTTTTCCATGGCTCGAGTAGAGAAGCCCTCCGCTTTGAAAGTGACCCCGGAGGAGAAAGCAGAGGTGAAGGTGCTGGTAGAGCGAGTGGTCCAGCTCGTCCGTGATGGCGTGACCGCCATGGATCTCTTGGAGGTCTTCCTCAGACGCTGCATTCAGCCGCTTCAAGCTCATGACCATCCGATGTGGATGCATTCGGGCATTGATGATTCCACTCGGATCCACCCAGAAGAAGTCTAGGAGGATACGGTGGAGAAGTGGTTGAGGGGTATTACTAGCAACAAAGATAACCCCAGGGGGTCCAGGAGAGTCCCTCCACTCGACAACTTGTACGAAATAGACAAGGTCCAACTCCGAATTGTCGAGTGTTTTATTGATTTATCATGTAACTGCTTGTAGTCAACCGACTGATTTTGTTTCACTTGATGTCTTTTAGGTCTTTACTGAGATGTACTCAATGCCCAACAGGGAGCAGGAGCAGGATCCAGAGGGGGAGGTGAGTGGAGGCGAGAGCGGTGAGTGGCATTCTAACGGAGAGGAGGACGAGGAGAGCGATGACCCGAGTGATGAAGAAGAGGTCGACTCACCTCCCCGTAGGGAAAGGTGATCCAAGCACACTCATGATCCGGCAAGCATCCGCGACAAAGCAACCGCGCAAACCGGGTAGTCGTCATAGCGCCCTCGGACGTCTTCTCCAGCGTCGACTGAGAAGGCACCTAAGCAACCGAAAGCTACGCCGTCAAAACCGCAGAAAGCCTTTCCCAAGATCAAAGTGACCGTTCCCACTGTTTCTGGGTAATAGTTGGACTTGAATTCTTTGTTTAGTATGAACTGGGTCTTGGTTGACTCACTGTTATAGATATGGCCGACTGGATCTTGAAATTTGCAGTACTACTACCTCCGAGACTTCCGCATACAAGAATGAAGATGAAGAAATGGAAGATGCAGTCACCTCAAATCCAGGTATGATTCTCGTAATCTTGTCCTTATTTACTCGGTTGTTTTGTTGGTCGATTGAATTTCTGGCAATTAATTATTTTTGCAGCTCCTCCCCATGTCATTGATCTTCTAGATGATGACGAAGACGTGCCACTGAGTTCCCAGGGGAGAAGAAACAGGAAGGCGTCAGCTGGAAAGACACATCAGTCTGCATCGGCGACTGAAACGGCGATCCAGGAAGGTGGCAATGCCACTCGGACTTCTATAACTTTCATCGTACCACTGACGAGTGCTCAGCCTTCAACGTCGACTGCTCAGACTCCAGCCGATCCATCTTCGCTCTTTACTGCACATCACGTCCCAGAGGACCAAGTGGGTGCTGCCAAGGAAGCCATACGCCAGGCGGGTATCATGATGGAGCAGATGAAGGTGGTCCGGGAAGCCAGGCAAGCGGCTTACGATGCCAGCTTAGCCTTCAGAGCAACGTCCAGGTTGGTTGATCACCAACTGACTCTTTAGCTTGTCGCTTGTTCTGTTAGGATATGCTACCTGAAAACTTTCTTTGAAGAACCTTTTCATCTGCCTGCGTTTCGCATTCGTACACCCATTGGGTGTTTTGATTTGCGACTAAGCAAACTTATATCTTGAGTAGACTAGGTTGTTTCGATTGGATCTTTGAACTAGTGGGGGCACGCTGAGTGCACCCACTGGGTGTAGTCCCCGAGACCATAGTTGACTGCGGGTAGTCGACTGTGGTCTGAGAAGCTAAATTTTGCACTCAGCCCGGACGAACCGTGTCGAGTGGAACCTGAACCAGTGGGGGCACACTAAGTGCACCCACTGGGTGTAGTCCCTGAGACCGTGGTCGACTGCGGGCAGTCGACTACGGTCTAAGAACAACTTGTCTCTTTTTTTACACTCGCCCTGGACAAACCACGTCGAGTGGAAACTGGACCAGTGGGGGCATGCTAAGTGAACCCACTCGGTGTAGTCCTTGAGACTATTGTTGGATGTTTGATTCGGCAATAGTCTTAGAACTTGCTGAATTTATTAGACCATTGCTCTGAAGTAACCGGTCTTTCCATCTGTCGATTGACTGTCCTTTGATTACAGAAATCTTGTGAACTTGGAGCTTGTTTTGCTGACCTGGAGAAGAAGCAGATTCAACTCAACCTCGATCTGGAGCTGGCCAAGACAAATCTGCAGAAAGCCAAGGATGAAGCCGATGGAAAGAAAAACTTGTCGACTGATTTGTCTCTGAACCGGATTTTATTTTGCTTTTTCTGAACCGAGTGATGTTTCTTTGAGAGAAACTGAACCAAGCTCTGGCGAAAAAGGACCAAGATCTTGTTGCCGCACAGAAAGCAGCTGATGAGAAAACTGCACTCGCTGAACAGAAGTTAGCTTCAGTCGGCAAACTGGAGAAAGAAAACGCCAAGCTGAAAACTGCCCTTGACAAAGCCAATAAGGAAGCGACTCGACGTGAAGAAGGATAAGAACAATCTAAACGAGAAGATGGAAGGCATTACTCGCAAGAGGGACGATCTTGAGAATTATCTGGGAAGTCTTGCCAAGAAGCTGTTCGTCATGCTTGAAGGTATTTTCTTTGACCCGATTGACTTGTTACTGTCGACTCGACATACAACCACCGACTCATCTTTGAATTGTGCGTGCAGAATTTTGCCAGAACTTTGAGGAAGAGACTGGGCGAGTTGAGACAAGCTTGGACCCCATCCACTCTCCAGTGAAAGACGAAGCTGCCATGAACGTACTCCGACTGGAATCTCGCGTTGCTGGTGTTGTCGACTATCTTGCTCGACTGAAAGTCGCAATGTCGCGGATCGACACAGCTCTCTGGCCAAGGGCGACACTCCAGAATGACCTCGAGTCTCTGATGACTCGGCTTAATGAGGTTCCCGGTCGAGTGCAAGAATGGAAGAATTCTTCTGCCCGGTGCGGCGCTGATGTGGCTCTGTCCTTGGTTTGTGTCCACTGCAAGGAAGCTTGAGAAGAGAAGATGGCAGCGATCAAGGTTGCCAATACCAAGAAGCACGACTTCCAATCTTTCATGGAGACCTTCATTGCTGCTGCCACTCGGATTGCCGACGGAATCGACCTGGACGAATTCGCCGAACCTGCTAGCCCTCCTCCCGTGGAGTGAACAAACTTTTATGCCTCGCCTTAAATTTGCCTCGGAATGCCGAGTGATTTTGTAACCGTTAAACTCCTTCAGGCTTGATGCCCGAGTACTTTAATCCGCGGTTCGGAACCTTAGGATTTATCTGAATTTGGTTTATCTCCAAATATGCTTGTGTTTGCTGTCGACAAGAACTTGTCCTTCACTCGGAATAACCTTTGTACTTGAGATGCAGCTCTGAGGAGGAGATTTCAGTCGTCCTACATCTCGTCGACCTTGCGGATAGGGATGGAGCATACGTTATACTTGTGGCGTAGCTCCGAGGAGAAGGTTGCAGTCGGCCTACACCTCGCCATCCTTGCGGATAGGGATGGAGCGTACGTTGTACTTGTGACGTAGCTACGAGGAGAAGGTTGTAGTCGACCCGCACCTCGTCGTCCTTGCGAATAGGGATGGAGTTTACGCTGTACTTATGATGTAGCTCCGAGGAGAAGGTTGCAGTCGACCTGCACCTCGTCGTCCTTGCGGATAGGGATGGAGCGTACATTGTACTTGTGACGTAGCTCCAAGGAGAAGGTTGCAGTCGACCTGCACCTCGTCGTCCTTGCAGATAGGGATGTGTTTCAAACTAAGGCGAGTACTGGACTGCAACTAAGCCTCCCAGTGGGAGGGTTGCTCACCACTCGGTAGGATTTTTCAAACTTAGGCGAGTACTAGACTGCAGCTAAGCCCCCGAGTGGGAGGGTTGCTCACCACTCGGTAGGATTTTTAAAACTTAGGCGAGTACTGGACTACAGCTAAGCCCCCGAGTGGGAGGGTTGCTCACCACCCGGTAGGATTTTTCAAACTTAGGCAAGTACTGGACTGCAGCTAAGCCCCTGAGTGGGAGCGTTGCTCACCACTCGGTAGGATTTTTAAAACTTAGGCGAGTACTGGACTGCAGCTAAGCCCCCGAGTGGGAGGGTTGCTCACCACTCGGTAGGATTTTTCAAAGTTAGGCGAGTACTAGACTGCAGCTAAGCCCCGAGTGGGAGGATTGCTCACCACTCGGTAGGATTTTTCAAACTTAGGCAAGTACTGGACTGCAGCTAAGCCCTCGAGTGGGAGGATTGCTCCCCACTCGGTAGGATTTTTCAAACTTAGGCGAGTACTGGACTGCAGCTAAGCCCCCGAGTGGGAGGCTTGCTCACCACTCGGTAGGATTTTTCAAACTTAGGCGAGTACTGGACTACAGCTAAGCCCCCGAGTGGGAGGATTGCTCACCACTCGGTAGGATTTTTCAAACTTAGGCGAGTACTGGACTGCAGCTAAGCCCCCGAGTGGGAGGATTTCTCACCACTCGGTAGGATTTTTCAAACTTAGGCAAGTACTGGCCTGCAGCTAAGCCCCCGAGTGTGAGGCTTGCTCGCCACTCGGTAGGATTTTTCAAACTTAGGCGAGTACTGGACTGCCGCTAAGCCTCCGAGTGGGAGGCTTGCTCTCCACTCAGTAGGATTTTTCAAACTTAGGCGAGTACTGGACTGCAGCTAAGCCTCCGAATGGGAGGCTTGCTCTCCACTCGGTAGGATTTTTCAAACTTAGGCGAAACGGATTCGTAGCTAAGCCCCCGAGTGGGAGGCTTGCTCACCACTTGGTAGGATTTTTCAAACTTAGGCGAGTACTGGACTGCAGCTAAGCTCCCGAGTGGGAGGGTTGCTCACCACTCGGTAGGATTTTTAAAACTTAGGCGAGTACTGGACTACAGCTAAGCCCCCGAGTGGGAGGGTTGCTCACCACCCGGTAGGATTTTTCAAACTTAGGCAAGTATTGGACTGCAGCTAAGCCCCCGAGTGGGAGGGTTGCTCACCACTCGGTAGGATTTTTAAAACTTAGGCAAGTACTGGACTGCAGCTAAGCCCCCGAGTGGGAGGGTTGCTCACCACTCGGTAGGATTTTTCAAACTTAGGCGAGTACTGGACTGCAGCTAAGCCCCGAGTGGGAGGATTGCTCACCACTCGGTAGGATTTTTCAAACTTAGGCAAGTACTGGACTGCAGCTAAGCCCCCGAGTGGGAGGATTGCTCCCCACTCGGTAGGATTTTTCAAACTTAGGCGAGTACTGGACTGCAGCTAAGCCCCCGAGTGGGAGGCTTGCTCACCACTCGGTAGGATTTTTCAAACTTAGGCGAGTACTGGACTACAGCTAAGCCCCCGAGTGGGAGGATTTCTCACCACTCGGTAGGATTTTTCAAACTTAGGCGAGTACTGGACTGCAGCTAAGCCCCCGAGTGGGAGGATTGCTCACCACTCGGTAGGATTTTTCAAACTTAGGCAAGTACTGGACTGTGGCTAAGCCCCCGAGTGTGAGGCTTGCTCGCCACTCGGTAGGATTTTTCAAACTTAGGCGAGTACTGGACTGCAGCTAAGCCTCTGAGTGGGAGGCTTGCTCTCCACTCGGTAGGATTTTTCAAACTTAGGCAAAACGGATTCGTAGCTAAGCCCCCGAGTGGGAGTCTTGCTCACCACTTGGTAGGATTTTTCAAACTTAGGCGAAACGGATTTGCAGCTAAGCCTCCGAGTGAGAGGCTTGCTCTTCACTTGACAAGATTTTTTTTCAAACTTAGGCAAAACGGATTTGCATCGAAGGCACCTGGCCACTGGGGGATTTGAAGCATACAAAAAGGAAACAACAATCATTTAGGAGACTGTAAAACTGTGTCTTTGATAATCAAACTAGAATGTATTTCTTATTACATCTCAACAGTCTGAATGCTTAACTGTAAAAGGGGCAGAGCAGCTCCGCATTCCAAGCGCGTGGCTCGTATTTCTTGTGCTCGATGTTGTAAAGGTGGTATGCTCCATTGTGGAGCACTCTGGTGACGATGAAGGGGCCTTCCCAAGCAGGAGCAAGCTTGTGTGGTTTCTGTTGATCCACTCGAAGAACCAAGTCTCCCTCTTGAAATGCTCGACCCCTCACATTTCTGGCGTGGAATCGACGCAGGTCTTGCTGATAGATGGTCGACCGGATTAAGGCCAGCTCTCTCTCCTCTTCCAGGAGATCAACTACATCTTGTCGTCCCTGTTCTGCTTCATCTTTCGAAAAAAACTCGACTCGGGGTGCATTGTGGAGCAAGTCACTCGAAAGTACAGCCTTAGCTCCATAGACCAAGAAGAATGGAGTTCGGCCAGTCGACCGATTGGGAGTTGTCCTCAATCCCCAAAGCACTGATGGAAGTTCATTGACCCAGGCGCCTGCTGCGTGCTTGAGATCTCGCATCAGTCGGGGTTTCAGTCCTTTGAGAATCAATCCATTTGCTCTTTCAGCTTGTCAATTCGACTGGGGGTGGGCGACTGAAGCATAGTCAAGTCGAGTACCTTGGGAAGCACAGAAGGCTCTGAACTCACCAGAATCGAAGTTTGACCCGTTGTCAGTGGTGATGCTGTGCGGAACACCATATTTGGATGTTAACTCTCTGATGAAGCTGACAGCAGTACTGGCTTCAAGGTTTTTGTTAGGCTTTGCTTCAATCCAGTTGGTGAACTTGTCGACTGCCAAGAGCACATGAGTGAAGCCGCTCCTACCAGTCCTCAGAGGTCCAACCATATCCAATCCCCAAATAGAAAAGGGCCAGACGAGTGGGATGGTCTTCAGGGCTGACGCAGGCTTGTGAGACATGTTGGAGTAAAACTGGCAACCTTCACATTTGTCGACTATTTCGTTTGCCATCTCATTTGCTCATGGCTAATAAAATACCGCTCGGTATGCTTTGGCCACAATGGTCTGAGAGGACCCATTGTGACCACAGGTTCCCGAGTGGATGTCATTGAGGATCACTCAACCTTCTTCTGGTGTTATGCATTTCTGGCAGACTCCAGTCACACTTTCTCTGAACAACTGTCCTCTTATCACATTAAAGGCTTTGGATCGACGGACGATCTATCGAGCCTCTTCTTCATCCTCTGGGAGTTCCTTTCTAAGAATGTACGCGATATACGGTACTGTCCAGTCATGAGTGATGACCAAAACCTCCATGATCAAGTCGACCACGACTAGAACTTCGACTTCAGTCGGATCAGTAGCACTCTTTGGTTGTGGGGGATCTTCAGTGAAAGGATCTTCTTGAACTGAAGGTGTATGAATATGTTCCAAGAACACATTGCTGGGAATGGCTTCCCTCTTGGAACCTATCTTTGCCAGATCATCGGCTGCTTGATTTTTCAGTCGGGGTATGTGATGGAGCTCTAACCCCTCAAACTTCTTCTCTAACTTTCTCACTGCATTACAATAGCCAGTCATAGCTGGGCTTCTGACGTCCCACTCCTTCATCACTTGATTGACCACTAAATCCGAGTCGCCATAGACCATGAGGTGACGGACGCCGAGTGAAATGGCCATACGCAACCCGTACAGAAGTGCTTCATTTTCGGCTTCATTGTTGGTGGAGTCAAAATGAATCTGGAGAACATAGCTGAGTTTATCACCTCGGGGGGATACCAATACCACCCCAGCACCGGAACCATTCAGCATCTTGGATCCATCAAAGAACATGGTCCAATGCTCCGAGTGAATCTGAGTCGGAAGTTGCTGTTTGACCCACTCGGCGAGGAAATCTGCTATTGCTTGGGACTTTGTAGGTTTCTTTGCCTCAAACTTGATGTCCAAGGGAAGGAGTTCAATCGCCCACTTTGCCACTCGACCAGTTGCATCTCTGTTGTTCAGGATCTCTCACAATGGTGCGTCGCTGACGACTATAATGGAGTATTCAGAGAAGTAATGTGCAACCTTCTTCGTGGTCATGTAAATCCCATAAACAAGCTTCTGATAATGTGGATATCTTTGCTTGGATGGAGTTAGAACTTCAGAAACATAGTATACCGGGCGCTGAACTTTATAAGATTTTCCTTCTTCTTCCCGCTCGACCGTGAGCACCGTACTGACAACTTGCCCTATGGCTACAATATAAAGCAGTAAAGGCTCTTTGCTAATTGGGGCAGCAAGCACAGGCTGGGTGGAAAGCAGGGCTTTGAGCTCTGCAAATGCTGCGTCAGCTTCATCTGTCCACTCGAACTTGTCAGATTTCTTCATCAGTCGGTAAAGAGGCAAGGCCTTTTCACTGAGACGAGATATGAATCGACTCAAGGTGGCCAAACAACCAGTAAGCTTTTGGACATCATGCACACGCACAGAGCGCTTCATCCGGAGTATGGAACCAACTTTCTCTGGGTTTGCGTCGATCCCTCGTTCGGAAATGAGGAAACCAAGTAACTTTCCGCCAGGAACTCCGAATGTGAACTTTGATGGATTAAGCTTGCTATCATACCTTCTGAGGTTGGAAAAGGTTTCAGCAAGGTCAGCCAGCAGGTCAGAACCTTTACGTGACTTGACCACAATGTCATCCATGTATGCTTCCACATTCCGACTGATTTGAGTGAGAAGACACTTTTGAATCATCCTCATGAATGTGGCTCTGGCATTCTTCAGGCCGAATGGCATGGTGACATAACAGAAGCATCCGAATGGAGTGATGAAAGCTGTTTTTATCTCATCGGGTCCATACAATCGGATCTGATGATACCCGAAATAGGCGTCCAGAAAAGACAATCACTCACACCCCGCAGTCGAGTCGACAATTTGGTCGATGTGGGGGAGATGAAAATGATCTTTTGGGAAGGCCCGGTTGATATGCTTGAAGTCAATGCACATGCGAAGTGAGTCGTCCTTCTTGGGGACCATGACAACATTGGCGAGCCACTCGGAGTGGTAAATTTCTCGGATGAACTCAGCTGCCAGGAGCCGAGCCATTCCTCACCAATTGCTTTTCTTTTCTGTACGGCGGACCGTCGAAGATGTTCCTTGACTGGTTTTACTTTCGGGTCGACTCACAAACGATGCTCAGCCAGTACCCTGGGTACACCGGGCATGTCAGAAGGCTTCCATGCAAATATGTCCCAGTTCTCACGGAGGAACTGGATGAGCGCTTCTTCCTATTTGCCGTCGCGTGAAGTTGAAATATGAGTAGGAGCAGCACTAGGATCGGTCGGGTGAATATGAATCGGCTTGGTTTCACCGGACGACTAAAATGAAGAATCAGTGGCAGGCTTCTTGGAGCGCAACAAATCACTCGGATATGTCTTCTTCCGGTATTCTTGCATTTCGACTGCTGCCATTTGTGCATCGACGATTTTTGAGCCCTTTTAGAAGCACTCTTCTGCCTTCTGCCGATTGCCAGTGATAGTGATCACACCTCTGGGACCAGGCATTTTCAACTTGAGGTACACGTAACATGGTCGAGCCATGAAACGTGCATAGGCAGGCCTACCCAGAATAGCATGATAAGCACTCTAGAAATCCACTACTTCAAATGTCAACTTTTCTTTTCAGTAATTCTTGGAATCACCGAAAACCACATCAAGGGCGATCTAGCCGAGTGATTCAGTCTTCTTGCTAGGTATAACGCCATGGAAACTCATATTTCTTTCTCTAAGCTTGGACATCGGAATGCCCATTCCCTTCAAGGTCTCAGCATACATGATATTCAAGCCACTTCCACCACCCATCAGCACTTTAGTCAGTCGAGTGCCTTCAACAACTGGGTCGACCACCATCGCTTGCTTCCCAGGGGTGGCTATACGTGCTGGATGGTTAGACTGGTCGAATGTGATGGCAGTCTGGGACCACTTCAAATAACTTGGTGTTGCCGGAGCAACCATGTTCACCTCTTTGTTGATAACTTTCAGTCGACTTTTGCTTTCAACATTAGCCAAAATCATCAGAGTGGAATTGACATTGGGAAAACCATCATCATCTTCTTCCCTATCCTCACCCTTGTCCGACTCCTTTTCCTTCTCCTTGGGTTGTTTCTCTCGGAACTGCTGGATCAGGAGCCGACACTGTCGAGTGGTGTGTTTAGGGTAAATGAGATTAACCTCTTCATATTTTTTGGTGTGAATGTGGCATGGTAAATCCAACACATCATTTCCATCTTGATCTTTCACTTTCTTGGGGTTCCACAGCCCTTTGGGTTTCCCCTTGAACTTTCCTTGAACCACAACTAAAGCTTCACCAGGAGCCGCTGGTTCGGCCTTACGTTTCTGCTTCCGACTGGAATTCCCTCCTCCGGTTTCTTGGGCGACTATTTTGTGTTTGCAACTCCGGAGTCAGTCTTCCTCTTCACCATTAGTGTACTTGGTGGCAATCTCCATCATCCGAGTCGGGGACATATCCCCTGTCCGACCTAATTTCAGATTCAACTCTCGATACTTAACACCCTCCTTGAAGGCACAAACTGCTTGGTGATCTGACACATTCTCCACTGTATGGTGAAATGTGATCCATCTCTAGATATAATCTCTCAAGGTCTCATTCAGTTTTTGCACGCAAGACTGTAATTCTGTTAACCCTGCTGGTCGTTTGCATGTACCTTCAAAGGTTCTATCAAAAACTCGGGCAAGTTCCTCCCAACTATATATGCTGCCAGGTGCTAACTAATTCAACCATGCTCTGGCCGAGCCTTCCAACATCAGAGGAAGGTGCTTCATGGCCACTTCATCATTGCCGCCACCGATCTGTACAGCCACTCGGTAGTCCTCAAGCCACGTGTTAGGCTTGGACTCACCAGTGAACTTGCTAACTGTAGTCGCCAACCTGAAGTTGGGAGGAATCACTGCAGCCCTGATGGCTCTGCTGAAACACTCTGGACCTGAAACGTGCACTTTGCTGCCAGTCGGATAATCTCTGTCACGGCCTTCTCTGTGTGCTCTATTCCTGTCAACCAGACCTTGAACGAGAATAGATCTCGCATCAAAGCCCGGCTCTCTGGGTCGACTGGAATTCTTCGCCCACCACTGTGAGGGCGTCTGTCATCGTGTTGCCGAGGCACATATGACCCAGTCCTCGGGGGAGGCGTGGGCACTCGACAAGGGTCATCGTGGCCGAGTCGGTGATCATACTGCTCACCGTTTCTGTACTGATCTCGCCGGTCTCCACGTCCCTCACGCCGCGGGGGCGATCTTAGGCTGTGAGTCGATTGAACTGTGTCTGCCATCACAGATCTGCTATGAATCCTATTCCGTGACTAAGATACTGCTATGTTCTGCTCTCCCACTGCCCGGAGTAAAGCCCGGATCTGCATCAAACCTCTATCAGCTTCCGACTGGGAAGGCTGAATCGATTCTGCTATTCGGGCTGCAGCTGTGAGATTTTGAATCGGAGTTCGGTATACCTGAGTTGGAGGCGGAAAAAGATGTCGTTGACTGGACTCAGGAATCCGCTGCCGAGAATGCTCGTCGAGTGCGTGCTGGAGATTCTCCAATCGAGTGCGCTCAGCCAAGTTGGCTAGGCACACCTCCTCCAAGGCCCGGGCCTCAGGGGTTTCTCCAATGATAGGAGTGTGAAGTGCATCCATATTGCGGCGGCGGAGCTCTTCCCTCTGCTGGGAAGAAAGAGGCTCGGGCGGTACTCCTCGTCAGCGCGCGACGGATCGCCACCGCCATCACCACCACCGTCGCGGGGGAAGCCAAGAGGACTGCATGGTCCATTGACCATCAAAACTTCCGCCGCGGGTCACTGCTATCGCACTCGGATGTGGTCTTAACGGACCCAGTCGAATAGGCCGTAGAGAGTTTCGTCGGGCTCGATTGCCACGACTTGTGGGTGGCCGACTGCGGGCCACCGTGTTCCTCGCCCACCGCTGGAGCCACGACCAACTGAAACACTTGCGCCGGCGAACAGCAGGGAGCGAGGACGCAACAGGAGCCGACCGATACTGATTCGACGGCTGCCGAAGAAGGACGACGCGGACCCACGCGCGAAAGTTCGTCGCCCTGCGGACGGGGAGCGCCTCGACATCGAGTGGAGCCTCTTGAAGCCAGGAGGAGTCATCGATGACAAAAACGTGCGCGCCAAGACAGATCTCGCGCCCCTCAGCCATTCCTCCGCCAGAAACCATGACGATGGGGATCGAAAAAAATCGCAACTTCACCAACAAGTCGCTAAAACACCTGCCCCATGATGGGCGCCAACTTCATGGATCTAAGGCTGACAGTAGAATGGGGGTAGGTATGAGGAGGCAAGATCTTAGCTATGGTGAAGTTGTACACACGAGTTTTACGAGTTCAGGCCCTTCTTGGAGGAAGTAATAGCCCTACGTCTCGGTGCCTGGAGGCGGTCAACTGGATTATGCGTGTGTGTGTTACAGGGGGTGCGAACCCTTGTGCCAGTGGAGGGGGGTGGCTTATATAGAGTGCGCCAGGACCCCAGCCGGCCCACGTTACAAGGAATTCAATGTACATAAAGAAGGAGCATTACAGGTAACGTCTGTAATAAAGTGATATAGATGATCATTAAGTCTATGAGTAACGCCCGACCGTTGCTATGCAGAGTGACTTTAGATCTTCTATCTGTCGAGTGGTTTCTGTTACGGTCGAGTGACATAAAACTTTCCGAGTGGAATGCTTCTGGTCGAGTGGATGTTGTTATCCTTTGAATACTTATGACTTTAAGGTGATGTCCTAGGGGAGGGTGTATAGGTGAGACCTATCACCCTACCCTAGGTACATAGCTTCATCACACCCTGCCATATATAACCGAGGGGAAGGAAAGAGGGGGAGAGAGGGAAGGAAGTGGCAATACTAATCCACACTTTCCTTTTCCTCCCCCCTTTCCTTCTCCTAGGCCAGCCTGCTATGGGGGGCACACCAGCCCCTTGTGGCTGGTGCATTCCCTCTCTTGGCCCATAAGGCCCGTATCTTTTGCCGGGGGTGCCGGGAACCCCTTCTGGTGACCCGATAAGTACCTGGCAACCCCCGAAACACTTCCGGTGTCCGAAAAGCATCGTCCTATATATATCAATCTTTACCTATCTACCATTTCGAGACTCCTCGTCGTGTCCATGATCTCATCCGAGACTCCAAACAACATTCGGTTACCAAATCACATAACTCATATAACACTATATCATCAACGAACGTTATGCGTGTGGACCCTACGGGTTCGAAACACCTCTCCGGTCAATAACCAATAGCGGAACCTGGATGCCCATATTGGCTCCTACATATTCTACAAAGATCTTTATCGGTCGAACCATTATGA
This sequence comes from Triticum aestivum, assembly GCF_018294505.1. NCBI lineage: Eukaryota > Viridiplantae > Streptophyta > Magnoliopsida > Poales > Poaceae > Triticum > Triticum aestivum. The sequence continues at coordinate 387,541,960 of NC_057809.1, read as the reverse complement.
CAACATACGTAATTCCCTTTGTCCATCGGTATGTTACTTGCCCGAGATTCGATCATCGGCATCTCTATACCTAGTTCAATCTCGTTACCGGAAGTCTCTTTACTCGTCCTATAATACATCACCTCGTGACTAACTCCTTAGTCATTTTCTTGCAAGCTTATGATTTGTACTACCGAGAGGGCCTAGAGATACCTATCCGATACTCAAAATGACAAATCCTAATCTCGATTTATGCCAACTCAACAAAAACCTTCAGAGATACCAGTAGAGAATCTTTATGATCACCCAGTTATGTTGTGACGTTTGATAGCACACAAGGTGTTCCTCCGGTATCGGGGAGTTGCATAATCTCATAGTCGAAGGAATATGTATTTGACATGAAGAAAGCTATGGCAATAAAATTGAACGATCAATATGCTAAGCTAACGGGAGGGTCTACTCCATCACATTATTCTCCTCATGATATGATCCCGTTATCAAATGACAAAACATGTCTATGGTTAGGAAACCATAACCATCTTTGATCAACGAGCTAGTATAGTAGAGGCTCACTAGGCACACGATATTTGTTTATGTATCCACACATGTATTTAAGTTTCCAATCAATACAATTCTAGCATGAATAATAAACCTTTATCTTGATTTAGGATATAAAATAAAAACCATTTTATTATTGCCTCTAGGGCATATTTCCATCAGTCTCCCACTTGCACTAGAGTCAATAATCTAGTTCACATCGCCATGTGATTAACACCCATAGTTCACATCGTCATGTGATCAATACTATTGGGGATATTAGTGCTGGGCGTAAACCGGCCAGGAGAGGTCAGGTTATCCCCATAATGAGTTATTCTATTTGAAGCCCATGAAGACAAAGATGATGGCGCTTTATAAAGGCCTAGGGCCCAAAGGTGGATTAAGGCCCATAGACATATACCGACATTGATATGTAAGTTTGTGTTATAAGATAGAAATAGTAGAGACCGGGCCGGACACGTTTATGCGCCAGCCTCGGGATACTGTAAACTGACGGGCATCAACCCATGTATATAATGGGACGACCCGGCGGCGATTTAGGGACAACAAACAACAACTCGAGAACCAAGCATAGCGAATTTGCTCCCTGGTCATTGAAACCCTAGCAATTCCACAACAACTGGATCGTAGGATTTTACCTTCACCGCAAGGGGCCGAACCAGTATAAACTCTTTGCATCCCTTGTCCGTTTTAACCCCTTTAAGCTAACCCGTCGCGATGGCTCCACGACTAAGTCCTTCTTCTAGGACATTTGCCGTGACAAAACCACGACAGTTGGCGCCCACTGTGGGGCTATCACACGATGGTTTCGAGTTCTTAGAGGGCAGCTTCGAAGGGCTTAAGGGATACCCTGTGGGCCGAATGATGAAGAGTCGTCGCGGCAAGCTCTACATCGACGATGCGGGCTGGGGCCCCGAGGCCGGCTTAATCGAGTACGGGTACCGAGTCTCCTTTGGCGGCATCCACGTTTTCATTGGCAATATCAGCGAACTGGGCCCTGAGCCGGACATCTGCACTGACATCATCGAAACGGCTTAGCGTGCGAGATCTGCCCGGGTTTAGCCTGCCATGAAGCGTACCTTCGTGGGAGTCATCCATGGAGCGGAATCTGAGGTTAGATCGGCATCTGGTGGTGAGATCGTCGTTTACTCAGATGGCTAGTCATCGACTGGAGAGACCGAGTCACTGTACCAACTGCAAGATGGCCAGATTGAGGGCTGTTCCGATGGCAACAGTATTCCGGACCCCTTCGATCCGCCAAGCCGGGTTGCGATCTTCATGGCCGGTACACAGCCAGCGCTCCACTCTTTGACCGCGACGGCGATGGTTTCCGATCAGTAGCAGCGACAGCGGCCGGGGCAGCAGGCCCTGTGCGACTGCCGGCTCAGGTCTTATCTGACTTATTCGATGCTTTGGCAACCATAATGGTGGAAGTTAACCCGGCGAATCAAGATGAGCATAATGCGGAAATCGCAAAGTTGAAAGATCAGATAACTCAAGCCAAGGCCGACCTGGCAGCTGAGGATACTAGGATGGCTGCAGAGCGGGCTGCATTGGATACACAGGCTTACCAGCTTATGTTGGATCAGAGCGCGTCAAATGATGTCATGAGGAGAAGGTACCAGTCTCACCTACCGCCGGTTTATGAGGCCAGGAACCTCTTTAATACCCCAGGAGCAGGGACCAGTAATCCGCCAGTGGTAAACCCGGTGGAGGCACCTGGAACGGGGGCGCCGGTTCAGCCACGTCCAACAGATCTGCCTTGTCAGAACAACGTTCCGTCACAGCACGTCCCGACACCACCGGGTCACTACTCCAACCCAATGGATAACATTGTCGCTGCCGCTTCACGATTGGCGGCTCTCCCGATTGAAGGCGAGTCCTAGTAGCAGTTGAGACACGACGGGCTAGGGAGCTTCTTCAAACAGCCTTGACTCAGCAGCAGGCTTATTCATACAGTCGTGAAAGGATTCATTCTACTCCCCGCCCGAGCCGGAGTTACAGCAGGCACATGGATGAACCAGCTGTGTCGAGCAGTGCGCGAAATCGTAACCCGCCCCGTGGCCATACCCCGGCGGGTGGCGGTGGTGATGCTCAGGATGTGGTGGATGGAGCCAGGGCACGTCGAGAGGCCGAGTTAGTGGTGCAGCATGAGGCCCGCCAACTCACTCCGGTTCGCCCAACAACGTCGGTGGAACCAGGGGTCACCTCTAGCTCTTTGGGGATACCGTGTCTCGTCCCGGCGATGTGCAATGTATGGCTGCCCAAGGATTTCAAGGGGTCACGCAAAGTGCCAAATTACACTGCCGATTTATCCCCCGAGTCATGGGTTGAAAGTTATGAGATGGCAATGGAGATGCTGGATGTGGATGATGCAGCGTGTGCTAAATACTTCACCATGATGTTGGAAGGAACGGCACGCACTTGGTTGAAAAACTTGCCAGCTAATTCTATTGGGTCATGGGCCGAGTTAAGGGCCCGGTTTATTTAGAATTTCAAAGACACGTGCAAGCAGCCCATGTCAATTATGGACTTAGCTGCCTGTGTCCAGGAGGAAGGAGAATCAACAACCCATTGGGTGCACTGGGTTTTGGAGACTTTGCATTCATCAGACCGAATCAACGCTGATACAGCAGTTTTAACGTTGGATGGCAATTGCCGGTTTGCACCTCTGAAGTTGAAGTTGGGACGGCTCAAACGTCACTTCAATGACATGGGAACACTTATGGTAGCTCTGGTGAAGTATGCCGACTCTGATAGTACCAAGGACCCCGAGTCTGACGACGACAAGAAAGGGAAGTGAAAGTAGAGCGGCAACACCAAAGGGCAGCAGCATAACCCGGCGAGTCATGGAAACAGCGGTGAGCGTAAAGCAGATAACAGTTTAGATTTCGTGGCTAATACCAATGCGCAGGACAAGGGCCAGCGTCGTAAGGGTAAGCCCCCGCATGGTGGAGGACAAAGTCCCAATCCGGAGCGCATGTCTTACCTGTTAAACTAGCCTTGCCCAAAGCACGGGTCGCGGGACAGATCGGCCACGCACCTCTGGAAGGATTGTTATATCATGCAGGAGTTCAAAAATTTAGATTTTTTCGGTATGATCACGGACCGGGCGGCGGTTCAGGCCCCGGATCTCATGGGTCGGGTTACAATGGAGGCAATTCCAGTTCAGGTTTTCACGGTAATCAAAGCGGACATGGTAATCAAGGCAATCAGGGCAACCAAGGTGGTTATAATCATCAGGGAAATCAGCAACAACAGCAGCAGTCGGGTTACCAGAGCAACCCGAAGCAGTTGAATAGTGGGCAGTACCATGTATTCACCACAAGCGTGTGCAAGCGTGATCAGAAGCTTCATAAAAGGGCAGTGAACTCTGTTGAACCGGCGGTGCCCCATTACTTGCGCTGGTCGGAGCAGCCCATTGTGTGGAGTTGAGAGGATCATCCGCCTCGGGTTGATAATCTGGGTCATCTGGCATTGGTGGTGGCACCTCAGGTTGGAGGTTATAAGTTCACCAAGGTACTCATGGATGGAGGGAGTAGTATCAATATCCTTTATTATGAAACCTTCCGTCGCATGGGGTTAACAGATAAAAATCTTAAACCGTCCAACACTGTTTTCCATGGTGTGGTGCCTGGCAAATCGGCGTATCCAATGGGTAAGATAGCTCTGGAGGCTGCTTTTGGTGATGAGCATGATTCAAGATCAGAGACATTGACTTTTGAAGTGATAAAAATCAAGAGCCCGTATCATGCCCTGTTTGGACGGCCCGCTTATGCTAAGTTCATGGCAAGGCCCTATTATGTGTATCTGCATATCAAGATGCCAGGTCATAAGGGGACTATCACGGTGCATGGGAGCCGCAAGATTGCTTTGGAATGTGAAGAAGGTGATGCGGCATATGCTGAGTCGGTTTGTGCAAAAGAGGAGTTGAAGTTCTACAAAGACAATGTTGATCCGGCGGATATGACTTCTTTGAAAAAGCCAACTACAGAGCATGATCTGGCCTTGAAGTTTAAATCAACTGATGGAACTAAACTGGTTGATTTTGTTCCAGGCGATTCATCCAAGCAGTTTAGCATTAGCGCTAACTTGGATCTAAAATAGGAAAGCGCGCTCATTGAGTTCATCCATGAGAATCAGGACATCTTTGCGTGGTAGCCTTCTGACATGCCAGGTGTACCGAGAGAACTCGCTGAGCACACTCTTAATGTTGACCCCAAGTATAAACCGGTCAAACAGTTTCTTCACTGGTTCAATGAAGAAAGATGCAAGGCAATTGGTGAGGAAGTAGCCAGGCTCTTGGCGGCTGGGTTTATCATTAAAGTATTTCATCCTGAATGGTTGGCTAATCCGGTGTTGGTGCTCAAGAAGAACGACACTTGGCGTATGTGTGTGGACTACACAGATTTGAACAAGGCTTGTCCGGCAGATCCTTTTGCTCTCCCTCGTATTGATCAAATCATTGATGCTATGGCGGATTGTGAGCGTTTGAGCTTTTTGTATGCATACTCTGGTTACCATCATATCAAAATGGCAGTTAAGGACCAGGAGAAGACAGCTTTTATAACTCCTTTTGGAGCCTTCTGCTATGTACTTATGCCTTTTGGGCTCAAGAGTGCCCAGGCGACTTAACAACACCGTGTGCAGAATTTTCTTCATAATCAGATCGGCCGCTATGTTCATGCTTATGTGGATGATATTGTAGTGAAATCCAGAAAGGAGGAGACATTGATAGATGACTTGAAGGAGACCTTTGATAACCTCCGGGTTTATAAAATGATGCTTAATCCGGCCAAATGTGTCTTTGGTGTACCAGCAGGCAAGCTCTTGGGCTTTTTGGTGTCTAACAGAGGCATTATAGCTAATCCGGAGAAAATCAAGGCTATAACTTCTTTGGCTAAACCGAAGTGTATCAATGATGTTCAACGCCTGGCAGGCCGGATTGCAGCCCTGAGCCAGTTTATCAGCCGCCTTGGGGAGAAGGCCATACCTTTGTATCAGATGCTGAAAAAGACAGATAACTTTGTATGGTGTGACGCCGCCAATGAAGCATTTGAGGACTTAAATCAGCAACTAGCCGAGCCACCTATCCTTGCTGCTATGGTTGATAAAGAGCCCTTGTTGTTATATGTAGCTGCTAATGCCCAGGCTGTCAGCATGGCTATTGTGGTGGAGCGCAAGGAGGCTGGAAAGGAGTATCTGGTTCAACGGCTGGTTTATTATATCAGTGAAGTACTTATTGAGTCCAAGAAGAGGTACCCGCATTGCCAGAAGCTGGTGTATGGAGTTTTCATGGCGAGCCGAAAGTTTAAGCAATATTTCCAGGGTCGTCCCATCACTGTGGTCAGTTCTGCTCCTTTGGGAGATATAATCCAGAACAGGGAAGCAATTGGTCGGGTTGCCAAGTGGGCTATTGAGCTTGGGCCTCACGGGTTAAAATATGTGCCCCGGACGGCGGTCAAATCTCAGGCACTTGTGGACTTCATCAATGACTAGATAGAGTTACAGGCGCCAGAAGAGAAGCCAGATCATACTTATTGGACTATTCATTTTGATGGGTCTAGGCAATTGGAAGGCTCGGGGGCTGGAGTCGTATTAACTTCCCCACGAGATGATAAGTTTTGTTATGTTCTCCGTTTAATGTTTCCTTGCACTAACAATGCAGCTGAATATGAGGTTCTACTCCACGGTCTTCAGATGGCTAAGGAGATGCATTTAAGCCGGGTTAAGTGCTTCGGTGACTTGGACTTGGTGGCTCAACAAGTGTCCAGTACATGGGATTCCAAGGACCCACTCATGGCAGCATATCGTCGAGAGGTGGACATTGTTGCAGGTTCACTTCAAAGGTTATCAAGTTGATCATGTGGACCGGCGGAAGAATGAAGTAGCGGACGCTTTAAGCCATTTGGGTTCTCAACGTAAACCGGTTCCACCCAATGTCTTCCTGGATGTACTGCATAATCCGTTAGTCAAGCTCCCTACAGAGGAGGATTTGGTTGTTCCTGATCCGGAGGCTCAGTTGGTGGCGCCTTGATACGTCTCCGTCGTATCTACTTTTCCAAACACTTTTGCCCTTGTTTTGGACTCTATCTTGTATGATTTGAAGGAACTAACCCGGACTGACGCTGTTTTCAGGAGAATTACCATGATGTTGTTTTATGTGTAGAAAACAAATATTCACGGAATGACCTGAAACTCCACGGGAGGTCTTAGAAAAAACAATAAAAAATCCTCGCCAAATATGAAGACCAGGGGGCCCACACCCTTTCCACGAGGGTGGGGGCGCCCCCCCCTAGGGCGCGCCCCCTACCTCGTGGGCCCCCTGTTGACCCTCTGACGCCAACTCCAACTCTATATATTTGCTTTCGGAGAGAAAAAATAAGAGAGAAGAAATCATCGCGTTTTACAATACGGAGCCGCCGCCAAGCCCTAAAACCTCTCGGGAGGGCTGATCTGGAGTCCGTTCGGGGCTCCAGAGAGGGGGATTCGTCGCCGTCGTCATCATCAACCATCCTCCATCACCAATTTCATGATGCTCACCGCCGTGCGTGAGTAATTGCATTGTAGGCTTGCTGGACGGTGATGGGTTGGATGAGATTTATCATGTAATCGAGTTAGTTTTGTTAGGGTTTGATCCCTAGTATCCATTATGTTCTGAGATTGATGTTGCTATGACTTTGCTATGCTTAATGCCTGTCACTAGGGCCCGAGTGCCATGATTTCAGATCTGAACCTATTATGTTTTCATGAATATATGAGAGTTCTAGATCCTATCTTGCAAGTCTATAGTCACCTACTTTGTGTTATGATCCGGCAACCCCGAAGTGACAATAATCGGGACCACTCCCGGTGATGACCATAGTTTGAGGAGTTCATGTATTCACTATGTGCTAATGCTTTGTTCCGGTTCTCTATTAAAAGGAGGCCTTAATATCCCTTAGTTTCCAATAGGACCCCGCTGCCACGGGAGGGTAGGACAAAAGATGTCATGCAAGTTCTTTTCCATAAGCACGTATGACTATATACGGAATACATGCCTACATTACATTGATGAACTGGAGCTAGTTCTGTGTCACCCTATGTTATGACTGTTACATGATGAACCGCATCCGGCATAATTATCCATCACTGATCCGGTGCCTACGAGTTTTCCATATACTGGTTTACGCTTATTTACTTTTCCGTTGCTACTGTTACAATCACTACAAAATACCAAAAACATTACTTTTGCTGTCTTTACTTTTGTTGCCGCTACCACCGCTATCATATTACTTTGCTACTAAACACTTTGCTGCAGATACTAAGTTTCCAGGTGTGGTTGAATTGACAACTCAGCTGCTAATACTTGAGAATATTCTTTGGCTCCCCTTGTGTCGAATCAATAAATTTGGGTTGAATACTCTACCCTCGAAAGCTGTTGCGATCCCCTATACTTGTGGGTTATCAAGACTAATTTCTGGCGCCGTTGCCGGGGAGCATAGCTCTATTCTTTGAGTCACTTGGGATTTATATCTGCTGGACACTATGAAGAACTTGAGAGATCCAAAAACCAAGATCTATCCCTCAACTACGAGGGGAGGTAAGGAACTGCCATCTAGCTCTGCACTTGATTCACCTTCTGTTATGAGTAAGTTTGCGACACCTACACCTGCTTCTGCTATTCGTTCTGATATGTCGCATGTTATTGATGATGCCACTTCTGCTATGCATGATACTTATGATGAAACTGCTTCTATGCCTGATACTACTGTGCCCCTTAGTGAATTTCTTGATGAACAAATTGCTAGGGCTAGAGAAAGAGAAATTATTGAATCTGAATACGATGATGATAGTGATGATGAAAATATGCCTGTTATTCCTGAAGGTTATTTATTTGATCAAGATGCTTCTTTAGCTATTTTAGCTTGCAGAGATAGATATGAGCTTAAGAGGTTATTAATTAAATGGAACAAAGAATCACTTAGAGATAAAATGAAACCCGATCCTGCTTTTGCTACTTCACCTATATGTGTTCCTGATAAAGATTATGAATTCTCTGTTGATCCTGATATAATTACTTTGGTTGAATCTGATCCGTTTTATGGCTATGAATCTGAAACTGTTGTGGCACATCTTACTAAGTTAAATGATATAGCTGCCCTGTTCACTAATAATGAGAGATCACGTTACCTCTATTTACTCAAAATATTTCCGTTCTCATTAAAGGGTGATGCTAAGATATGGTTTAATTCTCTTGATCCTGGTTGTGTGCGTAGTCCCCAGGATATGATTTATTACTTCTCTGCTAAATATTTCCCTGCTCATAAGAAACAAGCTGCTTTGAGGGAAATATACAACTTTGTGCAAATTAAAGAAGAGAGTCTCCCACAAGCTTGGGGGAGGCTTCTCAAGTTACTTAATGCTTTGCCTGATCATCCTCTTAAGAAACCTGAAATACTTGATATCTTTTATAATGGACTAACCGATGCTTCCAGAGATTACCTGGATAGTTGTGCTGGTTCTCTTTTCAGGGAAAGAACACCGGATGAAGCTGAAATTCTATTGAATAATATGTTGACAAATGAAAATAATTGGGCACCTCCTGAGCCACCTCCTGAGCCAACTCCTGCTCCAATTACTGAGCCTATTCCTAAACCAACTCCGAAGAAGAGAGGTGTTCTATTTCTCAGTCCCGAAGATATGCAAGAGGCAAAGAAATCTATGAAAGAAAAAGGTATTAAAGCTGAAGACGTTAAGAATTTACCTCCTATTGAAGAAATACATGGTCTTAATTCACCGCCTATTGAAGAAACTTATGATCTCAATTATTTATTTACTGAAGAACCTCCTGATCCCGATATCCCGACACAGGTAGTAAAGGTAAATTCTCTCTATAGATATGATAAAGCTGAAGTCCCTCCTACTAAAATTGCTAGTCAGTGCTTGGATGAGTTTGATAACTTTATGTATAAGCAAGATGACTTCAATGCTTATTTTGGTAGACAATTAAAAGAAAATGCTTATATGATTAGACGCTTGGGTGATTATATGGCTGATATTAAAGGTGAACTTAAACTTATTAGCAAACATGCTTCTATGGTCACCACTCAAGTAGAACAAGTACTTAAAGCTCAAAAAGAAGTGCTTAATGAAATGAATAGTAAGAAAAATGATTATGCTGTTAGAGTGGCTACTAGAACTGGTAGAATGACTCAGGAACCTTTGTATCCTGAAGGCCACCCTAAGAGAATCGAGCAAGATTCTCAAAGAAATAATATTGATGTTCCTAGTTCTTCTAAAAAGAAGAAGAAGAAAAATGATAGAACTGTGCAAACTTCTAGTGAACCTATTGCTGAACCACCTGATAATCCAAATGATATATCTATGTCTGATGCTGAAACACAATCTGGTAATGAACATGAACCTACTAAAAATATTAATGATGATGTTCATGATGATGCTCAACCTAGTAATGATAATGATGTAGAAATTGAACCTGTTGTTGATCTTGATAACCCACAATCAAAGAATCAACGTTATGATAAAAGAGACTTTGTTGCTAGGAAACATGGTAAAGAAAGGGAACCTTGGGTTCAGAAACCCATGCCTTTTCCTCCGAAACCATCCAAGAAAAAGGATGATGAGGATTTTGAGCGCTTTGCTGAAATGATTAGGCCTATCTTTTTGCGTATGAGATTAACTGATGTGCTCAAAACAAATCCTTATGCTAAATATATGAAAGATATCATTACTAATAAAAGAAAGATACCGGAAGCTGAGATTTCCACCATGCTTGCTAATTATACTTTTAAGGGTGGAATACCAAAGAAACTTGGAGACCCCGGAGTACCTACTATACCTTGCTCCATTAAAAGAAATTATATTAAAACTGCTTTATGTGATCTTGGAGCCGGTGTTAGTGTTATGCCTCTCTCTTTATATCGTAGACTTGACTTGAATAAGCTGACACCTACTGAAATATCTTTGCAAATGGCTGATAAATCAACTGCTATACCTGTCGGTATTTGTGAGGATGTGCCTGTTGTGGTTGCAAACGTTACTATTTTAACGGACTTTGTTATACTTGATATTCCCGAGGATGGTAGTATGTCTATTATTCTTGGAAGAACTTTTCTTAATACTGTAGGGGCTGTTATTGATTGCAACAAAGGCAATGTCACTTTTCATGTTAATGGTAATGAGCATACGGTACACTTTCCGAGGAAACAACCTCAAGTTCATAGTATCAACTCTATTGGAAAAATTCCATCGATTATATTTGGAGGTTTTGAATTTCCTCTTCCTACTGTCAAGAAGAAATATGATATTCTTATTATTGGGGATGTGCATATCCCCGTTGAGGTAACTTAGTGTTATTTGAAATTTCTCCGATTTAATGATTATCGGAATGAGTTTGTTAACAAGACTTGATCAACCTTGTTAGCGAATTCTTTTTGATGAGCATGAGATGGATGAAACTAGTAGCACAAACTTCTGTACCCTCTTTATATTTTCTGTTATTTGTATTAAATAAAGTAAAAATAGTATTTTCCGTCTGTTTCCTGACTTATCCGTGCAATATAAAAATATCCCGGAAATAAAAATCCTCAGAATGCCATGCCAATTTAATTTGATTTTTTCGGGAATATCTGAGGATTTACTGTGCAAAAAATACTGCGGGAGGAGCTGCCACCTGGCCACAAGGGTGGTGGGCGCCCCCCTAGGGCGCGCCCCCTGCCTCGTGGGCCCATGGTGGCCCTCCTCCACTTATTCCAGCACCCATCTTCTTCCTCTATCTCACACAAAGCCGAAAAACCAACTCAAGCACGAGTTCCAGCCACTTTTGCTGTAATTTTCGATCTCCTTGCTCAAAGCACCTCTCGCAAAACTGCTTGGGGAGATTGTTCCTTGGTATGTGACTCCTCCATTGATCCAGTTTTTGTTCTAGTGCTTTATTCTTTGCAAATTTGTGCTGCATAGGTGACCATGTTCTTGAGCTTGCATGTCAAATTTATATGGTTCCCAGTAGTTCTAATGCTTGATATAGGCTCTAGGCACTTGTAGGAGTAGTTGCTATCAGTTTAATTGAGTTTGGTTCACTTTTATTTCGAAGTTACTAAAAATTTCTGAATTTTTCAGAGAAAAACAATATGTTTAGGAAGATGTTCCAAGGTGGTTCCTCTAAGAAGCAAGGACCCAGAATTGCTATGCGCGATGCTGACGAGGATCCACCAAGAGACGCTCCAGTACGGCCTTGCGAATGGCCGTCGGAAAATTTTATGGACCGTGCGGGAATTAAAGAAGAATTCAAATCATATTTGCGCAATGCCGGTCTTGAGGATTTTGAGGCTAACAAATGCCCCCAGTATCATGATCTCACAAGTTCATTTGTGAGGAGGTTTGAGTATTCATCTTCGCGTAATTCTCCTTCAGTCATGTTTGATCTTTATGACAAATCTTATACCATGGACCTAGAGGATTTCACTTCTGCTTGCGAACTTCCATCATGGGGCAGTATTAGGGATCCCCCTAAATCTGAATTTAGAAACTTTCTTGCTAGTATAACTGTGGGGGAATCCAGAGATATAACGCAGGCTACCATAGGGAGCATTCACTTTCCTGCTATACATTATTTTGCTCTTTTCATCGGTAGATGCATAAATGCTAAGGATGAAGCATGTCACATGTGTGTCCCTGATCTCAGCATTCTTAGGAGTGCTGTGTTAGGAGACCAATCTTATCATATGGGAGCCATTGTAGCTCGTAGGTTGCATCATAATAGACATAATGGAGATTTCTTTGGAGGAATTTATGCAACTCGCTTAGCTCATTTTCTTGAAATAGACATTCGTGAGGGTGATATGGAGTTGCCTCCTGCATATTTAGATTATAACTCTATGGCTTCGCACTAGTTTGTCGAGAGGCCTGAATCACCTCTCTTATATCGCTTAATTTTTGATAAACGACGTGTTTTCCGTATTACTCTCCCTGCTCCTGCCTTCTTTGATTCACAGACAAAAGGAAGATATGTTATTACCAGAGAGGAGGCAGAAGAGTACGAGAGGAGAGCGGAGGCAGCCCGACTCCACGCTGCAGCTCAGCAGGCGATAACCGCTACACATCAGTATGATCCCAACTATTCCTCCTCATCGCAGTACGACCCCAACAACTATTATTATGGATATCCACCAGGCCAGCCGTGGCCATAGACCAACTTAGGCCAAAAGCCTAAGCTTGGGGGAGTACGTATTTCTCACCGACATTACATTTATGTTCACACACACTCATTGCTAGATGTCGGTGCTCATACTTTTTCAGTGTAATATCCATGCTAGTTTATTTTCTTTTTCCTGCTTTCTTCTTGTGTGTTTGCTTAACCTTAAGAGAAACCAAATAAATTAGTAGTAGTTTATTTTTCTGCTGTAGTAGTAATAATTAAAAAGAAAACCCAAAAATATTTCCCGTTTTTCTTTCGCTTGTTGGGAGCTTTCCCGTGTAAATAGTTTTATTTCTTTTCCTTTCTTGGGGGTAAGTAGGAGAAGACCATAATTAAATTGTTGAAGTGGCTCTTATATGCATTATTGATTGATTTAACCAAGAGCCCATATTGCCTTATCTCCTCCTGTTTATTGAATGCTCGCAGATTACAGCTTAGTCCAATGCACGTGCACTCTTATTATTATTCACACCGTTCGGTCGTGCAAGTGAAAGGCAATTATGATGATATATGATGGACTGACTGAGATGAGAAAAGCTGGTATGAACTTGACCTCTTTTGTTTTTGTAAATATGATGAGTCCGTCATTCTTGATTCAGCTTATTATGAATAAACATGTTTGCAACTTATTGAGATGATTATGATGTGGTATGATGGGGTGGTATCCTCCTTTGAATGATTTAAGTGACTTGACTTGGCACATGTTCACGCATGTAGTTGAAACAAAATCAACATAGCCTTCACGATATTTATGTTCATGGTGGATTATATCCTACTCATGCTTGCATCCAATGTTTATTAATTTTAATGCATGTACATGGCTGTTGTCGCTCTCTAGTTGGTCGCTTCCCAGTCTTTTGCTAGCCTTCACCTGTACTAAGCGGGAATACTGCATGTGCATGCAATCCCTTAACCCCCAAAGTTATGCCATATGAGTCCACTATACCTTCCTATATGCGGTATCTACCTGCCATTCCAAGTAAATTTGTATGTGCCAAACTCTAAACCTTCAAATAAACATTCTGTTTTGTATGCTCGAATAGCTCATGTATCAACTAGGGCTGTCCGTATCTTCCATGCTAGGCGGGTTCTTCTCAAGAGGAGTGGACTCCGCTCCTCACTCACGAGAAAATGGCTGGTCACCGGGATGCCCAGTCCCATGCTTTACGCAAACTAAATCAAAATTAATTGCAAACAAGACTCCCCCTGGGACCTCATATATGTTGGAGGCACTCGTTGTTTCGAGCAAGCCATGGATTGATGCTTGTTGGTGGAGGGGGAGTATAAAATTTACCATTCTGTTTGGGAACCGCCTATAATGTGTTTAGCATGGAAGATATCGCCATCTCTTAGTTGTTACGTTGACAATGAAAGTATACCGCTCAAAATACAATTTATCTCTATTTAAAAACCGATCTCTGGCACCTCTACAAATCCCTGCTTCCCTCTACGAAGGGCCTATCCATTTACTTTTATGCTGAGTCATCACCCTCTTATTAGAAAGCACTAGCTGGAGAGCACAGCCATCATTTGCATTCATCACTATTAATTTATGTTGGGTATGACTATGATTGGATCTCTTTTACCATGAATTACAATGTCTAGTAAGTCCTTGATCTTCAAAGGTGCTCTGCATTTATGTTTTGCGATCTCACAAAGGGCTAGCGAGATACCATCTTGTTATACCATATTATGATTGTTTTGAGAAAGTGTTGTCATCCGAGATTTATTATTATGACTTGCTAGATGATTATGCTATTGATATGAGTAATGATGAGACCTGAGAATTATTGCAAATGTGGTTAGTTATGATTTATGCTGAAAACTTGAATGTTGGCTTGACATAGTTACAACAACAAGAGCAAACAAAGTTTGTAAAAGTTTTTCTTTCTTTCAGTTTGTCAACTGAATTGCTTGAGGACAAGCAAGGGTTTAAGGTTGGGGGAGTTGATACGTCTCCATCGTATCTACTTTTCCAAACACTTTTGCCCTTGTTTTGGAATCTATCTTTTGTATGATTTGAATTGAACTAACCCGGACTGACGCTGTTTTCAGCAGAATTACCATGATGTTGTTTTATGTGTAGAAAACAAATATTCTCGGAATGACCTGAAACTCCATGGGAGGTCTTAGAAAAAACAATAAAAAATCCTCACCAAATATGAAGACCAGGGGGCTCACACCCTTTCCACGAGGGTGGGGGGCACCCCCCCCCCTAGGGCGCGCCCCCCTACCTCGTGGGCCCCCTGTTGACCCTCCGACGCCAACTCCAACTCTATATATTTGCTTTCGGAGAGAAAAAAATAAGAGAGAAGAAATCATCGTGTTTTACGATATGGAGCCGCCGCCAAGCCCTAAAACCTCTCGGGAGGACTGATCTGGAGTCCGTTCGGGGCTCCGGAGAGGGGGATTCATCGCCGTCGTCATCATGAACCATCCTCCATCACCAATTTCATGATGCTCATCGCCGTGCGTGAGTAATTGCATCGTAGGCTTGCTGGACGGTGATGGGTTGGATGAGATTTATCATGTAATCGAGTTAGTTTTGTTAGGGTTTGATCCCTAGTATCCATTATGTTCTGAGATTGATGTTGCTATGACTTTGCTATGCTTAATGCTTGTCACTAGGGCCCGAGTGCCATGATTTTAGATCTGAACCTATTATGTTTTCATCAATATATGAGAGTTCTAGATCCTATCTTGCAAGTCTATAGTCACCTACTATGTGTTATGATCCGGCAACCCCGAAGTGACAATAATCGGGACCGCACCCGATGATGACCATAGTTTGAGGAGTTCATGTATTCACTATGTGCTAATGCTTTGTTCCGGATCTCTATTAAAAGGAGGCCTTAATATCCCTTAGTTTCCAATAGGCCCCCGCTGCCACAGGAGGGTAAGACAAAAGATGTCATGCAAGTTCTTTTCCATAAGCACGTATGACTATATATGGAATACATGCCTACATTACATTGACAAACTGGAGCTAGTTCTGTGTCACCCTATGTTATGACTGTTACATGATGAACCGCATCCGGCATAATTATCCATCACTGATCCGGTGCCTATGAGTTTTCCATATACTGGTTTACGCTTATTTACTTTTCCATTTGCTACTGTTACAATCACTACAAAATACCAAAAACATTACTTTTGATGTCTTTACTTTTGTTGCCGCTACCACCACTATCATATTACTTTGCTACTAAACACTTTGCTGCACATACTAAGTTTCCAGGTGTGGTTGAATTGACAACTCAGCTGCTAATACTTGAGAATATTCTTTGGCTCCCCTTGTGTCGAATCAATAAATTTGGATTGAATACTCTACCCTCGAAAGATGTTGCGATCCCCTATACTTGTGGGTTATCATGGCTCTTCATGTTATCCCGGATTGGACGATCCCATATTTGGCGTATATGAACTAGGGAGAGTTACCAGAGGATGAAACCTTGGTCAGGCAGATAATCCGGCGATCAAAGTCCATGACTATTGTCAATGGCGAGTTACATCATTGCAGTGTAACAGGGGCGTTTTAGCATTTGCGTGTCTCCTGAAGAAGGCCGTGAGATTCTACGTGAGATCCATGAAGGGGATTGTGGTCATCATGCCGGTTCAAAGTCACTGGTAGCTAAAGCTTTTCGTCATGGCTTCTATTGGCTGACAGCTCATGCTGATGCAGAAGATTTGGTGAAAAAGTGCGACGGTTGTCAGAAATTCTCACGCCGAGCTCATATTCCGGCCCAGGAATTGAGGATGATTCCAATCACTTGGTCGTTTGCAACTTGGGGGCTGGATATGGTTGGGCCCTTTAAGAGATCCAACGACAAGAAGACCCACCTTTTGGTGGCAGTTGATAAGTTCACTAAGTGGGTGGAGGCAAAGCCAGTCAGTAAGTGTGGTGCAGCCATGGCGGTTCAATTCCTCAAAAAGGTTATTTTCTGGTTTGGCTTTCCACACAACATTATAACTGATAATGGTACCAATCTGTCCAAAGGTGCTATGAAGGAGTTCTGTCAACGTGAGCACATCCGGCTCGACGTATCATCAGTGGCTCACCCACAGTCTAATGGTCAAGCGGAGCGAGCCAATCAAGAGATCTTGAGAGGCATCAAACCCCGGCTTATGGTTCCTTTGCAGCGGATACCGGGTTGTTGGGTGGAAGAGTTACCTTCTGTGTTGTGGAGCATCAACACCACACCGAACAGATCCACGGGTTACACGCCTTTTTTCATGGTTTATGGAGCGGAGGAGGTTCTCCCTAGTGACATCCGTCATGATTCGCCTCGTGTGGCGGCGTATGTCGAAGCTGACAATGAGAAGGCACGACAGGAAGCACTTAACCTGTTGGATGGGGAGCGTGACATTGCGGCAGCCCGTTCGGCGATTTATCAGCAAGATCTGCGTCGTTATCATAGCTGTCGGGTTAAAACCAGAACTTTTCAAGAAGGCTATCTGGTGCTCCGACTCATTCAGGATCAGACTGATATGCACAAGTTATCCCCGCCTTGGGAAGGACCCTTTGTGGTCAGCAAGAATCTGCATAACGGGTCATACTACCTTATAGATGTTCGAGAGCACAAAGACTCACGTAAATCGGAGGAGGAGACCCACCGGCCGTGGAATATCGCTCATGGTCGGCCTTATTATAGTTGAGCTACAGGCTCTGCTTATGTACATAGTTATGACAATTTATATATTATGATCAATATAATAAACTAGAGCCTCAGCTAAAGTGGGGTATCTGTTGTTTTTCTTATATCATGTGTGGTTACATGGCGGCTTCTATTTCATAAAGCGGCGTCTGGTTTACCCCTTGATTCAGCTTATACAAGCCTTATATAAAAATCACTTGGGGGCTTGGTTGTACTTGGACCATAGCTACACCTCTTGATCGGCGCAAGGCCACCAGAAAAATCACTTGGGGGCTTGGTCGTATTCGAACCATAGATACACCTCTTGATCGGTGCAAGGCCACCAGAAAAATCACTTAGGGGCTTGGTCGTATTCGAACCATAGTTACACCTCTTGATTGGCTCAAACCCAAATTACTTCAGGGCCAAAGAGAGTGTTGCAAAAGGACAACTCAAACATAGGCACCCACTGAGCACAGCTCAAAATATTGCTTGGGGATTCTTTGCTATCGCAATGAACAAAGAATCTACACTTGTAATAGGCTATCAAGCCATGGGCTTGGAAGCCTGGTGTATACACCTAAAACCCCGGGTTAGCCTGCCTTTTTAAGTAAGTCACTCCGTCCAGGTAAACCTGGTATGACCCGCCGAACTTTGACAAGTCAATCTTGTATGACCCTTAACTTGTCAAATTTAAAACGACGGTTGGTTAAAGATTGAGGTCCATCTTAAAAGGCTTTGTAAAATGGTTTAACTCAATGGCCTGGCAGCCCATGACAAGCCTCGACTACAAGTTTTCATATGCTTTTATTTGCCAAGTTTTTTCTCCTTTGATGAGATTTATGATGTTTTTGATAAACCGGCGTTCATTAACCTGGTTCGGCTTTCAACTACAAAGATGTCAGTGCATGATCAGTTATAATCCGGAGATTATTAACCCGGTTTGGTTTTGACTATAAGTCGCCAGAATTGAATATGGATAAACCGGTGTTTATCACAACCCGGGACGGTTTTATCGTAAACCGGCACAATATGACAGGAGTTATTGTTACTCAAGATTAGGGTTATCATCCTCACTACAAAAGTTGGTCAGCTAAACATTATGATTCAAGGTCACAGGTATCAATTATTTTCACATTTGATTATCTTTTTACAGCCTTGGTTGTAAACCCTGGCTATATATCTGGGCATCATGACTCGTCCGGCGGTAAACCGCCAGGACACTTTCAACTTCTTGTATGCAGGAATAGCTTGAATAAATCGCTATGGATTATGAAACATCATATGTCTTAAGCATGGCGGATTAACAAGTGTCAGGCACAAATAAATATGCATGATGGCATAGCAGACCAAGTGTTTAACTAGCCTATTACAAGGCGTTTCAGTGCCCAAAAGAATAATTTTTTTCACAACTATTGTAGCACGCAAGGCTAAACTAGCCTCCGGATCATGATTCATCACGAGGTTGACTTGAAGGATGTGGATCATCTTGCACCGGTTCATCATCCTCCTCTCTACCCAGTGGCTGGAAGTCAATGGTTGCCCAGTCGATCCCAGTTAGGGCTTGGAATACCGCTTCATCGCTTATAAGGGTGGACGGTTCAATGTCAGGGGCATAGGTGTGGTGCTTACGGATTGGCGGGATAAGATTTCGAGCCTCAGGAGTTGGTGCAGTGACCTGTTTGTTGTTGGCGTCATAACTCGCCTGGTAAAATGAAAGATCAGCTTCTTCAGCCAATTGACAAGCCAGTGGACGTACTTCTCGGTTTATGGCTCGGAGGTCATCATTGCCAAATTCTGATCCGTCTTCTTTTAAGCTCGGATAGCCTTTACCCACATCCACCGGATCAAGATCAGGCACCCATGCTTTTGCCCGGGTTAAGGCGGTCAGAGCACCAGCGCTTGCAGCAGATCTCTTTAGCTCTTCTACCCGGGAAGGCAGCATTGACAACCTTTCTAAGGTATCTTTGATTAAAGTTGGGGGCGGCTTGTTGTGAGAAGTAGTGCAGATAATCCGTTGCACGCCGGTATATAACTGCTCTATAAGAGTATAGGCAGCCTTCAGCTTCTTCTGTACGTCAGAGCCTAGATGGCAAATGCGAGTTCCTACATCATTACAAGTATCAGTAAACCGGCGATGTATGGATGATATGTTGAAAACTTAAAGCTAGGATAGTTACCAAACACAGCAGCAGTCATGGCATGAATTTGCCGCTTTACACCAGTCAGCTCGTCTACCATCGGTTTAAGAGTTGCTTCTGCGTCCTCGGCTCTTTTTTGCAATGCGGATTTTTCTATCTCCCAGTATGCCCGCTCCTTATTGAAGCTCTCCTTCAGCTTTTCCATAGCGGCTAAGGCACTCGTCAGTTCATCTTTCGCTTTGGACGTTTCTGCTTGCTGAGACTTGATGTTTTCTTGCAGATCAGCGGTTTGAGTTTCCTTTTTGCTCAGCTCAGCCTATAAGAGACAGACATATCATGAGTTGACGGTATATATTTGAAGTACCAAGCACATAAACAAGTTATGCACCTGATACATGGGGGCTAATGCATATTTGCTTGTTCTCGGAAATTTCTACAAGTCCCAAACGCAATACAAGTATTACTCTTGGCACTTGGGGGCTAATGTATGTTTGCTCAAAGTAACATTATGGGTATTCTTCTAAAAGTCCCCGATTCATCTTCATAAGTTAAACCGGCCCTTGGGGACTACACCAGCGAAAGATACAATATTAGAATTCTAAAGTACCGGCCGGTTCATCATAAAGAGATAACCCGCTCCATGGAGGCTAAGCATGCAAAGTTAAGATATTACAAAGTCCCGGTTTAGATTAACATCATAAACCGGCCCTTGGGGGCTATTGGAGTGGACATTTGAAATTGGACATAAGAGAAACAGTTGTGTGGTTACCTCATATCGCTCCTTCATCAGATTTACTAAACCGGCTTCATAGTCGCGGCTGGCGTACAGATGGTTCAAGAAGCCAGAGTGAATGTCTTGGGCGTTGAGATGGGCGTAGCTGGACAAATCGGTGTTCCATTTGCCTTTACCCATACCAAAAAGCTCATCCTCGGCGCTATGCTTCGATAAAGCGACCGGGTTGCCAGGAGCGGTGTGGCTGACGCCAGTAATCATAATATCATCTTCTTTATCATCAGCAGCCTTCACTGGAGTGGATGGTTTATTAGCAGCCTTAGCTGGACTGGACGGTTTATCATCTGTGCGAGCCAGACTAGTCGGTTTGTCAGTGTGACCTATGGTGTAAACTTCTTCTCGTTCAACAACAAAGTCATAATCTTGTGGTGGCTGATCATCAAATAGAGCGTCAGCATTGGTCTCTACTGGATCTAGGGTTTTCTCCTGTTCAATAACCACATTTTCGTCTGACGGTTTGTTTAACTGAGCCTTCTTGCTGGGTCTTGGCTTGGCACTGAGAAGAACAAATATAAAGGTCAAATACATTGTGTAAAACATAAGGCATTGAAAATAAATTTAAAGGTATGACTCACCCAGGTACTGTCTTGAGGGGTGGAAGCTGTGTGGCCGATGACTCGCCAGAGGATGAGTGTGGCGTGCCCTGATAATTTGAATCAGACAGATTAAGAGGCTGACGGAAACAACCCGCCTTGGGACAAGAAGTGTCAGGAATGTAAGAAACCTCTGATCGACATTTCCGGACTGGAGTATTCGGTAAACCGGCTGAGGTGACTACCTGGACGCTGTGCCAGGTTGTGCGGCGAGCTTTGTGTTGCTGCGTCTTCAAAAGAAAGTTTGGGTCCAAGTGAGCAAGGGGGTGAGCAAATTTTACTTTCCGGTTTGCTCGACGGATTTTCGGTGTTGGCAGAGGATCTGAACCGGAGGAAAGGATAATTACCTCTACATCATCAGCTTGGCTGCCTTCAGCATCGTCCTGATAATGGTCATTGTCAATGAGATGTATGAAAATGAACCAAGAGAGTCAAGTTCTACCTATGGGTCCGGATTAGCCAAATCAGCATCAGCATTTGGCTCGGAAGACGCAGTGGTCCTCTTCTTGGCAGGTTTTTTAACAACCTTGGTCTTGGGGCGAGGTGTCTTGGTCGGTTTATCCTGTGGTTTTTTTCTTACAGAATGGATCATCGCCCTGTCAAAGATGGACAAAATTTTGAGAGAATATTTGAAAGAAGCGAGTTAGAAAAAAAATTATGTGGTCCTTACAGTTGGCGGTTTGTCGGAAACGCAGAAAGGATTTAATCCGGTCTGGCTACAGTCAGCCTCCGGTTCATTCAGTGTCTTCTTCACAGCCTCAGTAACTTCAGCCTCTGTAAGCTGAGTGTCAACATGCCATTGAGGGTCTTTCAAACTCCCGGTGTATTCACACATTAAACCGGGCATCATCTTAAGGGCAATGTGCTCCAAGTTATCCAACAGTGAGCAAAGTCAACACCTGTTAAACCGTTCGCCATAAATGCTCTAACCTCTGCAGTTAATCTCTGATGAAAGGGATGTGTATTACTAAGACGGTGAGGGCGGTAACCCGGCAAAGGATTTTCATTGGTTGGAGATGTGTCTTTGCAATAAAACCAAGTCTGGTTCCATTCTTTGGGGTGACTGTGAAGCTTGGCGTGAGGGAAACTGACATCCTTCCTCTTTTGAATCGCCATTCCACCGAGTTCAGTATTGGGTCCATTTATGAACTCTGTACGACAGTTTAAATAGAAGAAATCCCTAAACAATTCAACTGTGGGCTCCTCTTGAAGATAAGCCTCACAGAAGACTTGGAAATGGCAGATGTTGGACACAGAGTTTGGACCGATGTCTTGAGGGTGGAGTTGAAAGCTGGCAAGAACATCTCGGAAAAACTTTGAACCGGGAGGGCTAAAGCCTCGACCCAGATGGTCAACAAACATGACTATTTCTCCGTCCTTGGGTTTAGGAGCATTTTCCGAACCAGGGGCCCTCCAGTGGATGACTTCTTTCTTGGCTAAAGCGTCGGTTGCAACACATCTGTCTAGTTGTTCTTCAGTAACCCGGGAAGGAACCTAGTTGCACTCATAAACTTGTTTGGCCATTTCAATGGAACGCTGGAACATGGTTATTGTCGGGTTAAGATTCATAAGGACAAGTATAAAGCAGCGCAAGATAAGCAGAAGCAAAGGTATATGCATGTTGTTAAATCGGAGTTTGATATTGCTGAACCGGAGTCTGACAATGGAGGAGGTGCAAAGATAAATGTATCGGCGGTTAGGGGACTAATGGTACCTACCGGATTATCATTTTTCAAATAAGCTAAACCACCTATATTGGTATGAAAAGTACAGATCTAAAATACGTAAGTGAGGGAAAAACAAGTTTCACAGATTGATATGATAATCTCAGATCTATAGCTTGTTGGTAAATCAAAATATATTCCGACCAAAAGCGCAGGTGCTTAAGAAGTTTAACAGTTCCAGATGAGTTTTTCCTACACAAAGCAGATGATCTAAGGATAAAAAGGGGATTATAACTACAACTGTGTAAAAAAGTGGCAGATCTGAGGTCATCATTTACGTTATGAAGAAGAACGGGAAAGAACAGTTTGAAGCCTCGAAGAAGACCGAAACCCTAATGATGGATCTAAAACAAGAGAAAGGAAAACTTACTGGTGTTGACAGAGCAGTGGAGGAACAGCGCGTTTCTCTAGTGCGTTCAGGTTGATGCAGCGGCCGGAGTTGAGGTCGAAGGCGGAGCTTGACGACGACGGCCGCACATGAGGGTTAGGTCGGCTCGAGGAGGAAGAAGAAGAAAAGAGGCACGGGGGGAATGGAAAGGACCCCCTGGTCCTATTTATAAAGGCAAAGGGATAAGTGACAGGCGTGAAAATCGAAGAGTCCAAAGGTTGGATATGTGACAGAGCTGTCGCCTTGATTGTCGGAGGCTCATTAATGAAGGTGAGCTATATGCAATCTTTAATGACTGGTGATGTCATGGTGGTTTATCATGGAACTAGAAGATGATGTCATGGCAGTTTACAAGCTTTATATGAAGATGTTGGAGAAAAATTTTCTTAAGTATTGAAGATTGACATGAACCAGTTCAAATCAATCTGGGGCCTAATGTTGGGGATATTAGTGCTGGGCGTAAACCGGCCAGGAGAGGCCGGGTTATCCCCATAATGAGTTATTCTATTTGAAGCCCATGAAGACAAAGATGATGGCGCTTTATGAAGGCCCAGGGCCCAAAGGCGGATTAAGGCATGTAGACATAAACCGACATTGATATGTAAGCTTGTGTTATAAGATAGAAATAGTAGAGACCGGGCCGGACACGTTTATGAGCCAGCCTTGAGATACTGTAAACCGACGGGCGTCAACCCGTGTATATAAGGGGAAGTTCCCGATGGAGGTTTAGTGACAACAAACAACAACTCGAGAACTAGGCATAGCGAATTCGCTCACTGGTCATCGAAACCCTAGCAATTCCACAACAACTGGATCGTAGGCTTTTACCTTCACCGCAAGGGGCCGAACCAGTATAAACTCTCTGCGTCCCTTGTCCGTTTTAACCCCTTTAAGCTAACCCGTCGCGATGGCTCCACGACTAAGTCCTTCTTCTACGACATCTGCCGTGACAAAATCACGACAAATACCCAAAGAGTCAATAATCTAGTTCACATCACCATGTGATTAACACCCAAAGAGTACTAAGGTGTGATCATGTTTTGCTTGTGAGAGAAGTTTAGTCAACGGGTCTGTCACATCCAGATCCGTATGTATTTTGCAAATTTCTTTGTCTACAATGCTCTGCATGGAGCTACTCTAGCTAATTGCTACCAGTTTCAATACGTATCCAGATTGAGATTCATAGTCATCTGAGTCGGTGTCAAAGCTTTGCATCGATGTAACTCTTTATGACGAACTCTTTATCACCTCCATAACCGAGAAATATTTCCTTAGTCCTCTAAGGATAATTTTGACCACTGTCCAGTGATCTACTCCTGGATCACTATTGTATCCCCTTGCCAAACTCATGGCAAGGCACTCAATAGGTGTGGTACACAACATGGCATACTTTATAGAACCTATGTGAAAGTGTGTTATATCGACTAGAGGGGGGAATAGGCAATTTTTACAAATTCGTCACTGAGGAATTTCAGGGTGAGGAAATCCCTAAGCAATGAACTACTTAGCAGAGGAATAAGTACTCAGATGCAAGCATAACAAATTAGTAGCACGGTCATCATGATGAAACGAAAACAAGAACGGAGTACAAGTAGCGTGAACACATGATAAGCCGGCTGAAGACAAATTGACTGAAGAAATAGGATTGAGGAAATTGAGAAAGTCTTCAGTCAAAGTCTTCAAACAGTAACGATCAAGTACTTCAACACAAGAATGAGGAAATGAAAGGGTTGAGGAAATAGAACCAGTAGCTTGGTGAAGACGATGATATGGTAGACCAATTCCAACTTCTATGACAGTCGTACATCTGGTTGGAGCGGCTAGGTATTTAAACCTGAGGACACACAGTCCCGGACAAACAGTCCTCGCCGTATTCTCCTTGAGCTAAGACCACACAAACCTCACCCAGTCACTCATGGTAAGTCTTCAGTGACTTCCAAACCTTGACAGACTCGGTCAATCAGCGATCCACAATTTCCTCTTGGATGCTCTAGACCACGACGCCTAACCGTCTGGAGGATGCACAATCCTCAAAGGTAACAAGCATCGGTTCCACACAGGAACAATCTCTTTAGTGATGCTCAATCACTTTGGGTTTGTAGGTGTTTGGGTTTAGGTTTTCCTCACTTGATGATTTTCTCTCAAAGTCCTTGAAGGATGGGATGCTCTCAGTTACAAGTGTCAGTTTCTCTTGGAGAAGCCAACCAAGTAGTGGTTGTAGGGGGCGGCTATTTATAGCCTAGGGAGCAGCCCGACATGATAAGACATAAATGCCCTTCAATGATATGACCATTAGGTGGGAAGATATTTTGGGACAGCTGGCGTGTAGCACAACAACGGTCGGAAATCTGAGTATCAAATTCCTCAGGGCTATCATGTTCCTCACTTGTAGGCGGTCTGCACTATCGAATTCCTAACTCCTCAGTAAGAACAAATTCCTCAGAGACTAGAAGATCTTCATCTCTGTCACTGAAGAAATTGACTGAACTGTATGAGATTTCCAATGACTTCACTCGAAAGAATTGGGTAGGTTTAGGATTTTGAGATGAGCATCACTTGGAAACTTTTTCTTAGTTTTACCTCGACCCCCTTTAACAGTACGGTGTTTCCTATGACTCAAGAGAGAGAAAATGAAACTATGAAAACAAAAGTCTACACGCTTCATAATCCTCACATGAATATCAAGTCTTCATGGTCACACCAATTTCTTCACTTTCAAAGTCTTCAAGAAAACCAAAGTCTTCAGCTGAAGACATTTATTTAGGGGTCGACTCTGATCGCAAATATCAAACTCCTCATAGACTTATAGACCTGTGTACACTCACAAACACATTAGTCCCTTAACCTATAAGTCTTCAATACACCAAAATCACTAAGGGGCGCTAGATGCACTTACAATCTCCCCCTTTTTGGTGATTGATGACAATATAGGTTAAGTTTTCAATGGGGATAACATATGAAGTGTAAATACTGATATTGAGGAATTTGATTGCAAGATATAGAAGAACTCCCCCTGAAGATGTGCATATGTGAGGAATTTACTTTGAATAGCAAATGCACATTGTAGAGTAGAATCATGGAGATCTCCCCCTATATCTTGTAATTCATACACGCATTTAACATATGATATGAAGAATTTGAAATGCATGATGAAATATGGTGACTGATGTTATTCAACATGCTTGCATTAACATACTTGAGGAAATAGCATGCAGAAAAATAGAGCAAAAGTATTAGACCACCATAGGACTTAAGTTTACAACTCGATCCAACAAACACTTCAGAAGAGCAAGAGTTTTAACTTAACAAAGAAATGCCCATATAAGAGGACCGCTTGAAGATTAACTCAAATTTCTCCCCCTTTGTCATCGAATGACCAAAAGGGACAAAAATGAGGACTAACGCCCCTAAAGAATGTCATCAAGATGTCGATGGAGGAGCGCCAACGTTGTTGGGGTCGTCCGTTGGAGTAGGGCCTGCCGCAGTGTCGTTCAAATCTTCGGCTTCATCCGTCTCGCGCGATGAAGAATATGAACTGGTGACTAAGTGAGGAACTTTGACCTTCTTGAATTTCTTCGAAGGTGGCTAAGACCAGTCAAAGTCCTGTTTGAAGCCCATCTGCTTGGGAACTTCATCTCCGTAGAGGTGAGACAATATAGCTAAGTGCGATCAAAAACTTCATGCAAGTAGTAATGGTTATTCTTCACGGTATTTTGCGTGATCGTCATGTTCTGAAGAATTCAACCAAACTGACGCTTGACCCACTTGTGATTGTGATCGACCTTCTGATGAAGACTGAGTAGAAGCTCACGATCAGTCATCACTCATGGAGCAGTGGCTTGAGGAATTTGCTTTGAAGCTTTTGCGGCAGAGTCTTGTGTGGCAGAGTCATCATTGGTGGAATAGGAAGCAGCTTTGCGAAACTATCCATCCAATGGACGAGTGCCTTCATCTATAATGACAGCCTTGCCCTTCTCATCAGCTGAGGAAATAGTCCTTTCAAGGACTTCAATTGGGGGCAACTAGCTGAGATGATTTTGAAAATCAGCCTTGTAGTTGATTGAAGACCTTGATCTGATGAATCTCATGATCCAGGGAGCGTAGGATTTTGAGATGAACATCACTTGGAAACTTTTCCTTAGTTTTACCTAGACCCCCTTTAACAATATGGTGTTTCCTATGACTCAAGAAAGAGAAAATGAAACCATGAAAACAAAAATCTTCACGCTTCATAATCCTCGCATTAATATCAAGTCTTCATGATCACACCAATTTCTTCACTTTCAAAGTCTTCAAGAAAACCAAAGTCTTCAGCTGAAGACATTCATCTTAGGGGTCGACTCTCATTGCAAATATTGAACTCCTCATAGACTTCTAGACATGTGTACACTCACAAACACATTAGTCCCTTAACCTATAAGCCTTCAATACACCAAAATCACTAAGGGGCGCTAGATGCACTTACACTATGACCGAGGCATAGGGAATCACTTTCATTCTCTCTATATATTCTACCGTGGTCAGGTTTTGAGTCTAACTCAAGTTCACACCTTGTTACACAGGCAACAACCCTTTCTTTGACTGATCCATTTTGAACTCCTTCAAAATCTTGTCAAGGTATGTACACATTGAAAATCTTATCAAGCGTCTTGATCTATCTCTATAGATCTTGATGCCTAATATGTAAGCAGCTTCATCGAGGTCTTTCATGGAAAAATTCTTATTCAAGTATCCTTTTATGCTATCCATAAATTATATATCATTTCCAATCAGCAATATGTCATCCACATATAATATCAGAAATGCTTCAGAGCTCCCACTCACTTGCTTGTAAATACAGGTTTCACCGTAAGTCTGTATAAAACCATATGCTTTGATCACCTCATCAAAGCATATATTCCAACTCCGAGATGCTTGCACCAGTCCATAGATGGATCTTTGGAGTTTGCACACTTTGTTAGCACCTTTAGGATCGACAAAATCTTCTGGTTCCATCATATACAACTCTTCTTTAAGAAATCCATTAAGGAATATTGTTTTGATGTCCATTTGCCAGATTTCATAATTATAAAATGCGGCAATTGCTAACATGATTCGAACTGACTTAAGCATCGCTATGGGTGAAAAAGTCTCATCGTAGTCAACCCCCTTGAACTTGCCGAAAAGCTTTCGTGACAAGTCGAGCTTTGTAGATGGTGACATTACCATCAGTGTATGTCTTCTTCTTGAAGATCCATTTATTCTCAATGGCTTGCCGATCAT
Organism: Triticum aestivum; assembly: GCF_018294505.1. Classification (NCBI taxonomy): domain Eukaryota; kingdom Viridiplantae; phylum Streptophyta; class Magnoliopsida; order Poales; family Poaceae; genus Triticum; species Triticum aestivum. Next base: position 387,513,689 of record NC_057809.1, on the reverse strand, counting down.
CGGGCAAGTCCACCAAAGTCCACACTTTGTTCTCATACATGGATCCTATCTCAGATTTCATGGCCTCAAGCCATTTATCGGAATCTGGGCTCATCATAGCTTCTTCCCAGTTCGTAGGTTCGCCATGGTCTAATAACATGACTTCCAAGACAAGATTACCATACCACTCTGGTGCGGAACGTGCTCTGTTCGACCTACAAGGTCCAGTAGTAACTTGATCAGAAGTTTCATGATCATCATCATTAGCTTTCTCTCTAGTTGGTGTAGGCATCACGAGAACAAATTTCTCTGATGTGCTACTTTCCAAATTGAGAGAAGGTACAATTACCTCATCAAGTTCTACTTTCCTCCCACTCACTTCTTTTGAGAGAAACTCCTTCTCTAGAAAGGTTCCATTCTTGGCAACAAAGATCTTGCCTTCGGATCTATGGTAGAAGGTGTACCCAATTATTTCCTTAGGGTATCCTATGAAGACGCACTTCTCCAATTTGGGTTTGAGATTATCAGGCTGAAGCCTTTGATATATGTGTCACAACCCCAAACTTTAAGAAACGACATCTTAGGTTTCTTGCCAAACCATAGTTCATACGGTGTCGTCTCAACGGGTTTAGATGGTTCCCTATTTAACGTGAATGCGGCTGTCTCTAATGCATAACCCCAAAACGATAGTGGTAAATCGGTAAGAGACGTCATAGAACGCACCATATCCAATAAAGTATGGTTACGACGTTCGATACACCATTACGCTGTGGTGTTCGGGGTGGCGTAAGTTGTGAAACAATTCCACATTGTTTTTAATGAAGGCCAAACTTGTAACACAAATATTGGCCTCCGCGATTAGATCGTAGAAACTTTATTTTCTTGTTATGATGATTCTCCACTTCACTCTGAAATTCTTTAAAGTTTTCAAATGTTTCAGACTTGTGTTTCTTCAAGTAGATATACCCATACCTACTCAAATCATTTGTGAAGGTCAGAAAATAATGATATCTATCGCGTCCTTGAACACTCATCGGACCGCATACATCGGTATGTATTATTTTCAATAAGTCATTAGCTCACTTCATTGTTCCGGAGAATGGAGTTTTAGTCATCTTGACCATGAGGCATGGTTCACAAGTATCAAATGATTCATAATCAAGTGATTCCAAAAGTCCATCTGTATGAAGTTTCTTCATTTGCTTTACACCAATATGACCTAAACGGAAGTGCCACAAGTATGTTGCCCTATCATTATCAACGTTGCATCTTTTGGCATCAATATTATGAATATGTGCATCACTACGATCGAGATTCAATAAACCATTCACATTGGGTGTATGACCATAAAAGGTTTTATTCATGTAAACAGAACAACAATTATTCTCTGACTTAAATGAATAAACGTATTGCAATAAACATGATCTAATCATATTCATGCTTAATGCAAACACCAAATAACATTTATTTAGGTTCAACACTAATCCCGAAGGTAGAGGGAGTGTGCGATGGTGATCATGTCAACCTTGGAATCATTTCCAAAACACATCATCACCTTGCTTTTAACTAGTCTCTGCAACTCCAGTTTTGAGTTACAAATATGAGCAATGGAACTGGTATCAAATACACAGGCACTGCTACGAGCATTAGTAAGGTACACATCAATAACATGTATATCAAATATACCTTTGTTCACTTTGCCATCCTTATTATCCGCCAAGTATTTGGGGCAGTTCCGTTTCCAGTGACCATTTCCGTCCAGTAGAGGCACTCAGTTTTAGGCTTGGGTCCAACTTTGGGCTTCTTCATGGGAGCGGCAACTTGATTGCCATTCTTCTTGAAGTTCCCTCTCTTTCCATTGCCCTTTTTCTTGAAACTAGTAGTCTTGTTAACTATCAACACTTGATGCTCTTTCTTGATTTCTACCATCACCGATTTCAGCATCGCAAACAGCTCGGGAATCATTTTTGTCATCCCTTGCATATTATAGTTCACCACAAAGTTTTAGTAGCTTGATGATAGTGACTAGAGAACTTTGTCAATCACTATTTTATCTGGAAGATTAACTCCCACTTGATTCAAGCGAATTTAGTACCCAGACATTCTGAATACATGCTCACTTGCTGAGCTATTCTCCTCCATCTTGTAAGCAAAGTACTTGTCAGAGGTATCATACCTCTTGACACGGGCATGAATCTGAAATACCAATCTTTAGCTCTTGGAACATCTTATATGCTCCATGGCGTTCAAAAAATTTTGATGTCCCGGTTCTAAGCCATAAAGCATGGCGCACTAAACTATCAAGTAGTCATGATATCGAGCTTGCAAAACATTCATAACATCTGCATCTGCTCCTGCAACAGGTTTGTCACCTAGTATTGCATCAAGGACATAATTCTTCTATGCAGCAATGAGGATAATCCTCAGATCATGGACCCCCCCCCACGTCTCCAGCTCCTGGCCGGCCGGATCCGCCGCCTCCCCTCCGTCTCCAGAGCTTGGTCGACCGGATCCACCGCCACCCCTCCGTCCCACCTCCTACCACCAGCGCGGGCGAGCGAGCGACGATGGACGCTGGCGCGAGGGAGCCCATGTCGCCTGGATGCGGCGAAGCCGCCATGGACTTCCGGAAGCCACATCCTCCTTCCATCCTCACTGCCTGATGCCTTGGCTGAGTAGATGATGGCCCCGACGGAAGCTACGGCGAACGGCACGGCCAACGAAGCAACTCCGCGGCGGAGGCGGTATTGGCGGTGCCTTCAAATCCAGCAACGGTACATGAACTTCCTCCCACTTGTCGCCTTTTTCTTCAATCTTCCCTTTCCTGACCTTCTTGATTGGTGCAGATGAACTTCGCGCCCTATGCAAGACATGGATTGCCATGTGGTTCCTCTCCTAGCTCTTCGACAAATTGCTCACAAGGTGGCCTATCAGATGCTGGAAAAAGGTTGGCCGAACTTCTAGCCAGGGTATGGTTGAACTTCTTCCTTCTGTTTGTTATTTTCTTACAGCCATGTGAAGTTCAGGTGGTGTGTGAGCATCAGTCCAGGCTATAAAAGCTTTTTTAAAATCTGCCTGCTTACAACCATGTGAAGTTCAGGTAGTGTGTGAGCCTTAGTCCACGCTACAAACAGTAGAAAATCTTCCTACATTCACATGTGAAAAGCCATGTGAATTCAACTATTTAGTGTGCTAGAGTTCAGGTTGGTATGTATCTGGTTGTGTGCAAAACATAAAAGGAAAATAGAACATGCATGTGATCACATGAAGGTCAGGTTGGTATGCACCGGCGAAAGGTGCGCGGTATTAGAGAGGCTAGCACTGGTCGAAGGGTGAGAGTGCGTATAATCCATGGACTCAACATTAGTCATAAAGAACTCACATACTTATTGCAAAAATCTATTAGTTATCGAAACTAAGTACTACGTGCATGCTCCTAGGGGATAGATTGGAAGGAAAAGTCCATCGCTCGTCCCCGACCGCCACTCATAAGGAAGACAATCAATAAATAAATCATGCTCCGACTTCATCACATAACGGTTCACCATACGTTCATGCTACGGGAATCACAAACTTTAGAACAAGTATTTCTCAAATTCACAACTAATCAACTAGCATGACTCTAATATCACCATCTTCATATCTCAAAACAATTATCAAGTATCAAACTTCTCATAGTATTCGATGCACTTTATATCATAGTTTTTATTATGCCCATCTTGGATGTTCATCATATTAGGACTAATTTGAGAAAAGTGGACCCCTCAAAATGCTAAGGACAAAAGGATTGGATCAAGCTCAAAGCTGAAGACTCTACATTTTCTATTTTAGTGATCCAAGATCACATTGAGTCTATAGGAAAAGCCAATACTATCAAGGAGGGATGAGGTGTTACTTAATGAGGCTCTTGCTCAAAATGCTTAGTGGTATGCTCCAAAGCCCTCAACTACTTTCTCACATCCTCATATGACCTAAACCAAAAGTCAAACTCGGCCCACCGATTCTTTCTATCCGGTGCCACCGAGTTCAGATGTCATAGCCACTGCGACAAACCATAGGCAAATCGGTCTCACCGATATGGATCTCGGTCTCACCAAGATAGGATTGTAATCTCTCTGTTTCCCTTTGTAATGTTTCGGTCTCACCGAGATGAGCGATTGGTCCCACCGAGATTACAATGTAAACTCTCTATTTCCCTTTTGTAACATTTCGGTCTCACCAAAATGAGCAAATCGGTCCCACCAAGTTTACCTGACCAACTCTCTGGTTATCTTATTACCAAAATCGGTCTCACCGAGTTTGTGTAATCGGTCTCACCGAGATTACGTTATGCCCTAACCCTAACCACATCGGTCCTACCGAGTTGCATGTCGGTCCCATCGAAAATCCTAACAGTCACTAGATTTGCTGAATAACTTCGACCGAGTTTATCAATTCGGTCCCACCGAGTTTGGCAAGTTGTGTTTAACGGTTAGATTTTGTGTGGAGGCTATAAATACCCCTCCACCTCCTCTTCATTCGTGGAGAGAGCCATCAGAACGAACCTACACTTCCAACGTACATTTTCTGAGAGAGAACCACCTACACTTGTGTTGAGGCCAAGATATTCCATTCCTACCATATGAATCTTGATATCTAGCCTTCCCCAAGTTGCTTTCCACTCAAATCTTATTTCCACCAAATCCAAAACCTGTGAGAGAGAGTTGAGTGTTGGGGAGACTATCATTTGAAGCACAAGAGCAAGGAGTTCATCATCAACACACCATTTGGTACTTCTTGGAGAGTGGTGTCTCCTAGATTGGCTAGGTGTCACTTGGGAGCCTCCGACAAGATTGTGTAGTTGAACCAAGGAGTTTGTAAGGGCAAGGAGATCGCCTAATTCGTGAAGATCTACCGCTAGTGAGTCAAGTCCTTCGTGGGCGACGGCCATGGTGGGATAGACAAGGTTGCTTCTTCGTGGACCCTTCATGGGTGGAGCCCTCCGTTGACTTGCGCAACCTTTACCCTTCATGGGTTGAAGTCTCCATCAATGTGGATGTACGATAGCACCGCCTATCGGAACCACGACAAAAACATTCGTGTCTACAATTGCATTTGATTCCTCCAAACCCTTCCCTTTACTTTCTTGCAAGTTGCATACTTTACTTTCCGCTGCTCATATACTCTTTGCATGCTTTCTTGAATTGTGTTAAGATTGCTTGACTTGTTATAAGTTGCTAAAATCTGCCAGGAACTAAAATTGGGAAAAGGCTAGATTTTTATTTGGTCAAGTAGTCTAATCACCCCCCCCTCTAAACATACTTTCGATACTACAAGTGGTATCAGAGCTTTGGTCTCCATTTGCTTTGATTTCCATAGCTTTTGGTGGTCATAGCCTTGGATTCACAACCTAGGAGAGTATGGCGTCTAGCGAGGGAAATTACCACTGTAGAGGTCCCTACTTTGATGGTACTAATTTTGCTAGTTTGAAGCGTATGATGAAAATGCATATTCTTGGACATAACCCCGCCGTTTGGGCTATTGTGTGTATTGGCTTGCAAGGTGAATTCTTTGATGGGAGAGAACCGAACCGTGAAGCTACTGTGGAAGAGTTGAAGATGCTGCAATATAATGCTCAAGCTTGTGATATTCTCTTCAACGGATTGTGCCCCGAAGACTTCAACAAAATCAGTCGTCTTGAGAATGCAAAGGAAATTTGGGATACTTTGATTGATATGCAGGAAGGTACCGACTCTGTCAAGGAATCCAAATTGGATGTGCTTCAAAGTCAACTTGACAAGTTCAAAATGAAGGATGGTGAAGGTGTCGCTGAAATGTACTCTAGGCTTGCTCTCATCACAAATGAGATTGCTGGATTAGGAAGTGAAGAGATGACTGATAGATTCATCATCAAGAATATCATAAGAGCCTTGGATGGAAAATATGATACCGTATGCACATTGATCCAAATGATGCCCAATTACAAGGATCTCAAGCCAACATAAGTCATTGGAAGAATTGTTGCTCATGAGATGTCACTCAAGGATAAGGAGGAGCTCCATAACAAGATAAGTGGTGCTTACAAAGCCTCATGTGAAGCTCCCACATCATCAAGTGAGAAACAAACCTTCAATTAAGAATCGAGCCTAATGGTGAAGAACTTCAACAAGTTCTACAAGAGTAGAAGCAAAGAGAGAAGTTCCAAGTCAAGGTCCTATAATGACAAAAGATCTTCTAGTCGAGAGCGTAATTGCTACAATTGTGGAAGACCCGGACACTATTCCAATGAGTGTACGGCACCCTACAAGAGAAGAGAAGATTCTCCAAAAAGAAGAAGTAAAAGAGAAGAGTCACCATCAAGAGAGAGAAGGAGTAGAGATGATCATTATGAACGAAGACCCTCCCGGAGAAGTAAGGATTCGGAAAGGAAGGACAAATCATCAAGGAGCTACACAAAACGAAGACATCAAGCTCATGTTGGTGAATGGGTATTCGGCTCCAACTCCGACAATCACTCCGAGAGAAGCTATCACTCCGACTCTGAATATACTCAAGATGAAGGTGTTGCCGGTCTAGCACTTGTGTCATCCAACTCCTACGACATATTTGATTCACCAAATGAAGGAATTGGAAGATGCTTCATGGCTAAAGGACCAAAGGTATCACACCCCGAGTATGTTGATTTCAATAGTGATGAAGATGACTTGTTAGGTGATGATGATTTACTTGTTGACAACTCTAGTGATGGATACTATGATGAAACGTCAATTAATCATGCTAATCAAGATGAAATGAATGACAATGATAAGGAGAAGATTGAGTCTCTAACTAAAGAACTAAACACTCTTAAGTTAGCTCATGGAACTATCTTAGGAGATCATCGAGAACTTTTAAGGACTCATGAGAAGTTACGTTTTGAGAAGCTCAATCTTGAGCAAGAGCATGAGTTCTTAAAGGCAATCAATGATGATCTTCGCAAGAAAAGTTCTTACATTGCCAAGCGTTTACTCTTATCCACTTACATGCCTCAAGTCAAGTCTAGTAACAAGAACAAGAAAGATTCTTCCTCTAGTAGTAACAATAATCATGCTAAATCCAATGTTGTTGCTTCTAGTAGTTCTCTTGATTCCACTAATGATTCTCTTAGCCAAGTTACACTTGAGCAAGAAAATAGCTTATTGAAGGGAATTATAAAGGTGTTTACAAGAGCCTTGCCGGGAGTAAGCAATTCGAGGAAATTGTACGCAAGCAAGGAAGGCGCCGGAAGAACCAAGGTGTTGGTTTTGAACGAAAGTTCAATGCCAATGGAGTTGAGTGGGAAGAAGAGCAATAACCCAAGATGAAGTTTGTTCCTCAACAAGAGAAGTATGATCCTACTTCTTTCAAAGGGACACAAGCTCAAGATGATCTTCCACCACAAGACCACAAGCAAAAAGGCAAGGATAAGCTTCAAGAGGAAATTGATGCATTTGAAGAAGCACCTAAGGCCTTGGTCAAGTGGGTTCCCAAGACTACATCAAGTTCTACTTCATCAAGTACAACTACAACTCTGAGGATTCCCATCAAGATGGTGTGGATCCAAAAGAATAAGAATTAGAGAGTTCTTGAGGGTGACTCTGCCAACATACTTCACTCTTATCATTTTGGCAAGAACAAGTGCAATCAACTTCCACATCTTGCACTAGTTCAAGGAGTCACAAACCCTCTTGTTGGTAAGACAAGGGACAAGGTAACCAAATGCTTTCATAGACATCATCTTGTGTATGCATCACTCTATGTCTATGGATATCCTTGTTTGTTCCTTGTGGGACTAACCCGTGTAGGTATTGAAAGTGCAACTCACTCCAAAGGATAGCTCCAAATGATCTACATCAACATTGAGCATCCACATCTTTAACACCTACATGAAGTCATCATCGACAAAACCCAAGGTTAGTTCATCCCTCTTAGGGGGGATCTCACATCTAGGGGGAGATTTACTCTAAGAATTAAGCTGAAGCAACTCTAAAGGTGTGAGCACATCAATGCTTTATGTAAAAGTGGTAACCCCACTTGTGCTTAAACGATGAGTATGACCTATGATCAAATGTTCTCATTTGACTCCTAAGTCAATATACTCATATATAGATGACCTAGTCATCACCAATTGCTTGATAGATGCTAGAATTGGTTGTGCATGCTTTGCCACATATTTCATTTGTCATTTTATTGTGTGAGCATGTTGGTTGAATAATTTACTCATTCGAGGACATCCACTTGTTGTTTTGATTGATTGGTTTCCTTTTCTTTTGCCAAGTGGATGGACAAGAATGCCTAAGAACCTTCTCTAGCTATCTATGCTTTTCTCATCTCAAACTTATTCATGCTACATCACAAAGTTTGATCAAGTCGGATTCGAACCACTCTGTGTGAGGAGCACTGGGAGTCCCCGATTCGTCATAGACTTAAACTTCCAAAACTTCTTTGTGCGTTTCGGTCTGACCGATTCATCCATTTTGGTCATACCGAGATCACTAAGTCGATCTAGGTTTTCAATCTCGGTGCAACCGATTTGAACTTTTTGGTCTCAATGAGTTGCTGTAACTGCTTACAGTTATGCATCTCGGTGCCACCGAGTTGTTCCACTCGGTCACACCGACACGGTCAGGCTATATATATCCCCGGGCCAAAATTTGGAAAATTTTCCAAACCTCTTCGCCTGCGCTCAGCCTGCTCTGCCTCTCTGGGTCTCCAGATCGTCCTCCTTGTTGCCAGCTGCCTCCAGTCGCTGGTCTCCGCCGCCGTCAACGGGATCGTCTCTGTCGTTGCCGTTGTAGCAAGTCCATCGCTGCACTAGGGTATGGACTTGATCTTTGTGCTGTTCTCACTTTGATTCCCCAGCACATTGTTTTGCCATGTGTCTTGCCACGATTGAGATCACTCTATCCAATGAAATCACTCCGTAGATTAGTTGTAGATTGAAAATTTAGGGTTAGGTTTCCGCCAAAACCATCTCGGACCAACCGAGTTGTTGAAATCGGTTCCATCGATTTGGCTAAGGCCATTGCACATGTGATTCTCGGTCTGACCGAGACTTGCAAATCGGTGTGAAAGAGTTCAAGTCTTTGTGAAACCCTAGCAGTCTCGGTGCCACCGAACTGTGACTCGGTCTGACTGAGTTCACTAGTTTAGGTTCCAACAGCTGCTTCGGTATCACCGAGATTTCAAATCGGTAGATCCGAAATGCTTTCTGTGGAAAACTAAAACTAAGTTTTTGACTCATTCTTTTGAAAAAACCTCTGCACTTTGTGATGCTCATCCAATCTACCTCATCTATAATCTATTCACAGGGTCTGCTGTCAGTGTTTGCATCATGTCAGATCAGAGTGATAATCAGAACAAGTCTGAGGAGCAAGTTCACATGAGTGAGGGCACTAGTCCCTCTAGCAGCTATGATGAAGGTAGCAGGAGCACTCCAAGCAACTTGCCAAAGGCTGCCACAAGGGCCAAAAAGAAGAGAACCTCAGATTCTGAGGATGAGGACTATGTGGCTGCTGAGGAAGAGGCCACATCAAAGAAGAAAGTGCTGAAAAAGAAATATAGCATAGTTGCTGCCACTAAGCCAGGTCTGAACACCAAGAAGCCAGTAGGAAGACATCCCATGTCTAAGCCAAGGAAAGTTGCCACAGGAGAGACAATGGTGTTCACTCTTGAACCCAAGGAAGCTGGAGATGGTAACAAGAGGAAAGAGAGGGTCAAGAAGACCACTGCCAAAGTTCTTGGCAAGTCCTCAATGATGTGAGACTCTGAAGAAGAGGAAGAGGAAGAGGATGTTGCACCAGCGCCTAAGGCACAAAAGCTTATGGGAGATGCCATAAGATCAGGGGCTGCTCCATCTAAGCCCAAAGAAGCTCCCAAGACAGCTGCTCCAAAACCCAAAACTGCACCCAAGAGGAGCACTAGGAACATCCCAGCAGCAGAGAAGAATAAGGCCCTGGTGCCTGAAGCTGCTATGGAAGAAGAAGATGATGAGTCACATGTCTTGAGGAAGTTGAAGCCAAAAATTCCAGATCATAATGATGCCCATCCAGTAGCTGAGAACATGAAGATCAAGAAGGACTCAGGATTGAGACTATGGAGAGAGTCTGATCCATATGCCACCAGGAGAAGGACTGTTGTGGACTATAGATTTCACACCAAGGAACAACAGGACTTCTATGCGACAATTCTGCTTGACAAGAAGCCCATAGTGTGTGACATGAGATGGGTCAACTGGGAGTACATCAAGGAGAATGAAGAGCACTATCCTGGAGTCTATGATAGTTTCAAGGCTTGTGGAGTTGATAAGTTTGTGGCTCAGAAGCTCACAAAATGGAATGATGAGCTTATTATGCAGTTCTACTCCACAGCTCACTTCTACCCAGATGGAAAGATTGTCTGGATGTCTGAAGGTACTAGGTACTAGTCAACTGTTGAAGAATGGGCCATTTGTATCAATGCTCCTAAGGAGAGTGAATATGACATGGATGTCTATGCCAAGAAGAAGAAGGATCACAACTCAATGGCTAGCATGTACAAGGAGATTCCTGATGCAGATCTTGAGACTCACCAGTTTGGATCTGTGAAACACTTGCTATCAGGCTTGCCTACAATCAACTGGATCCTCAGGCACACTCTTCTTCCCAAGTCAGGTGATCACACAATGATCAAAGGTCACTCCATCAACTTGCTGCACATTTTTGATGTTCCACAGAAGTTCAAGGTCATGAGCCTAATTGTGGAAACCATAAAGAGGACAGCTGCAGATCAGAAGAGGAGTTATGGGTAGGCCCCACATATTCAAGAGCTGATCAACTCCAAGATGGGCACTGGCACATATCTCTTGTACAAGGAGCACCTGCCCATCTACCCAGACTTTGAGGACAACACTGTAGTCATGGATGAAAATGAACCATCTTCTGTGCAAGCACAAGCAAAGAGGGAGAAGGCAAAGTCTGAAAAGGCTGCAAAGATGCCAACCATGGATGATGCATCTCAGTATCTTTTGAAGAGCAAGCAAGATCAGCTTGGCTACTTGATTGCCTCCACTCTGAGGATTGAGAAGGGACTGGCCACCCAGACTCAAAACCAGGAGAGCTTGGAGAGGATCATGGAGTAGAAGTTCTATGATTTAGATGTGAAGGTCACTGAGATACAGTCAGTTGTTGAGCAACTTCAGGAGGAAGTGCAGGAGAAGAAGGGCAAGACTACTACTAATGCTTTTGCTAGAGTGCCCAAAGGTCAGAGATCTGCTGCTATGCCTATTACAGACACCAGAGCAACTTCATCTGCACCAGCTACAGCTTCAGTGCCACCAGCTCCAGCACCCACTCCTCCAGCACCATCTACATCGACTGATGCTTTCGCTCTTTGAGTTCTGTCTACACCACCACCTGAAGACCAAGCCTGAGTGTCGATCTAGCACTATGCATTTTTATGAACTTTTTGGTAACTTGTTGCCAAAGGGGGAGAAAATGTATAGATCATAGGCTTCGAGAGAGAGTGTTTCTTTTATTCTATTTTGCATTTCTCTTTGGTGGTTGAACTTTGTTATTTGCTCATTTGAGATACTTTGTGCATGTGTGTGATACTTGGATGGTCATGTGTTTGATCATATGCTACTTTAATGCTTATTGGATGACATTATCCTTTATTTTCCTATATGATCATTCACTTTGCTTGGTGATGAGTGCATGTATTTTAATTATTATCATCTTGAGCGCTCCACCAAGTTGTATGTGACATGGAAGAGTAACCCATTATCCTAACTCTTTGTGCATTTGCAGTCCAAAGCAAATATTAAACTATGTACAAATTTAGGGGGGAGCTCTTGCTTTTCACATACTTCTCAAAGCGACAATGTTTTTCACTCTTATTATAATTTGTTGAAGCTTTGATCTATATGTTGTCATCACTTACCAAAAAGGGGGAGATTGAAAGTGCAACTATCCCTAGGTGGTTTTGGTAATTCCTAACAACATATAGCTCATTGAGCTAATACTATTTCAAGACTAATATTTTAGAAAGCTCAATGATTGGCATGGCATGGATGAGAAAAGTGGACCCCTCAAAATGCTAAGGACAAAAGGATTGGCTCAAGCTCAAAGCTCAAGACTCTACATTTTGTATTTTAGTGATCCAAGATCACATTGAGTCTATAGGAAAAGCCAATACTATCAAGGAGGGTTGAGGTGTTGCTTAATGAGGCTCTTGCTCAAAATGCTAAGTGATATGCTCCAAAGCCCTCAACTACTTTCTCACATCCTCATATGACCTAAACCAAAAGTCAAACTCAGGCCCACCGATTCTTTATATCCGGCGCCACCGAGTTTAGATGTCATAGCCACTGCCACAAACCCTAGGAAAATCAGTCTCACCGATAGGGATCTCGGTCTCACCGAGATGGGATTGTAATCTCTCTGTTTCCCTTCGTAACGTTTTGGTCTCACCGAGATGAGCGATCGGTCCCACAGAGATTGCAATGTAAACTCTATGTTTCCCTTTTGTAACATTTTGGTCTCACCGAAATGAGCAAATCGGTCCCACCAAGTTTACCTGACCAACTCTCTGGTTAGCTTATTACCAAAATCGGTCTCACCGAGTTTGTGTAATCGGTCTCACCGAGATCACGTTATGCCCTAACCCTAACCATATCGGTCCTACCGAGTTGCATGTCGGTCCCATCGAAAATCCTAACGGTCACTAGATTTGCTGAATCGGTCCGACCGAGTTTATCAATTTGGTCCCACCGAGTTTGGCAAGTTGTGTGTAACGGTTAGATTTTGTTTGGAGGCTATATATACGCCCACCTCCTTGATGTCTACTACACGACCTTCTTCTTATAGACGTTGTAGGGCCTCCAAGTGCAGAGGTTTGTAGGATAGTAGCAAATTTCCCTCAAGTGGATGACCTAAGGTTTATCAATCCGTAGGAGGCGTAGGATGAAGATGGTCCATCTCAAGCAACCTTGCTACCAAATAACAAAGAGTCTCTTGTGTCCCCAACACACCCAATACAATGGTAAATTGTATAGGTGCACTAGTTCGGCGAAGAGATGGTGATACAAGTGGTATATGGATGGTAGATATAGGTTTTTGTAATCTGAAAATATAAAAACAGCAAGGTAACTAATGATAAAAGTGAGCGTAAACAGTATGGCAATGATAGGAAACAAGGCCTACGGTTCATACTTTCACTAGTGTAAGTCCTCTCAATAATAATAACATAATTGGATCACATAACTATGCCTCAACATGCAACAAAGAGTCACTCCAAAGTCACTAATAGCAGAGAACAAACGAAGAGATTATGGTAGAGTACGAAACCACCTCAAAGTTATTTTTTCCGATCAATCTGTTGGGCTATTCCTATATGTGTCACAAACAGCCCTAGAGTTCGTACTAGAATAACACCTTAAGACACAAATCAACCAAAACCCTAATGTCACATAGATACTCCAATGTCACCTCAAGTATCCGTGGGTATGATTATACGATATGCATCACACAATATCTATTAAACCAAGACAGAGGACCTCAAAGAGTACCCCAAAGTTCCTACTAGAGAATCACGACAAAACGTGTGACAACCCCTATGCATAGGTTCATGGGCGGAACCCGCAAGTTGATCACCAAAACATACATCAAGTGAATCACGTGGTATCCCATTGTCACCACAGATACGCACGGCAAGACATACCTCAAGTGTTCTCAAATATTTAAAGACTCAATCTGATGAGATAACTCCAAAGGGGAAACTCAATTCATTACAAGAGAGAAGAGGGGGAGCAGAAACATAAGATCCAACTATAATAGCAAAGCTCGCGATACATCAAGATCGTGCCAAATCAAGAACACGAGAGAGAGAGAGAGAGATCAAACACATAGCTACTGATACATACCCTCAGCCTCGAGGGAGAACTACCCCCTCCTCATCATGGAGAGCACCGGGATGATGAAGATGGCCACCGGAGAGGGATTGCCCCCTCCGGCAGGGTGCCGGAACAGGTCTAGATTGGCTTTTGGTGGCTACGGAGGCTTCTGGCGGCGGAACTCCCGATCTATTGTGCTCCCTGATGTTTTTAGGGTATATGGAGATATATAGGCGGAAGAAGTACGTCAGGGGAGCCACGAGGGGGCCACGAGGGTGGAGGGCGTGCCCAGGGGGTGGGCGCGCCCCCTACCTCGTGGACTCCTCGAAGATTCCCTTATGTGGACTCCAAGTCTTCTGGGCTTCTTCTGATCCAAAAATAAGTTCCGTGAAGTTTCTGGTCAATTGGACTCCGTTTGATTTTCCTTTTTTGCGATATTCTAAAACAAGGAAAAAACAGAAACTAGCACTAGGCTCTAGGTTAATAGGTTAGTCCCAAAAATCATACAAAATAGCATATAAATGCGTATAAAACATCCAAGGTTGATAATATAATAGCATGGAACAATCAAAAATTATAGATACATTGGAGACGTATCAGCATCCCCAAGCTTAATCCATGCTCGTCCTCGAGTAGGTAAATGATAAAAACATAATTTTTGATGTGGAATGCTACCTAACATATTTCTCTAAGTAATTCTTCTTTATTGTGGGAAGAATATTTCAGATCCATAAGATCAAGATAAAAGTTTAATATTGACATAAAAATAATAATACTTCAAGCATACTAACAAAGCAATCATATCTTCTCAAAATAACATGGCCAAAGAAAGTTATCCCTACAAAATCATATAGTCTGTCTATGCTCCATCTTCACCACACAAAGTATTTAAATCATGCACAACCCCGATGACAAGCCAAGCAATTGTTTCATACTTTTGATGTTCTCAAACTTTTTCAATCTTCACGCAATATATGAGCGTGAGCCATGGACATATCACTATAGGTGGAATAGAATGGTGGTTGTGGAGAAGACAAAAAGGTAGAAGATAGTCTCACATCAACTACGCGTCTCAACAGGCTATGGAGATGCCCATCAATAGATATCAATGTGAGTGAGTAGGGATTGCCATGCAACGGATGCACTAGAGCTATAAGTGTATGAAAGCTCAAAAATAAACTAAGTGGGTGTGCATCCAACTTGCTCGCTCACGAAGAACTAGGGCATTTTGAGGAAGCCCATCATTGGAATATACAAGCCAAGTTCTATAATGAAAGATTCCCACTAGTATATGAAAGTGACAACATAGGAGACTCTCTATCATTTAGATCATGGTGCTACTTTGAAGCACAAGTGTGGTAAAAGGATAGTAGCATTGCCCCTTCTCTCTTTTTCTCTCATTTTTTATTTTCTTATTTGGGCCTTTTCTCTTTTTTATGGCCTCTGTTCTCCTTTTTTTATTTGGGCTTCTTTGGCCTCTTTTATTTATTTATTTTCGTCCGGAGTCTCATCCCGACTTGTGGGGGAATCATGGTCTCCATCATCCTTTCCTCACTGGGACAATGCTCTAATAATGAAGATCATCACACTTTTATTTACTTACAACTCAAGAATTACAACTCGATTCTTAGAACAAGATATGACTCTATATGAATGCCTCCAGCGGTGTACCGGGATGTGCAATGACTCATGAGGCACATGTATGAAAGAATTATGAAAGGTGGCTTTGCCACAAATACAATGTCAACTACATGATCATGCATAGCAATATGACAATGATGGAGCGTGTCATAATAAACGGAACGGTGGAAATTTGCATGGCAATATATCTCGGAATGGCTATGGAAATGCCATAATAGGTAGGTATGGTGGCTGTTTTGAGGAAGATATATGGTGGGTTTATGGTACCGGAGAAGTTGCGCGGTATTAGAGAGGCTAGCAATGGTGGAAGGGTGAGAGTGCGTATAATCCATGGACTCAACATTAGTCATAAAGAACTCACATAATTATTGCAAAAATTTATTAGGTATCGAAACAAAGTACAACACACATGCTCCTAGGGGGTAGATTGGTAGGAAAAGACCATCGCTCGTCCCCAACCGCCAGTCATAAGGAAGACAGACAATAAATAAATCATGCTCCGACTTCATCACATAACGGTTCACCATACGTGCATGCTACGGGAATCACAAACTTCAACACAAGTATTTCTCAAATTCACAACTACTCAACTAGCATGACTCTAATATTACCATCCTCATATCTCAAAACAATCAGCAAGTATCAAACTTCTCATAGTATTCAATGCACTTTATATGATAGTTTTTATTATATCCCTCTTGGATGGCCATCATATTAGGACTAAATTCATAACCAAAGAAAATTACCATGTTGTTCTAAATACTCTCAAAATAATATAAGTGAAGCATGAGAGTTCATCTATTTCTACAAAATAAGACCACCACCGTACTCTAAAATGATATAAGTGAAGCACTAGAGCAAATGACAAACTACTCCGAAAGATATAAGTGAAGATCAATGAGTAGTCGAACGATTATGCAACTATATGAAGACTCTATAACATTTAAGAATTTCAGATCTTGGTATTTTATTCAAACAGCAAGAAAAACAAAAAGAAATAAAATGACGCTCCAAGCAAAACACATATCGTGTGGTAAATAAAAATATAGCTCCAAGTAAAGTTACCGATGAACGAAGACGAAAGAGGGGATGCCTTCCGTGGCATCCCCAAGATTAGGATCTTGGTTGTCCTTGAATATTACCTTGGGATTCCTTGGGCATCCCCAAGCTTAGGCTCTTGCCTCTCCTTATTCCATAGTCCATCGAATCTTTACCCAAAACTTGGAAACTTCACAACACAAAACTTAACAGAAAACTCGTAAGCTCCGTTAGTATAAGAAAGCAAATCACCACTTCAATGTACTGTAATGAACTCATTATTTATTTATATAGGTGTTAAACCTAATGTATTACAACTTCTCTATGGTTTATAAACTCTTTTACTAGCCATAGTTTCATTAAAATAAGCAAACAACACACAAAAAACAGAATCTGTCAAAAACAGAACAGTCTGTAGTAATCTGGATCAAACGTATACTTATAGAACTCATAAAATTCTCAAATAAATTGCTGGACGTGAGGAATTTATCTATTAATCATATTCAAAAAGAATTAACTCAATATCACTCTCCAATAAAAACTGACAGCAATTCTCGTGAGCGCTAAAGTTTCTGTTTTTTACAGCATGATCGCAAAGACTTTCCCCAAGTCTTCCCAAAGGTTCTACTTGGCACAAACACTAATTAAAAGCATAAAAACTCAATCATAACAGAGGCTAGATAAATTATTTATTGCTAAACAGGAGCAAAACGCTAGGAACCAAAATAAAATTGGGTTGCCTCCCAACAAGCGCTATCGTTTAACGGCCCTAGCTAGGCATGATGATTTCAATGATGCTCATATAAAATATAAGAATTGTAAAATAAAGAGAGCATCTTGAAGAATATGACTAGCACATTTAAGTCTAACCCACTTCCTATGCATAGGGATTTTGTGAGCAAACAACTTGTGGGAACAAGAATCAACTTGCATAGGAAGGCAAAACAAGTATAGCTTTAAAACTTTAAGCACATAGAGAGGAAACTTGATATTATTGCAACTCCTACAAGCATATGTTCCTCCCTCATAATAATTTTCAGTAGCATCATGAATGAATTCAACAATATAACCAGCACCTAAATCATTCTTTTCATGATCTACAAGCATATAATTTTTATTACTCTCCACACAAGAAAAATTCTTCTCATGAATAATAGTGGGAGCAAACTCAACAAAATAATTATCATGTGAGGCATAATCCAATTGAAAACTAAAATCATGATGACAAGTTTCATGGATATCATTATTCTTTATAGCATACAAGTCATCACAATAATCATCATAGATAGCAACTTTGTTCTCATAATCAGTTGGAACCTCTTCCGAAATAGTGGATTCATCACAAAATAAAGTCATGAGTTCTCCAAATCCACTATCATCAATATAATAATCATAAATATGAGGCATGCTTTCATCATAATAAATTTCCTCATCAAAACTTGGGGGACAAAAAATATCATCTTCATCAAACATAGCTTCCCCAAGCTTGTGGCTTTGCATATCATTAGCATCATGGATATTCAAGGAGTTCATACTAACAACATTGCAATCATGCTCATCATTCAAAGATTTAGTGCCAAACATTTTAATGCATTCTTCTTCTAACACTTTGGCACAATTTTCCTTTCCATCATACTCATGAAAGATATTAAAAAGATGAAGCGTATGAGGCAAACTTAATTCCATTTTTTGTAATTTTCTTTTATAAACTAAACTAGTGATAAAGCAAGAAACTAAAAGACTCGATTGCAAGATCTAAAGATATACCTTCAAGCGCTAACCTCCCCGGCAACGGCGCCAGAAAAGAGATTGATGTCTACTACACAACCTTCTTCTTGTAGACGTTGTTGGGCCTACAAGTGCAAAGGTTTGTAGGACAGTAGCAAATTTCCCTCAAGTGGATGACCTAAGGTTTATCAATCCGTAGGAGGCGTAGGATGAAGATGGTCTCTCTCAAGCAACCATGCAACCAAATAACAAAGAGTCTCTTGTGTCCCCAACACACCCAATACAATGGTAAATTGTATAGGTGCCCTAGTTCGGCGAAGAGATGGTGATACAAGTGGTATATGGATGGTAGATATAGGTTTTTGTAATCTGAAAATATAAAAACAGCAAGGTAACTAATGATAAAAGTGAGTGTAAACAGTATGGCAATGATAGGAAACAAGGCCTACGGTTCATACTTTCACTAGTGTAAGTCCTCTCAACAGTAATAACATAATTGGATCGCATAACTATCCCTCAACATGGAACAAAGAGTCACTCCAAAGTCACTAATAGCGGAGAACAAACGAAGAGATTATGGTAGGGTACGAAACCACCTCAAAGTTATTCTTTTCAATCAATCCGTTTGGCTATTCCTATAAGTGTCACAAACAGCCCTAGAGTTCGTACTAGAATAACACCTTAAGACACAAATCAACCAAAACCCTAATGTCACCTAGATACTCCAATGTCACCTCAAGTATCCGTGGGTATGATTATACGATATGCATCACACAATCTCAGATTCATCTATTCAACCAACACAGAGGACCTCAAAGAGTGCCCCAAAGTTCCTACCGGAGAATCACGATGAAAACGTGTGCCAACCCCTATGCATAGGTACATGGGCGGAACCCGCAAGTTGATCACCAAAACATACATCAAGTGAATCACGTGGTATCCCATTGTCACCACAGATGTGCATGGCAAGACATACATCAAGTGGTCTCAAATCTTTAAAGCCTCAATCCGATGAGATAACTCCAAAGGGGAACTCAATTCATTACAAGAGAGAAGAGGGGGAGGATAAACATAAGATCCAACTATAATAGCAAAGCTCGCGATACATCAAGATCGTGCCAAATCAAGAACACGAGAGAGAGAGAGAGAGAGAGAGAGAGAGAGAGACAGAGAGAGAGAGAGAGAGAGAGATCAAACACATAGCTACTGATACATACCCTCAGCCTCGAGGGAGAACTACTCCCTCCTCGTCATGGAGAGCACCGGGATGATGAAGATGGCCACCGGAGAGGGATTGCCCCCTCCGGCAGGGTGCCGGAACGGGTCTAGATTGGCTTTTGGTGGCTACGGAGGCTTCTGGCGGCGGAACTCCCGATCTATTATGCTCCCTAATGTTTTTAGGGTATATGGAGATATATAGGCGGAAGAAGTACGTCAGGGGAGCCACGAGGGGCCCACGAGGCTGGAGGGCGCACCCAGGGGGTGGGCGCGCCCCCCTACCTCGTGGCCTCCTCGAAGCTTCCCTTACGTGGACTCCAAGTCTTCTGGGCTTCTTCTGATCCAAAAATAAGTTCCGTGAAGTTTCAGGTCAATTGGACTCCGTTTGATTTTCCTTTTCTGTGATATTCTAAAACAAGGAAAAAACAGAAACTGGCACTGGGCTCTAGGTTAATAGGTTAGTCCCAAAAATCATATAAAATAGCATATAAAACATCCAAGGTTGATAATATAATAGCATGGGACAATCAAAAATTATAGATACGTTGGAGACGTATCACTCCTCTTCATTCGTGAAGAGAGCCATCAGAACGAACCTACACTTCCAACCTACATTTTCTGAGAGAGAACCACCTACACTTGTGTTGAGGCCAAGATATTCCATTCCTACCATATGAATCTTGATCTCTAGCCTTCCCCAAGTTGCTTTCCACTCAAATCTTCTTTCCACCAAATACAAATCCTGTGAGAGAGAGTTGAGTGTTGGGGAGACTATCATTTGAAGCACAAGAGCAAGGAGTTCATCATCATCACACCATTTGTTACTTCTTGGAGAGTGGTGTCTCCTAGATTGGCTAGGTGTCACTTGGGAGCCTCCGACAAGATTGTGGAGTTGAACCAAGGAGTTTGTAAGGGCAAGGAGATCGCCTACTTCGTGAAGATCTACCACTGGTGAGGCAAGTCCTTCGTGGGCGACGGCCATGGTGGGATAGACAAGGTTGCTTCTTCGTGGACCCTTCGTGGGTGGAGCCCTCCGTGGACTCACGCAACCGTTACCCTTCATGTGTTGAAGTCTCCATCAACTTGGATGTATGATAGCACCACCTATCGGAACCACGACAAAAACATCCGTGTCTCCAATTGCGTTTGATTCCTCCTAACCCTTCCCTTTACATTCTTGCTGTTGCATACTTTACTTTCCGCTGCTCATATACTCTTTGCATGCTTGCTTGAATTGTGTTAAGATTGCTTGACTTGTTCTAAGTTGCTAAAATCTGCCAAGAACTAAAATTGGGAAAAGGCTAGATTTTTATTTGGTCAAGTAGATATAAACAGAGGCTAGATGAATTATTTATTACTAAACAAAATGAGAAAGCAAGAAACAAAAATAAAATTGGGTTGCCTCCCAACAAGCGCTATCATTTAACGCCCCTAGCTAGGCATAATGGAAAGAATAGATCTAGGTATTGTCATCTTTGGTATGCAATACATAAGTGGCTCTCATAATAGATTCATAAGGTAATTTTATTTTATTTCTACAAAAGTGTTCCATGCCTTTCCTTAACGGAAATTGGAATCTAATATTTCCTTCTTTCATATCAATAATTGCACCGATCGTTCTAAGGAAAGGTCTACCAAGAATAATAGGACATGAAGGATTGCAATCTATATCAAGAACAATGAAATCTACATGCACATAATTCCTATTTGCAACTATAAGAACATCATTAATTCTTCCCATAGGTTTCTTAATGGTGGAATCCGCAAGATGCAAATTTAAAGAACAATCATCAAATTCACGGAAACCTAACACATCACATAAGGTTTTTGGAATCATGGAAACACTAGCACCCAAATCACATAAAGCATAGCATTCATGATCTTTAATCTTAATTTTAATAGTAGGTTCCCACTCATCATAAAGTTTTCTAGGGATAGAAACTTCCAATTCAAGCTTTTCTTCATAAGCTTGCATTAAAGCATCAACGATATGTTTGGTAAAAGCTTTATTTTGACTATAAGCATGAGGAGAATTTAACACGGATTGCAACAAGGAAATATCTATTAAAGAACAATTATCATAATTAAATTCCCTGAAATCCAATATAGTGGGTTCATTTCTATGTAAAGTTTTGACTTCTTCAATCCCACTTTTACCAATTTTTGCATCAAGATCTAAAAACTCCGAATCATTGGGACGCCTTTTAAATAAAGTTGACTCATCTCCAGTCCCATCATTATCAAGATTAATATTGCAAAACAAAGATTTAATAGGAGACACATCAATCAATTTTAGATCTTCATCCCTATTATGATGAAAACTAGAAGAACACGCCTTTACAAAGCAATCTTTCTTAGCACGCATCAATGGAAATTCTCATGGCTTTGAGAGACACATTGATATCATGCTTAGGAGGAATAGATCTACGTTTCAAAGAATCAACATCAAGAGAAATTCTATCCACGTTCCTAGCCAACTCGTCAATCTTAGGCAATTTTTCTTCAAGCAAAGCATTGAAATTCTTTTGAGAAATCATAAATTCTATAACACTAGTCTCAAAATCAGAGGGCATCTTATTAAAATTTCCATAAGATTTGTTGTAGGAATTACCATAATTATTAGAGGAATTACTAAGATACGGCCTAGGATTAAAGTTTCCTCTATAAGCGTTGTTACCAAAATTGTTCCTACCAACAAAATTCACATCCGTAGATTCATTATTATTCTCAATCAAAGTAGACAAAGGCATATCATCGGGATCAATAGGAGCACTCTTATTAGCAAACAACTTCATAAGTTCATCCATCTTTCCACTCAAAACATGATCTCTTCTATTGCATGAACCTTTTTACTAGTAGATATTTCGGTGTGCATTGAGAATAATTAACCATAATATTATCTAGGAGTTTAGTAGCTTATCCTAAAGTGATTTCCATAAAAGTGCCTCCCGCGGCCGAATCTAAAAGATTTCTAGAAGAAAAATTCAATCCGGCATAAAAAAATTGTATGATCATCCATAAATTTAATCCATGTATAGGGCAATTACGTATCATTAATTTCATCCTCTCCCAAGATTGTGCAACATGTTCATGATCAAGTTGCTTAAAATTCATAATATCGTTTCTAAGAGAGATGATCTTAGCAGGAGAAAAATACTTGGAGATAAAAGCAACTTTGCACTTATTCCACGAATCAATACTATTTTTAGGCAAAGACGAAAACCAAGTTTTAGCATGATCTCTAAGCGAAAACGGAAATAGCTTCAATTTAACAATATCATTATCCACATCTTTCTTCTTTTGCATATCACACAAATCAACAAAGTTGTTTAGATGTGTAGCGGCATCTTCACTAGGAAGGCCAGAGAATTGATCTTTCATGACAAGATTCAACAAAGCAGCATTAATTTCACAAGATTCAACATTTGTAAGAGGAGCAATCGGAGTGCTAAGAAAATCATTGTTTTTGGTATTGGAAAAATCACACAATTTAGTATTATCTTGAGCCATCATGACAAACGATCCAACACACAAGCACACAAGAAGCAAGCGAAAAGAGGGCGAACGGAAAAGAGGGTGAATAAAACGGTAAGGGTGAAGTGGGGAGGAAAACGAGAGGCAAATGGCGAATAATGTAATGCAAGGGATAAGAGTTGTGATGGGTACTTGGTATTCTTGAGTTGTGCGTAGATCTCCCCGCAACGGCGCCAGAAATCCTTCTTGCTACCTCTTGAGCATGCATTGGTTTTTCCCTTGAAGAGGAAAGGGTGATGCAGCAAAGTAGCGTAAGTATTTCCCTTAGTTTTTGAGAACCAAGGTATCAATCCAGTAGGAGACTACACGCAAGTCGCCTCGTACCAACACAAAGAAATAAGAATCTTGCAACCAATGCGATAAAGTATTAATTTTGATTGATACCGTGGTTGAATGGAGGAGGCTCCAAGTCTGGTCAGTTTGCTGCATCTCCGGACCTGCACCACCAAAGATCTACGCCACCAAAGATACACCTCCCCCTATCTAGCCAATTAAGTTTGATTGATACCTCTAAGTATAAAATATTCCAGACCAAATACATAAACAAGTTGTCAATCCCTTCACGGCCACTTGCAAAAGTGAGATCTGATAGAGATAATAGGATAAATATTTTTGGTATTTTTATGATATAGATTGATAGTAAAGATTGCAAAGTAAAAATAGATTGGAAACTTATATGATGGAAAATAGACCCGAGGACCATAGGTTTCACTAGTGGCTTCTCTCAAGATAGCATAAGTATTACAGTGGGTGAACAAATTACTATTGAGAAATTGATAGAAAAGTGCATAATTATGAGAATATCTAGGCATGATCATGTATATAGGCATCACGTCCACGACAAGTAGACCGAAACGATTCTGCATCTACTACTATTACTCCACACATCGACCGCTATCTAGCATGCATCTAGAGTATTAAGTTCATAAGAACAGAGTAACACATTAGGCAAGATGACATGATGTAGAGGGATAAACTCAAGCAATATGTTATAAACCTCATATTTATATCCTTGATGGCAACAATACAATACGTGCCTTGCTACCCCTGCTGTCACTGGGAAAGGACACCGCAAGATTGAACCCAAAGCTAAGCACTTCTCCCATTGCAAGAAAGATCAGTCTAGTAGGCCAAACCAAACTAATAATTCAAAGAGACTTGCAAAGATAACAAATCATACATAAAAGATTTCAGAGGAGATTCAAATATTGTTCATAGATAATCTTGATCACAAACCCACAATTCATCGGATCTCGACAAACACACCGCAAAAAGAATTACATCGAATAGATCTCCAAGAAGATCGTGGAGAACTTTGTATTGAGATCGAAAGAGAGAGAAGAAGCCATCTAGATAATAACTATGGACCCGAAGGTCTGTGGTAAACTACTCACACATCATCGGAGAGGCTATGGTGTTGATGTAGAAGCCCTCCGTGATCGATTCCTCCTCCGGTGGAGCGCCTAAAAAGGCCCCAAGGTGGGATCTCATGGGTACATAAGGTTGCGGCGGTGGAAATAGGGTTTTGTGGTGCTCCTGGATGTTTTCGGGGTATATGGGTATATACACTACAAAAAAAGACACATCCGTGACATTTTGGGCCGAACGAAAAAAAATATGTCATACATATGACACTTCTATGACGATAATTGTGAAAAAACACGGTATCATCATAGATGTGGTGGGCTCCTACTTCTATGACAAAAAATCATGACAGAAAATGGGCTTTTCGTCCTGGGCGGGCCGGGGACGCAGCTGCATGACATTCTTTGGGCCGTCCATGACGGAAAAAACTGTGGTAGAAGCGAGGGCGAGGAAAATTTCGGGGAGTTCCCGGTTACGGTGGGAGGTCGGGGGCCGAGCGATGCGCGTTTCTCTCGTACATGTATGCACGTGTGTGTGAGGCGTTGGCTCTAACTGAACCCGAGCGAGGCGTCGGGCTCTAACTGAACCCGAGCGATTGCACTGCAGGCTATGCATTACTGAACCTGAGTGATCGATCGATGGCTGTTAACTGAACCCAATCGAGCGTTTCCTTCGCTACTGCTGCTAACTGAAGCCGATCGATGCTGCCTCTAGGATGAATAGTGAGTGTTGCGAGGGGTTTTGGATGAACAGTGAGCGGTGGCGTTGCCTCTGGATGAACAGGACACCGTGGTGTGGGGGGCTAGATGAACAGTAGACAGTGGAGGGGTGCCCGTGGAGGGGTGGTTGAACAGGACCCCGTTGTGTGGAGGGCTGGATGAACAGTAGACAGTGGAGGGGTGCCCGTGGAGGGGTGGTTGAACAGGACCCCGTGGTGTGGAGGGCTGGGTGAACTGTAGAAGGTGGAGGGGTGGTTGAACAGTAGCCGGTGGAGTAGCGCGCGGTGGAGGCTGGATGAACAGGAGCCCGTGGAGGCTGGAGGAGGTCGACGGTAGCCCGTGTAGGCTAGAGGAGGTCAACGGTGGAGATGAACAGTATCCAGTGGAGTCCCGTTTTGCGGTACGCCACACCCCTCCCGATGAATAGGACCCTCGTTTCGACCGTAGGAGGTCCGTTTCGTCCGTTTTGCGGTACGCCACACCCCTCCCGATCAACAGGACCCCCATTTCGACCGTAGGAGGTCCGTTTCCTCCGTTTTGCGATATGCCACACCCCTCCAGATCAACAGGACCCCCGTTTCGACCATAGGAGGTCTGTTTCCTCCGTTCTGCGGTACGCTAGGCCTCGTTTCCATCGCCGGTTCTGTCCAAGCCCTCCTCGATGAACACGACCACGCATTCCGTTCCGACCCAGCCGGTTGGCTCCCACGCGTTCCGTTGCCTCCCGATGAACACGACGCATTCTGTTGCCTCCCCATGAACACGACGACAACGTTGTTTCTCAGTTCTGACCCAGCCATGTACACGAGCCCTGGCCATACGTATGCGCGAGTAGGCATTCGAGACCCCGCCCATATGTACACATACGTGGCCATATTTTCTTTCTTGCACCCTGGCCGCTGTACATACGTGTACATGCTACGTGCGCGCCTCTACTACGGCACGTGCGCGCCTCTACTACGACACGTGGGCGCCTCTACATCGACCAGCATGTACGTACACGTTCGCGACCAGAATGACAACGCTACGTACGCTTCGACCAGGTGGGTCCCAACTGTTAGGCACTTCCTTGCGTGCGAAGATGTAGCTGGTGGGTCCCAGCAGTCAGGGGGGCGAATCGTTTTGTTTTTTTTGCCCGGACGCACTTCCTTGCATGCGAAGGTGTAGCTGGTGGGTCCCATCAGTCAGGGGGCAACATTTTTTCACAAAATACGGTGGCCCGTCTGGTGGGTCCCCGCTGTCAGGTGGAGGAATAATTATTTTGCATGTAATAAGGAGGCACTTCCTTGCTGCGGTCGTGGACCCAGCTGTCAGCCTCTCCACGTACAGTCCACGTCCGATGGAAGCCATTCCTTGACCATGTTGACCACGCCGTGCCGAGAGCACCAGGGCGGTGGACAACGGCGAGGCCTATGAAGGGGATGACGCGGAGCCGGGGAAGACGTGGCAATGGATGCCCAGGCGTAGAGGAGTACGAGGGTTCACTGGTTTGCTGCGGTTTGAGGCTGCCGTCGCCGCAGAATAACAGTGGGTGTGGGTGAGTAGAGGGATGGCCTGGCCAGCGGTGGGAGTAGTAGGGGCGGTGAGTCCTCCGCCGCATCGCGGCCGGCCACGGGAGGCAGGAGCACGAGGCACGACCGGCACTGGTTTGGGCAGCTGGAGCAAGAAGACCAGAGGTCGAAGAAGCACTGCGGCCATTGGATGGACATCATACGGTCACTGGAGCTAGAATCGTGCATATTGACTAAGTTGACAAAGCCCTCCGTCCCCGTCAACTTAGTAGGCCCACAAGTCAGCCTGCCACTATACTGGGTCCCAGCTAACAGCGGGAGTATTCTTTTTTTTGTGCATAATAAGGAGGCACTTCCTTGCGTGCGAAGATATAGCTGGTGGGTCTGAGCTGTCAGCGGCGGAAACGTTTTTTTCTCAAAATACAGAGGCCCTTTTGGTGGGTCCCTGATGTCAGGTGGAGGAATCATTATTTTGCGCGTAATAAGGAGGCATTTCCTTGCATGCGGTCGTGGACCCAGTTGTCGGCCTCTCCATGTACAGTCCACTTCAGATGCATGTCGGTCGTTGACCACGTTGACTAGGCCGCGCCGAGAGCACCAGGGCGGTGGATGACGGCGAGGCCTAGGAAGGGAACGACACGGAGGCAGGGAAGACTTGGCAGTTGTTTCCCACGCTGAGGGGAGTACGACTGTATGAGGGTTTACTGGTTCGTCTGCCGTCGCCAGAGAATAACAGCAGGTGTGGGTGAGTACAGGGATGGCTAGGCCAGCGATGGGAGTATGGTGGGGCGGTGAGGCCTGCGCGGCAGCAGAGCCTGCCGTGGGGAGGAGGGAGCAGGCAGTCTCGCCGGCACTTGTTTGAGCGGCTAGAGCAGGAAGAGCAGAGATTGAAGAAGCACGACGGTCGTTGGATGGACATCGTACGGTCACTGGAGCTAGAATCGTTCATATTGACTAAGTTGACAAAGCCCTCCGTCCCCGTCAACTTAGTAGGCCCACAAGTCAGCCTCCTACCATGGTAGGTCCCAGCTAGCAGGGGGTATTCATTTTTCTGTGCATAATAAGGAGGCACTTTCGATGGGTCCGAGCTGACAGCGGGGGGAATGTTTTTTTGTGAAATAGGGTGGTCTGTCCGGTGGGTCCCAGCAGTCAGGGGCAAACGTTTTTTTTTTGCAAAATACGATGGCCCGTCCGATGGATCCCTGCTGTTTGGTGGAGGAATAATTATTTTGCGCGTAATAAGGAGGCACTTCCTTGCGGCTGTCATGGACCCAGCTGTCAGCCTCTCCACGTACAGTACTCTTCCGATGGAAGTTGGTCATTGACCACGTTGACCACGCCGCGTCGAGAGCACCACGGCGGTGGACGACGGCGAGGCCTAGGAAGGGGATGATGCGGAGCTGGGGAAGACGCGGCAGTGGATGCCCACGCGGAGAGGAGTACGAGGGTTCACTGGTTCGGCTGTGGTGTGAGGCTGCTATCGCCGCAGAATAACAGGGGGAGTGGGTGAGTGGAGGGATGGCCTGGCCAGCGGTGGGAGTAGTATGGGGACGGTGAGGCCTCCGCGGCAGCACAGCCGGCCACGGGAGGCAGTAGCATGCGGCACAATCGGCGCTGCTTTGGGTGGCTGGGGCAAGAAGACCAGAGGTTGAAGAAGCACTACGGCCATTGGATGGACATCGTTGACCACGCCGTGCCGAGAGCACCAGGGCGGTGGAGGACAGCGAGGCCTACGAAGGGAACGACACGGAGCCGGGGAAGACACGGTAGTGGCTGCCCACGCGGTGGAGAGTACGAGGGTTGACTGGTTCGGCTGCCGTCGCCGAAAAATAACAGGAGGTGTGGGTGAGCAGAGGGATAGACAGGCCAGGGATGTGAGTATGATGGGGTCGTGAGGCCTGCCCGACAGCACTACCAGCCACGGGAGGCAGGAGCAGGCGGTTCCGACGGCGCTGGTTTGGGCGGCTGGGGTAGGAAGATCAGAGACTGAAGAAGCACGATTGCCGTTAGATTGACATCTAACGGTCTAACGCTGGTAGAGTCGATTGTTGACTAAGTTTCTTTTTTGAGAAACCTTGTGTACGCATGAACTTAGTAGGCCCACAAGTCAGCCTCCAAATCTGTGGCAACATAAAGCCCGTTTACTATTTTTTTTATAATTTGCAGCCCATTTGCTAATTCTTAAGTAATTTATTACATCCCATTTTCTGCCTAGGACCACGGTCAAAAAGTTCAACCTTATTTTGCATATTTCGGTGGAGTCCGAACTGTTGTAATCCCGAAATGATAAACATTTTTTAAGAACTTATTGATTTGCCAAAAAAATCGTTTTGTTTTTGTAAGCAAATAAGACGTGGGACAATTGAGTTGGTTTAAGGGAAAACCAGTGGTAAAAAATCAGCATTGGGTGGGAAAAAACAACAAAAATAAGGATGTAAATATGAAAAGGGAATTTTATGTGTTTTCAATATAATGATATGTGTATATGAACTAGTAAAACTATAGGTAGAGATTAGAAAATGGATGTAGGACATGCATTTCAAGAGGAAAATAGAACTGGGTTGTGTGTTTGATTCAGTAAAAAAAACTGCGTGCAGATGTTGTAAGACAAAATATAACTAACACTGGCGGGCCACAGGCCAGTAGATACCTGCTGGATCTTTGTGCCCCATTGTTGTCATGGGCTGGGCCTGTTAAAAACAAAACCAACCCTGGGCAGTCTACAGCCCAGTTGAAACTTGCTCGACCTAAAAAAACAATATACGTGCTCAATAAACGAGAGAATTCTGCAAGTATAGACTGATAACTGGGATGCAACACAGATATTGTTTTTTTATCATGATAATAAGTGCATGCACTTGTTTCGAAAAAATTGGAGAACTGGGAATTCGAACGATGGGTGCTTATGCTACCCATCAAATAAAAATCAGGTGCCTGAAAATTCGTTTCGAAACAAATGATTCAGCTTTATATCCACGTCGACCCTCGGCATGATGGTTGGAAGCAAATGCAAGTTCATACCAAAAGATCGTTGACAACAATACCAACTTACGGACGACAAGGTAGTACAACTACCAATACCAAACTAACTTATAATCTTTTTACTCATGGCCCTAGTGTTCGTCTGGTAGAAAATCTTGCAGAGGACCAGCTCCCGCTCCTTCTCTTGCTCCAGGTCACGGAGGTGGTACTGGTGCATCACCCAGTTGGTCCTCTGCTGGTCGAAGTTCTTGTTGGTGTGCAGCACCAGAACCTTTTTTGTTGCCCGTCTGCCGGCCGTTGACCATCACCGGCAAGGTATTGTCAGTCTTGTGCCACATTGCGTGCATGACGCACTCCGACTGTATCTTGCGATGCGTCCACGTGCCCCTTTTGAACACCCTGGAATTGTGCTGGAAGAAATGCTTCCTTAGGCCAGTCAGTGTGATACCCGCAGTATTGTGGAATACAGGTTTTAGTGTACCTAGTTGGCATTTTCATAACATCTTTGGCATGTTGCAGTCACTTGTTTCACTTTTTATTAACTGTCAAATTGTAATTGCTTCACCAGGTTTGCGTCTAAAAAGAAAAATAGAGCTATAAACAAAGGAATATGTTTGTGCAAGTAGATGGCCGATCGGTGTCTTACCTGGAAGTTTCTCAGGTTGGGTGTAGCATATGTCGTGCTCGCTGTCGATGGTTGGTATGAAAAAATCGATGAGAGACTGAAATCTCGTGCTGTCAGCACTCACTTTGACCGCAAGGTGCTTGATCAGCTCCTGATCCGTGGGATCGAACTTGACGCCAGTCGACAGCACCGGCCAATCCTTCTTCGACTTGCATCGGTAATTCCAGTTATATGGTACTCAATGTATGATCAATCGACTGTTTTAAGTGAATGATGAAAGATTTCGACAGATAAGTGGTACTCCAAATATGAAGTCCAGAATACCCGAACATGCCGTCGAGATTCTTGTGTCACCTCACGCGCAGCGTGTTGTCACGTCAATTCAATGTGTGGACATGATGAATAATTTGACCGACTTATACTAGTACTGCTACTGTACTACTTACTAGTCGTTTTTAGTGTCACAATTTATACATAGGTTTAACTAACAAGTACGCACTTGAAGCCTAACTGATATATATATATACATCCCAGCTATTCTGAAACCCATTCCTAAATAAGCTATTCAGGAACTGTTCCTAACTGCTCGAAAACAGATAAGCTGGCACTGTTTTTTTGCACTATTTTTTATCGTAATTTTTGAACCGTTTATCGGAATGATGCAAATGACATAGCGTTGGATGGCTACTGAATAGGCGGAATTTTTGTATGTTGATCGTTGTCCCAAAATCCTTACAATTTTTAGACAAAATTCAAAAAACTAGAAATTCTTCAAACACGTTTTTGGTGTTTTTGTGAAAGAAATTTTCAAACCGTTTGTCGGAATGATGCGTATGATACACCATTGGAAAGCTATGGATTAGCCCGAACTTTGGTATATAGAACTCGTTTTCAGATTCGCCATGGTTTAAGAGTAGTTTTCAAAAAACTAACGATATTTTTGTCATTTTTTCCCGAACTGCTACAGTACATGCTAACTGCCCGACCAGAATAGCTAACTGACGTATGATGACAGAGCTAACTATCGTGACTTAAGACACTTTTTTCTCTGGTTTTCCCAGATCAAGCTAACTGCCGGTATTGAAATAGCTAACTGTCGTTGATTGCGGCAGTTAACAACAAGTTAACGGCAGGACTGAAGGTACTATTTTTTTCCATGGGTCATTCCAACTGCAGGGTCTGAAATAGCTAACTGTCGGGACTGCGGTCGTTAAGAACTAGTGAACTGCTTGACCGAAGATATCAACTTTTTTCTTTTGTTCTTTTTTTGCCAAGGTCACGCTAACTGCTCAAGGGCGCATGGCAGTTAAGTGTTCAAGTTAACTTCCACAACTCGCCCACTTAACTGCCATATGCTAGAAAAATTGGACTAACATTATAAAAAAACTTTGTTATATTGTCATTTTTTTGAACTGCTATAGTACATGCTAACTGCCCGACCAGAATAGCTAACTGGCGTATGACGACCAAGCTAACTACAACGAATTAAGACACTTTTTTCCTGGTTTCCTGGATCAAGCTAACTGCTGGTATTGAAATAGCTAATTGTCGAGGATTGCGGCAGTTAACAACAAGTTAACTACAGGACTGAAGGTACTAATTTTTTTATTTTTTATTATTTTCCCTGGGTCATTCCAACCGCAAGGCCTGAAATAGCTAACTATCGGGACTGCGACAGTTAAGAACTAGTGAACTGCTTGACTGAAGATATCAACTTTTTTTTCTTTCATTCTTTTTTTTGGCCAAGGTCACGCTAACTGCTTGAGGGTGCATGGCAGTTAAGTATTCAAGTTAACTTCCACAACTCGCCCACTTAACTGTCATTCCTAAATAAGCTATTCATGAACCGTTCCTAACTGCTCGAAAACAGATAAGCTAATTGTGCGTCATATACTAGTTAACTGCCGGGCAGACTTTTTCTGGCATCGTTTTTTCGCACTATTTTTTATCGTAATTTTTGGAAAGTTTATCGGAATGATGTAAATGGCCTGCAGACCCGAGCTCGCTCGCTCCCTTCGGGAAAAGAAACAAGTTAGGAGGGGGTGGTTCCTAAATAAGCTTATTTAGGAACTCTAGAGGGGGGGTTTCTAAATAGTCCCACCATATATATATATATATATATATATATATATATATATGGCTTCTACATAGCATCTCCATCATCATTATCAGTACATCCTACGTAGGTGAGTTAGGATGCACTTGATACCAGGAAGGTATCTATCCTTCAAACCAGAGGAGTGCTTCAAACTAACAACAGTACATAATATCCAACAAAAGAAGGTCATGCTACAGCAGCAGAATACATGGCTCAGTCTAGATATCAGCACGAATCAAGTTGTGCATATTTGCTATTGGCATGAACCACATCGCCACATGTCGGGTTTGCAAAAGCCATCCATTGCATGGAAGCTTGATGCCTTTCACACACTGAAGATTATCTGGCAACAAGCTGTGTCGATGAATCTCTAGATATGGTGATTCATGAAACACATGGTATGATGTGTAAACACAGCCCCCCCCCCTCGCGAATGGAAGTTGCATAGCACAGTAATCATCGCCGGTGATATGATCGATGATTGGTCACATGATTGGATAATTGAGCCCGAGGAACAAGGAGTGGTTGCCGAGGCTGTAAACCCACCTCCAGTTGAATACGCCGGGCCCAATGGATCTGGGATCTTTCTCGAACACGAAGCAGCCATAGCCATCAATGTCACGAACGCCCCACGCATTGTACTGCATGTGGTTTGATGTAATGGTTTGGTCAATTTGGTACGTGCGAATGAGTATCAAATGACCGACGTAAGCTGAACGAGCGATAAACCACCACCCATCGGCTGGTATGATTCCAGGTCCTGGAATCATGAAGGCCGGCGCATTTGCATCTGCTGCAACAATTCAACTTGGAGACCAAAAGGTCAAAAATAAACAATCATGTTCAGAGTATGTGTGGAATTAAGATTATTATAACAGTGACACATATCATAGACAGAGAATTGCAATGCCATGGTCATAATCATACCCCAAGTTAAAAGAAATAAGCCAATGGCTTTCATATTCTAGCAATATGTCATGGTTCAAACATCATGTAACAATGAGAGGAAAACAGCTATGACAGTGCCTACTCATATTCTACCATAGCACTTACTACTACTGCTCTCATATCAACTCTAAGCAATAACATGCGTTGTTATAAAAATCTTGTAAACGAGAGTAACATATAGCAATCATGATGTTATGCTCATAATATGTATTCTAACAATCATTATATGCCAATTGTTCTCATATCAACTCTAACAATAACATGTGTGGTCATAAAATCTAGGAAATGAGAGGAACATATAGCAATGATGTGGTTATAGACATGCTATGCATTCTAAATTTGTAACAAATGAACAGGCAGTCGTATTCATAAGGTAAAGATGAGATGAGATAGAACAATTACACGATGATAGATTCCACCAGTATAGGCAGCCAATCTGTGCGTCGACCGCATACATGATGCCATCGTGCACTGTAGCATCAGACAGAAATGTTGCCTCAGCAGGATTGATGATGAGCCATAACCATGTATGGCGACCAGATTCCAGATAGACTAATCCCATGTTGAACAAGGCAATGAGCTAGTAATCCATGTACTCTTCTGATGGTGTGGGCACTTCACGGATTACAACTTTCTACAAACAAAGGTCGAGCCAAAAGCTTGATGCGTCTCGTGCGTAGTAGGCAGGAGTGTCCGGCGGGCCGCGAGGCTCGATGGCGTTGGTTTCCAACGATGGAAGGGTGATCTCTCACTGGGTGTAGATATCCACGAGACGCCGCGGACTACCGGTGTGGTGGATGAGGACAATCCAGTTGGCCTTCATGCCCGCCCAGTAGTGGCCGCGCATGAAGGACTGGTGGACGGGTAGTGGTAGCATGTCGAGGGGCACCACGACAACCTTCGTAGGATCGTCAAGTCGGTGTCTGGGCCACCTGCGAGGATCGGGCATCAGCAAGCAGGGTGTCTTGAAAAGAGCTGGCCGGTTGCAGACGAGTAGACGGTACAAAGACACCGAACATGCGGCCAGACGGACGGTGCTGAGTAGGTCCATACGACTACAGATCTGCTCTAAGAGAACATCGGGGAGGGAATTCCAATCACGGCTCTGCGTGTCAATTGGTTCTGCCATTGGGGTTTTCGGTGCCTGCGAGCCAGCGGGGAAGTAGATTCGGGCGGGCGAGCGAAGAAGCTTCTCCTCGTGTGGCCGAGCAGTGAGCGGGGGGATATGGTACGCGTGAGCTACCAAGGAAGATGGCACGGGCGGGCGAGAAGTGAGCGGGGGTAAATGGTGTGCGCCCGACGATGGGGAAGAGAGGAGGAAGAAGAAGAGAGGAGGAAGAAGAGTGGAAGACGGGGAAGAAAGTGCATTCAGTCTCAATTCTACTAGTACTACTACCAGGATATACCGTCCTTCGGAGTGTAAATAGTGACACCGATGACATGTGGGTCTACCACAACAGGGCCCATATGTCAGTTAATGGAGGACAGAGGTGCATAGGCGTATTTGCGGAAGCATGCTCTACTGGCAAACATGATGGCAGTACTGGGTAAGGCTGATTTAGTAACACCAACACGCTGGTTCAGCTTATTAATTACGTGTCCCATCTGCTGCAGCGTGTATTGTCACTTCACTGCGAAGACTAGTTGAATAGTTCTCTCTGACCGAGATGGGGAATAATGGATCGCGAGGACTTCCTTTCTACAGTATCCCTATGCCTCTACGCTCACTTCACTCATTTTGCTCCGTACCTAGTCACTTGTTGAAATCTGTAGAAAGACAAATACTCCGTATTTGGGAACAGAGGGAGGCTTTTACTCCGTACTATTTGGGAACAGAGGGAGTATCACCATATGGAGGGAACAGAGGAAGCTTGAAATATGAACATGTCAATGGGAGGGAGTAAGCCCCATGCATGCATGCATGCATGCAACATGCAACACTCACACGTACACATGGACGCACGCAACACTCACGCACCCATGCGGCACACAACACACGACGCAACACACACGCTCACGCTCAAGTGCTCAACCTACTCCCTACGTCCGTGAAAGACTGTACATTTAGAGATTTACACATTGACCAGGGCATAATTAACGCCCAAAAGTAGCAGACTTATGTGTGCATGCGACCATTGAGATAAGAAGATTAAATGAAGGCCGTTGCATGCTGTAATTAAGGATAGACATGTAGCCTATACCTACAGCACAAGTTGGTGCATTAGTCAATCAATATCGATTTAGATTAAAGGCTAAATGCATTGGAAGTGTAGATGTACATCATGTACTACACTCTTTGTTTTATAGCCGATGTACACTCTTTGTTGGAAGACCGAGGGAGGACACGTGCATGCACTCACATACACAGCCAGGGCGGTTCGCGCGCAAGGGTTGGACTCGTGTCGCGCCTGCGTAAAGTTTTGTTTAACTGATTTCTTTGCTCTGCCAACTGACAGGTGGGACCCAGAAACCAGGTGACAATTTAACCAGTCAACAAAGTGCCACGTCGACTATGTGGCCGGTCAGTAGGGTGCAATACGGTGCTCTACGATGAGCTAGTGATCGTATAATCGCCGCAAAACTATATATAGTGACCGTAAAGAGCGTATTGTTACATACGTTGACCGCCAGTGTATTTTTCTCGTTTCAAATTAAGCCATATTAATCGGAAAGGACGCAGTATGGACTACTACTACTAGTACTAGTACTGCTTTGATGTGTCCCGTCAACTCGCCGAACGAGGAGAAGCTTGCTTACTACGCCTCTCCCTCGCCCACGCGCGCGGTGGTTCGCAGGACGAGGAGAGGGTTTTGACTACAGCGCCCTCTCCCTCTCCCTCGCCCTCACCCTTGCCCTTGCGGTGGACGTGCAGCAGTTCAATCAGTGTCAGATTGCCAGAAGCATATTGTACTGTAGTATCATCATTGTTGGACCTTCCGAAGAGGCAAAGAGCCAAGTGCAAGGTTCACACGAGTACGAACTGTTGAACCTCCCGAAGAGGCAAAGAGCCAAGCGCAAGGTTTTATAGGAGTTGTCGTCCTAGTAGGAGTGTACTACAACTATAGCGAACGATGCTACTGTATGATGCCGCCACGTCACGTATAGCCAAAGCTGTGCCACCTTTTTTTCTCAAAGAGCGTGTTGGAGCCCGTGCAACAACCACACAAGTTGCACGTACACATAACACATTTACTAGTAATAAATTCTAAAGGACAAATGCCAGTATGCCACACAAGTTCATCTCCAATTCATGTGATAAATTTGTGCACGACTAGTCTACATATATTCACAGCGCTACCGTTCACAATTACCGTACTCCACTTACACGTTATAGATGGGCTACATGTCCTCCTCCAGGTTCCAGTCCCAGGTGTTCTTCATGGATGGCACGATCCATAGCGGTGGGCAACGGGAATCATTGTCGCAGCTTTCTAGTCCGGTTCCACACGATGGAGACTCATCCAAGCTGAAGCGGCATAAATCAGGGATAGCGTGTCCCAGCATGTCGTTCATCCGGCGGTGCGCACTGAAGACACAACCATGCTTCATGAACGGCAGGCCTTCCGTGTCGTGCACGGAAGGTGGCATCCGCTTCACAATGGGGTAGCTGTCCCCGATGAAAAGCGAGTACTCTCCAAGAGTGTTCCTCGGCACCCACGTAGCATCACGGGGGTCGAACTCGGCGCCGTTCATCTGGTACACGCGGCATCCCAGATCTGGACACATGGTGACGTACATAGTCAAGGTCCATGCATAATAATGTTGTGCTCAAATATGGCGGTCAGTAATACTGTGCAGCAAATAGTACTACTCCGGTATAGAGGAAGTAAAATAACCGGCTTATTATATATAGCCACTCTTGGCTACATGGATGAGATAGTAAGACATGGAAAAACAAAAATGGTGGCAGCTAGTGGGTTCAAGTCTTCAAGGGCCTAGCTAGCTATA
This sequence comes from Triticum aestivum, assembly GCF_018294505.1. NCBI lineage: Eukaryota > Viridiplantae > Streptophyta > Magnoliopsida > Poales > Poaceae > Triticum > Triticum aestivum. The sequence goes on along the minus strand of NC_057809.1, from coordinate 387,476,488 downwards.
CGCGTCCTCCAAGGTAAAAAGTACTCCTACTAGTACTACAAAGTATACTACTAGTACAACAATGAAAGAGAAGGCGAGAGGGTTAAAAAATGGAATACCTGGGTAGATGGTGACGGTCCGATCGTGGTAGATTGTGTGACCATGTTGCACATCAGTGGTACCATGGGTAACGACTGCTAAGATAGTTGATCCCAATATGCCAAAGTCAGCTACAAGGTTCCAGGTTAGACCGAATCGCAGATGCAAATGCACATCCAGGATCGGCGATCTTATTTTGATCGGGGGATTACTGGTCCCTACAAAATAATGGAGTACCGTTAGGGATGCAAATGATGGTTTGTGCATTCCGTTTGTAATCTCCCGTACCGTAGGATGGCAACCAGATGAAACAAGTCCCCTGGCTTGTCACCGCGAAGATGCGGCCTAGATGGTGCACGGCGTCTTCGAACGTGTAGGGGTACAAATCTGCCGCCGCCAACATGCGCCAGCCTCTGCCGTTACTGCCTCTTGCATTGATGGCAATCCTTATGTCGAACACCGCGATGAGATAGTAATCATCGTAGCCGCGTCGCTTTGTCGGCGGGTCCGCAATTGCTATCTTCTTCAATCTCATGTAGGCATCATCATACGTATTCAAGCCCAGCCAGTCCGGAAGGCCGATCCCAATGGTGGAGAAGGGGTCTACCGGAACGGCCGCACTGCTGTGGATGTTGTGCAAAATGATGGTGGTATCCGGCCGGAGGTATGCAAGCCAATCTTCGTTGGCACCGACCCAGACCTATATATAAGACGGTGGGCAGCGGAGAAATTACGGGATGGAAATGGAATAACTAAGTACTACATGATCAAACTCCATTACTGACCTGCTCATCGGACAAAATCCGACTACCTCTCAACGTCGGCAACTCTAGCGGAGTCAACGTGCAACCATGGCCAGGGAGCGGTGGACTGTTCGAAGGATTGTCCCATAGAAGAACCTTCTCCTCGAGGACGCATGGAAGACCAACAAGCATGGCCTTTTCCCAAGCCTGTTTAAGCAGCGTCTTGAAAAAGTTGGTGCAGGAAGCACCGAGTCTTGCGGCGGTGAGGACGTCGGAGCGGCGTGCGATTTCTCCCAGAGGATCGTCGTCCAAGGTCTCCCAGCCCCGACGAGGAGGAGAACCGCCTGGCGAATCCATGGGAGCAGCGACGAACTGCCTTCTCTTCGGGGGAGGGGAACTGGCGAGGAGGAGATAAGAGCGTAGTAACCGCAGGGCCTCGTCCCTTCCAACTGTAGATCGTTCCTCAGCGAAGGGGTGAGGCTATTATTTACTACTAGTACTAGCATTATGGAACGTTATGGGATTGCATTATACTGTAAATAATAGCACTAATAAGAAATTTTTGGCACTAGGTAGTAGTTTTTGGCGTGGATTAAGAAATTTTGGGTATGTTTTTGCCATTTTTTGTACACGCCAACTAGTGTCAAAAAACGTCTTACATTATTTGACGGAGGAGTATGTACTCGTACTGTAGCAGTACTAGTACTACTTTTCTCAACTAGTAGTGCGATGTACTGTACTTCTAGTCTAGTCTAGTATAGTGCACCAATTTTGAACTCTTGAATCTCAGGGCCAAGGAGCTACAGTTGGAAGTGGAGGGTACTACTATTCTCTAGAACCATCGATGTACTATCAATGCAGGGGAAGTACACCTGCGTAGTGGCCTAGTGGGAACTCTCGATGCTCTATTCAGCCGCTCCTCTCACGCACACACTAGCAGCCTGTTTATCAGTGATGGTTACTGTGGGGGCAGAACATTTGAGTTATTTGATACAGCGAGACTAGGCTTTTCGCTTCCATTTGTGGAGGTGTAATGGATCTCGTCGAACTTTGTTAGTAGTTCCTTCTTTATGAATGAGATGAAGCAAAGCTTTTGCCTCCGTTTCAAAAAAACACGTCAAGAGGAATTTCTTTTATAGGAGAGCCGATAATGGAGCAAAGTCCATGCATGCAACGCCACAAGCTACAGAGTAGTAGTAGAGCACTTTACGTATAGAGCCATATTGCACAGTTCCCAATGCCCCGCCAGGCTTTTCCGGCTCCTCGGGCTTAATTGGGAGGTGCTAGTTTAAATATGCTACTAGCTGATGAGGAAGGTGCAAGCGAGGTGCAGCTAGGGCAAGCACGCGAGCCACGGGATGCTGGGAAGGAAACCCCGTTCATGTGGCTAGGTTGTCTAGTGCACCCAGATTGTGGGGCCGCACGTCCGTTTGACTTCAAAACTCAAACTACCCTTGTAAAATATTGGCTCGCAGCAAAGTGTAGTAGTACTATTTTTTTAAAGGCCACCGTGCGTTCGGCCGGGATCGAACCCACAAAACGAGGTATACACTCCCGCGACCACTAGTAGTACTCGTTGGAGTACAACGCAACCTAGAATCGCCTTTTGTCGCTAGTACGTACATTGTTCCTTACAAGAAACCCCTAAGAGCATGGTTAATAGTATAGCCAGCTGCTGGCTATAAGCCAGTGCCATGTCATCTACAGCCCATCTTATAGCCAACATGTACAATAATAGATCAAAAGAGTGTACTACTTTTTTATTATGTGGCCCACTTCTCATTCTCACAAAGTGCCTAGGAGCACGTGCTAGAGCTGGCTCTTCACGAAGAGCCCGCTTACCTTCTCTCTCCTCTTCTCTTTCCTCCAACTAAGCAGAAATATACTAGTTTATTTCTTATAGCCCGCTGACTCAGCTCTATTGTACTTGCTCTAATAATGCAAGAAACCACTAAAATGCCAAGAAACTACTACCACTTGCATACGTGGCAGACTTAAGATAAGACTACCTTATCAACCATTGTACATGCTCTTACCAACAAAAATCCTCGAGTGACCTCCTACCTCCGGCCCGTCCACCTAGTCATCCTCGGCCATGGGACGCAGCTACCGCCGCCGGCAGAAGGCGAGGTCAAAACCGCCGGCGGTGCGGAGCCCATGTTGCGGCAGCCCGGATGCCAGCTCCGTCCGGCGCTCGCGGCCGCTAGCTAGCCAAGATAGCTCCGTCCAGCTGCTTGTCTGCAAGGTTTGCTAGCTAGATTGGCACGGCAGCGCGGCGGCTTGCTCGCGCGCGCCGCGCTAAGGCCAGCCATCTGGCTCGAGCGAAGGCCAGCGCGGCGGCTTGCTCGCTCGTGAGTCACGCTCGGGCCAGCCTGCCAACCCGTGCGGAGGCCAGCGCGGCGTCCGGCCCGTCCGGCGGAGCGGCGGCCAACTCGCTCATCACCGGCGCCACCGACGAACACGCATCAGTACTGTTTGAAGTAATGTTCAGGAAAAATAATGATTTGAGGGGGAATAACAGGATAGAAGGTCAGATGTGGGTCCCTCGTGTCAACGGTCAAACAAAATGTGTTGGTTTAAGCTGCCTCGTCAGCACGGACGTGTGGGCCAACCCTGTCATAAATGGGTTTAAACGAACCTAATCGGTAGGAGTACTAGGTAGTTTTTGGCGTGGATTAAGAAATTTTGGGTATGTTTTTGCTATTTTTTGTACAATAGATTCTTCCTAGGGCTGGTTGAAAGTGGTAGTTTTTTGTTAAATACTCTACATATTGTAAGTAGGAGTGAAAGTTAAGCTTTGGAAGCCAATAAGCAAGGCTAGTTACATAGTGCATATGTGTACATGATTGAAAGTAAATATCAACCATGAGTGACTAATATCTTGATGGAAAACTCGAAACTATGGAATACTAGGAAAAAATGCATGGTTGGAAATACTAGCAATGTTCATGTCCGTTGCAACGAATCATAATTAGAATAATACTTATTCACAAACTTGGTACAAAACACTCTAATTTTGATATACATATGTCACTAGAGATATATTATGTTTCAATTAGAATATATTCCTTGGGCTGTTTTGGTGAGGTCAGGGAGGGATGTGGTTGGTTTTAAGATACTAATTATGGGTTTTTCTGCAAATTGGTAGACAAGTGGGATGTTGGTGAGAAAAGGCAACAACTTACCTCACAATCGTTAGATGTAGATCTAATGGTCAGAAACGACGGATGGCAGACACACCAGCATCACCAACTTAGTCTTGTGTAGGAGTACTAGCAAGATCCGTGCATTGCACGGAACATCAAGATGCATTTTTTTATAAAACACTTGTTGTGATTGACCCTTGCGGGAGTAATCCCATGTGTAAAAACTAATGATATCTCGAGAAATATGAGATAAGGTGAAGAAGAGTGGGGTGTGGTGGTGGTTGGTGGTCGGACTGAGCGGAGGCATGGGGATTGACGACGCCGGCAGCGGCCACCAAGCCAGTTTGCTCCAGAGGCTTCCTTTCTTAATTGCTCAACAATGAGGTTTGTTGGAGATAAGGATGAACGAGGGAAGGCCTTGACTGCAAATGTGGAGAGGGGTGCGGGTATCTTTTAGTTTAATTTCCATCCGTCAGATATAGATCGGACGGTCTATATTGCAAGATGGCACATGTACCATCATCACCAACTCGGTTTTTATAAGAGAAGACATATAAGTATGGAGATACAAACGTATTATCGATACTTGCTTCCATGAACTAGCATCTACATTCTATTCAACACCTCGGCATGTGAGGCCATGGCACAATGACTTCTCGACTGTGTAAAACAAAGATTTTCCCGTCGCCGACAAGGAGGGGGTGACGGCGGTGCGCTTTTTGGCTTGCTCTAGTCCTAGTAGTCATACTAGGTGGTCTAAGCACGTGTAGATTTATTCTTTTTCATGTCTCATGTTCGCTGTAATGCCATGACTATTGATGAATAGACAATAAGTTATTCATGGGGAAACCCTTGTTGAGCGTGTTTGCGAGAGAGAGAGAGAGAGAGAGATAGATAGAGAGAGAGAGAGAGAGCGTGTGTGATATGTTAGAGACTGAGGCAATGATAAAAAATTCTTTGTGTCTATGTGTGTGGAGGATAGAGAGAGACATGTACATGGGGCTTTGTGTTGTGTAACGTGGAGACACATATACATAATTAGAGAGTGAGTGTGTGGGATACACATGCAGACATGAGGAGAGATGAGGATCCAGATAAATGGGTGTTTGTGCGTGTCTATGTGTGTTTGTGCACGCGTTTGTGTGTGAGAGGGAGAGAGTGTATGTGGAGTAGAGAGACCACTGATGATGTAAACCTAGTATAAGGGAAGGGGGAATGGTGTGACATGTGTAGTAGCAAGATAGCACGGGTGCGGGCCGGGGGCAGTCTATTTGGAAGAGACATCGAGTGTGTGTGCGGGAGAGGGGTGTGAGAGCGAGAGAAAGAGAGAGCTAGCGACGGAGAGAGAGAGAGAGAGAGAGAGAGAGAGAGAGGAAGAGAGGGGCGAGAGGGGTCGTTTGTGTCCATAAATGGCGTATAGATAGGGAGACAATGTTGATGTTGTCCGAAATTGGCCTATGAACGGAGACGCAAGGGAAGCTAGTCATCGTGTGTGTGATAGGTACTTCATGAGAGATCTAGAATAGATGGTGTAGAGAACAATGTGCGAAATCGAGAACGATTATACATTAGAGAGCTATGCAAAGAGTCACGACATATATGTATACAGGGAAGGAGCTGGGGCGGGTCCGCATGTGGGAGAGATAGAAAGAGGAGAGTGGTGCACAAGGAGACAAAGTGTGCTTGTTTGCAGTGGGGGTGGTGTGTGAGGTGAGTGCGCGAGAACCACATAACTAGGGAGATAGACGTTTGGGGGCGACGTTTTGTGTGTATGGGAAATATACACTCTACATAGTGCGTGTGCTTGGGTAAGAGAGATAGCGGGAGACCTAGAGAGTGAGGGAAGAGATGTGTGCATGCCCGAGAGACAAAGTGATAGAGACCTATGTTGGGGTCCGGACTTTACAAGAGAGAGGGGTGTTAATGTGCTCGTGTGTTGGTGTTTGGGGGAGAGAACGACTTCTCTATGTGTGTGTGTGTGGTGGTGGGGGGGGGTTGACTTCAGATAAAGAGTGAGGTGTCTATATTTGAGGGACTTTAGCGTAATTGAGATATTGTGCACTCATGGTTGATCAATTTGTTTCACAGTTTGTACTATGAGATAACGATACTTTTGAACATGCGTGATATACCTTGATGTACCAGAATTACAAACCTAAGATTGGAATTTTGGAATTCGACTCCATCATTAGCTTTTGTAATTCATTTAAACGGAGGTACATTTTTTAAGCCGGGATTTCGTGATTTCAAATTCATATATCAAACCTAGAGATATACACATACGGGCATGTTCAAACTTTATAATCATCCACTTTATTCATACACATACACATTTTTGCTTTTGTCATCATATTTAGGATAAACACATTTGGAATTTCATTTGAATTGGACCGTATGATGGTATTTGCTTGTAGTAGCTCAATGATCCATATTTGAATTGAATGGACAATCTAAGTTTTGAGTTGGAGACATTGATTTTCAAAACTTGCACATTTTTTTGCGTGCAAAACAAACAAATTGTCGTCCATGATATCATAGTCGGCCGTACGAGAGCAGAATACTTATAATTTTAGGCGCCAAAAGCTTTCAAACTTCCCGCTCACATCGAAATATCACGCGCCCTAAAGTTTAGCCCTGCGATATTCCTGTTTTACCCCTGCCACATGAACGGAAAAGGTCTGCTTTGGTAACTCCATTGTTTTCCCCTCTTTGCCCCCAACATTCTTCCCCAGAGCCCCTCCCGTTCCCCTCCCCGACCCCCCCAACCACGGCAAGCCGCCGAATCTAGTCCTCCGCCGCAGCGGTGGACCTCACATCCCGCCGGATCTACCTTCCGCACCTTGGAACCCCCAACAGCCAACTCAGCACTTCACCGGAGCCGCTTCAGCGACTGGCTTGTCCATCGCTCCAGATCTCCTTGACCGCCATCATGGTCCATCGCACCGGATCTGCTTAACCTGTGCCCTCGTCCACCACAGCATAGGCCCTTCACTTACTCCCTTGTCCGCCCCTACACTGGCCCTTCATACGAGACCTCGTGCGCCGCAACAGATCCCCTCACTGAAAGCACTGTACAACGCGCCTGCCGAAGCCTTCGTCCACTGCACCGGACCCGATCCATGAATGCCATATTCAACTCCACCGGCCCTGCTTTACCGACGCCGCAGCCTCATCAGGTTATTTCGATTTGTACTCCTTTGGTTTTTCTCTTTATTGTGCAACTGTTCACTTACCACATATGAGATTTCTTGTATATCGACAGGCACTGCAACCGTAGCACCGGAGCCGCTTCAGCGATGGCGACAGCCGGCCCAAACTCAACCGCAACACGAGCACCATCGACGATCCTTAGCTATCGAGTATGACAACGATACCCATACGCCGCGGAGAATCAGGTACTATTATCCAATGGTTGGCGCCTACGTTCACTTTCCTAGCATAAGCACCGCACCTTTGAATTTCTTCAGTGCATCATTAGTTTTTCATGAGACGCGTTATTCTGCTTGCACCTGTAGGGCCATACTTCTGGCAGTGGATATGTTACATGTGATAAATAACATACCAGTGCACATATAGTTAATATGCTTTAGTTTTGCTCTAATGCCACATGTTGGTTCCATCGGACTGCTTAATGTTCTCTATGCTTAATTACACATTAGCAAACTAGCATGTGGTTCCGCTGCTTTTTGTTCGTTTTACCGTACATTTTCTGATAGTAGCTATTACATCACTGCTCCGAGCCTCTCTTCATTACTTGTTTGTGTGTTCTTGATCTTCCCAAGTTGCATGACTAATTTAATGCTTCTATTAATTATGGAGCTGCCAAGCCCATCAAGCAAAATATTTGTTTTTTTGGGGCTGGCACCTCGAACAAGCATAAAAATAGAGGGAAGCAGATATATTGTCGTGTATGCACACACCCTTCTTTCATTTGTTTAGATGAACCATTGATGATCAATTCGGACCAGTGCATGCGATTAAAATTAATTTTACCTAAATAGATGGTGTAGAATAAACTACAACAACTAGATTTGCAACCATGGGATGCTGACGATATCTTCGAAGAACATTGCAACAGCAGCTAGGCTTCACATCAACATACGGTAAGCCAGTGTGTTTTCGTACATGTGAAATGTAATGCGAGTGGGCTGCTTTCTTGGCTTGTGCCCTCAACGTGTAATCCTACCGAATTACAAATAGTTCAGTTGTCTGCTTTGCTGTATTGCTTGATTCGAATGCTTATTTGTTGTTACGCTATACCTGAGTTGGCCAATATGTCAGCAGTGCCTGCTGTACTATCGTAAAGAAATGCTTGCCTATTTCATTTGAGTCCTTAACTTTTCCTCTCAACTTCATCACAAGACTGTCTTTGTAGTTTATATGAAGCTACACTGTTAAGTGTTTTCTCATATTATTTCAACTGCTTAGATGCCTTGGCAACTTAAATATAGTGGTTGTACACTCCCTTTCAACTAGGGATGTCAACTGGGTCCCGTTTAATCCCGATTAAAGTCCACTAGTGGTCTGATAGTTCAAAAGAGTTTTTGTTTTTTGAGGAAAATGAACTAGGGAGGTAGGAAAAACTAACTAGATGGGACTGGCAGATGTCATGTATTGGCCACTTACATCCCTAGTTTCATCTTACCATTTTAATTTCTTTTCGGCTGATGCTGCTTCAAACCATTTAAATATAGTTTGCCATGCTCGGCAATAATTCGTTCGTCGTTTACCATGTAAGCTTACTGCCTGGATCATACGATAACTATCTCTTACTGATGTCCAGCGGAAACCTTTCAGGATGTCGTTCACACTAGGACACAATGTACAACCCCAGAATCTATTTGTGGAAGCAGTGCACCATCCATGTTACCAGATGGTAGCAGTTCAGAGGCAACACCGCCGGGGAGCAGTCTGAGCACAGATATTATAGTGCTTAAGGCTCTACTAGAGGCAGAAAGAGATGGTGTGGCTGCCATGAATGAGGTAACCTTTATCTTGAGGCTGGAAATTACGAAATTAGAGGCACGCATTATGCAAGCAACCCAAGAATTGGAGGAAGTAAGAATGTTGCATTTGAAGACGGAGGAGGTCCTGCTGTTTCTGCTATCTGAAGCCCAAGGTAATCCCGGTTCTTCTTTAGATACCAGTTGAAATTGTCATTAGATTATTGTACTTGCATGTTGTGTCATGTCTCTGAATGGATTATGTTGCAAGACCCCCTATGTTGTCCATGTATTGTAATAATCCGAATTTTTTAGGCGAGTTAATCCTTGGTACTTGTATGATTGACATAAGGTGAACTATTTTTCGTGTGAGCATATTGTATTGGATGAAACAACTGTTTAACTCAGAGTGTATCCAACCTACTGAATTCGAAGATCACGGCATTTCTAAATCATAATCATATATAAAGGTGGAATAAATCTTTGTTGTGGTTTTTAAGAAATAAGTAACAAAACATATAATTATCTGTGGATATTCGTAATCAAATACAAATTGGATTTGAATTTAGTTTGCCAGGTCCCAGGGTAAACGTGAATGCTAATTCTCCCAAGTTTTGAATGAAATGGCTAAACACCCACTATAATTTGTGGGCTGCCCGAAGCAAGTGTTTGCGAGATGGAAATTACTGTCTACCCCTGACACTTGACATCCTTATCGACCGGATTTACACTGCTGTCGATAGGGGTAGACTAGTAACTTTAATCAGACGTGACACGACAGCCTCTGAGCCCATTCAGATACAGTGGGCGCCAAACATGGGCGGCAAAACACATTTGATTCAAGCTCGTCCGAAAGACATGTGTCTCTTCCTCCATTTCCCCATTCATACACGGTGGGCGGCAAAACAAACTCTCCTCGTCCGAAATCGATGTAGGCCAATATTTTACATAGGGGCAGATCTGTAACTTCCATCAGAAGTGACACAACCGCCCTACCTGTCAGCCCCGTTCATACACCGTGGGCGCCAACCGTGGGCGGCAAAACACCCTCTCCTCGCCCGAAATAGTAACAGGCAAATATTTGGGAGATGCGAGATTACCGTCCTATCCCCAACCGACGTGATGTCCGAAATTTTAAACGTGGGATAAGTTCGTAACTTTCCCCCATTTCAAAGAAGCGTGTCCCAAAGTTTGAGATCCCCCTCCCCTCCATTTCCCCATTCATACACCGTCAGCGGCACGCAACCTCCGCACTGCGGCCAGCCTCCTCTGTTCGCCACCCCATCCTCCACCTTGCCGGAGCCGCTACCCCTACCCCGTCGTCCACTGCAAGAGATGGACGTCTATCATCCATGGCGCTGGACCAGGATCCTTTCATCGCCTCCTCTCGCTTCATCGGTGTCGTCGTCCACCTTGCTGTTGCCGCTCCTATGACCACCTCGTCCACGACAACAGGATATATCCCCCGACCCGGCCGTTTGCCGTCTAAAGTCTTCTTCCCCGCCGCCGACAACCATCACACCCGCAGCACCCTCAACGTATCAGCATAGGCCTACACGACGTCGCAAGAGAGGTGGTACTCTTCCATATGTGCTTAAGTTATTGATCTCACCCGGAAAATAGATCGTAATTTGTTTACTGTACTTTTCTTGCCCATACCAAATCTTAGTGGCTAGTTGAAAGCAAACATTGGTTGCGAAGTAGCTTTGTCCGGTTTGCACCTTCAGATCCGCCATGGCACGAGCACTATACTCGTAAAGCTTATGGTTTCCCCCCTTTATATTCATTACCATCATCGTAGGTGCTTCGTGTCATGCTAGCCCTGTGTAAAGCCCACGATGCGGCTATATCTCCCACGTGTCGGAGCACGACTTAGAGGCATAACCACATTATAAGCAATGTCGCAAGAGGGGTAATCATTACACATCCCATGTATTGAATAAGGAAAGAGGTACATAGTTGGCTTACAATCGCTACTTCACACAATACAGGAATAAAATATTACATCATCCGGATACAATCAAGGACCGACTACGGATCCAAAATAAAAGAAGACTACCCCTAATGCTACAGATCCCCGATCGCCCCGACTGGGCTCCACTACTAATCAGCTGAAACGAAACAATACAATGAACAAGATCTTAATCGAGCTCCTCCTTGAGCTCAGGTGCGTCACCTGCATGTTATCATCGGCACCTACAATCTGGTTTTGGAAGTAATCTGTGAGTCACGGGGACTCAGCAATCTCACACCCTCACGGTCAATACTATTTAAGCTTATGGGTAGGGAAAAGGTATGAGGTGGAGCTGCAGCAAGCACTAGCATATATGGTGGCTAACTTACGCAAATGAGAGCGAGAAGAGAAGGCAAAGCACGGTCGTGAACTAGAAGTGGTCAAGAAGTGATCCTGAAACTACTTACGTTCAAGCATAACTCCAACGCCGCGTTCACTTCCCGGACTCCGCCGAGAAGAGACCATCACGGCTACACACGCGGTTGATGCATTTTAATTAAGTTAGGTGTCAATTTCTCTACAACCGGACATTAACAAATTCCCATCTGCCCATAACCGCGGGCACGACTTTCAAAAGTTCAAAACCCTGCAGGGGTGTCCCAACTTAGCCCATCACAAGCTCTCACGGTCAACGAAGGATATTCCTTCTCCTAGGACGACCCGATCAGGCTCGGAATCCCGGTTACAAGACTTTTCGACAATGGTAAAACATGACCAGCAAAGCCGCTCGATGTGTCGACAAATCCCGATAGGAGTCGCATGCATCTCGTTCTCAGGGCACACCGGATAGGTCAAGCTATGAGTAAAACCAACCCTCGAGTTTCCCTGAGGTGGCCCCGCATGCTGCCCATTTTAGACCAACACTCAGAGGAGCACTGGCCCGGGGGGGGGGGGGTGGTTAAAATAAAGATGACCCTTGAGTCTGCAGAACCCAAGGGAAGGTGATAGGTTGTTAGTGCAAATGGTAAAACCAAGGTTGGGCCTTGCTGGAGGAGTTTTATTCAAGGCGAACTGTCAAGGGGTTCCCATTATAACCCAACCGCGTAAGGAACGCAAAATCAAGGAACATAACACCGGTATAACGGATACTAGGGCGGCAAGAGTGGAACAAAACACTAGGCAAAAGGCCGAGCCTTCCACCCTTTACCAAGTGTATAGATGCATTAATTAAATAAGAGATATTGTGATATCCCAACAATAAACATGTTCCAACAAGGAACAAACTCCAATCTTCACATGCAACTAACAACGCTATAAGAGGGGCTGAGCAAAGCGGTAACATAGCCAAACAATGGTTTGCTAGGACAAGGTGGGTTAGAGGCTTGGCTTAGCAATATGGGTGGCATGATAAAGCATGTGGTATATATCGTAGCGTAGGCATAGCAAAAGAGTGAGCAACTAGCAAGCAAAGATAGAAGTGATTTCGAGGGTATGATCATCTTGCCTGCAAAGTTCTCCGAGAAGACGAAAGCTTGAACCTCGTAGGCATACTCAACGGGTACCTCGAACATGAACTCGTCTCCCGGCTCTACCCAAAGCAAGAACACAAGCAAAGGGAGACACAATCAACCACGTGCAATGCGCAAACAACATGATGCAAAACATGGCATGATATGTGGGACATGATATGCAATGCGTATGCATGCTTCAGAAAGGAAAGATTGAACCAGGACTCAACTTGGAAAACCAAGAGTGCCCCTGGAAAGATAAGTTGATTTCGGTCGAAATCGATATAAAGATCACCGAAATCGGATGCACGGTTTGCAAATGGCAAGCAAAACAATAATGGCATAAAGTTGCGATTAACAGCACGAGGCCATCTAAATGCATCAGGAACAACAAGCTACTGCACTCTAACATAACAACAAAATACATGGCAGTGATCCACTCAAGGTGCTTGACAAAAGATGAACACTGAGCTATGGCTAATTCACTCAATAGCAGGTTCAAACAAGCATGGCAAAAGTGCAAAAGATATTATGATCACAGATGTCGGAGTAATGGGCCACGGGTAGGCTAACCCGAGGCCTAGAACCTTTCAAGACATCGGGGCTGACTGCGCCCCTCAAGACACCAGGATGGAGAACCGCCTTCCAGAGGCCGGCTAAAGGAACAGCCGACTGCCCGCATGCGGCCGAGTCCTGGAGGCGAGGTCAAGACGGGCCGACTCCCGCCTGGCGGCTCCCAGAGAAGCCGGCCATGGGGAGTCGGCCCACGACACCAACGAGCCCATGCCCTCATAAGGGGGGATGGGACGGGAGTGGCCACAGTAAAGCCCACTCCCTCCCCTTTCCATGGGATGGCTAGGCCACAGTGCGCCGTACCAGCGGAGATCTCCGTCCGGCGAGGCATTGTTGCCATGCCATCCCTGACATCAGCAATGGTAGGCAGAGTCCTGCACCCACGAAGGCCTATCGGTACGGTCAACGGACGATGGGCCCTACCGTCCAGCGAGAGTCCAGAAGACGGCAAGAGCGCCACCAGCCGGACCCGAAGGGAGCCGGCCCCCGGAAGTCAGCCTGCCCCTCCCACGGGTCCCACGCGCCATTAACCAGACGAGACGGGGAGTGGCTACAGTAATCGCCCGCCAGGTAGCAGGTAGCCATGACCCCATGACCAAGCCTGCGTCATTAGAAGCACGGCTACAGTAATCGGCAGCCGGCAAGAACCGCAAGCGGTGGGTACGGCCTGTCGGCTCCGTACCAGACCAGTCGGCGGGGCCCACCAGCCGGCGGACCCCAGCAGTTGCCAGAGAAGATGGCAGGCGAAGAGACTGATGGCTGGGCCCTATGCCCAGTCGGTTTACCATTGTACCCCTGGGGGTAGGCCTATATAAACCCCCCAGGGCACCCATGCAAAGGGTTCCGACCCATTAGAACTAGACCAGACCTTAGAGAAGGAAGAGAGCTGGCCTAGCCTCCTCCTGTCCACAGATACAACTCGAGGAGCACCATTGTACTCACTTTTGCCTTCGTGATCATGCGGAGACCCCGCAGAGCAGGACTAGGGGTGTTATTTCCTAGGAGAGCCTCGAACCTGGGTAAAGTTCACCGGCATACGTGTCTATGCCTCATCCCGCTTCCAGGCACCAGCGACGTTCTACTCGCCCCCACCATGATAAGCCATCCATTGGCATATGTCGCACCCAACCCCCGACATTTGGCGCCCACCGTGGGGCCTGGTGCATCGTCGTCCGGAGACCTGTTCTGGACGGGAACCCTTTCCCTCCCTGGCGAGCGCAGCCAGCCCGGCACGCCAGACGGAGTCTGCGCCGACGCACTGCATGGCGCTGAAATCGCTTGCGCAGCCAGTTGCCTCGCCGATCTTGTAGGCGAGGTCTGCCTCTTCGACAAGCCCGCATCCGACGCGGGCACGGGTGGCCCCGAGAGCCTCCTCACGGGCCTCCTCGATCAACTTCACGTCGCCAGCGAGCAGGCTCACTACTAGGGAAAAGCCTATACACAGAATCTTACCAGCAGCGCGCTTTAAAATCAGGCGTTGCTGCTAAGTAGCAGTAGCGCGGGCCATGGAAACTCGCTGCTGAAACAAGTTTATCAGTAGCGCATGCACTCCAAGAAGCGCTACTGCTAAAATTCCCACGACGCCGCCGCGAGGCCAGTTATAGCAGCAGCGCATTAAAATAAGGGATTTCTGTATTCGTGCCCCTAGTTGGGTTACGCTCGACTGATTTGCCCCTATTTTTTCAATAATTGCGGGTTTTCCCAGCTCACATCACTCGCCTTGTGTTTTTGCCCTTCCGAGGCGGTTCCGACCAGTGAGCAGTTGCCACGTGGCGAACCGTGATTGGTCGGAACCGCCCCGGAAGGGCAAACACACAAGGCGAGTGAAGTGAGCTGGGCAAAACCGCAATTGTTGAAAAAATAGGGGCAAATCAGTCGAGCGTGACCCAACTAGGGGCACGAATACAATTGTTCCTTAAAATAAATAGCGCTACTGCTACGTAACGTAGCAGCAGCGCATTCAGGCAATAATTGCTACTGCTAAATTAACTACAAAAATTTAGTCCCACCTCGCTCCGTGAAAAGAGTTTTACCCACCTTAAATATGTTTCTTCTACAACTTTCACAAGCACTTGGTCTTCATTGAACTCTATGTGTAGGATCTGTGGCCGCAATAGGAGTCCTCGCTAGTTCTTAAACCAACCGGCGAGGATTCCTATTGACAAATCAGATTGTACACAAAAAGACCATTGATGATCAATGTATTTTTTATGTCTATGTCTATTTTTACATACTGACACATAGCAGTAGCGCGTTCAGGCCGAAAGACGCTACTGATAGGTAGTTTAGCAGTAGTGCGTTTACCTATAGCGCGCTACTGCTATTCCATTCCATCTCCCCCCGCTCATTAGCCTCATCCACAGATCACACTCACACACACTCACGGTCTCCTCCTCACCCCCCGCGTCGCCAGTCCTCCCCCGTCGCCCCTCCCCCAATCTGTGCCGCTGTCGCCTCATCCTCCTCGATGGACTCGGTACCGGCCTCCTCCTCCGTCCTCCCTCCACTCGCTGCTGGCCGCCCCCTCCTCGCTCCGCCTTCCTCCTCGATCCGTCCTCCCTCCACTCGCCGCCGGCCGGCCCCTCCTCGCTCCGCCTTCCTCCTCCGTCCTACTATCTTCTCCCTCCTAGAGTCGCCCCTCCTTGTCCCTCCTCCCTGATACATTTTGATTTAGTAGGCTTTCATATGTAACATTTTGATTTAGTTGATATGATTCAGTTGATTTAGTAGGCTAGTTGATTTAGTTAATTTAGAACATTTTGATTTAGTTTATTTAGTAGGCTAGTTGATTTAGTTGATTTAGTAGGCTAGTTGGTTTAGAACATTTTTATTTAGTTGATTTAGTATGCTAGTGGATTTAGTATGCTAGTTGATTTAGTTGATTTAGTATGCTCGGTTTAGTTTTTTTGTAATAAGTTATTTTTTGGCAAAATGTAGGTGCCAATTTAGTTAAATTTGCCACTTGTTTCCTGTGAAGTGAATCATTAATCCTTTGCTCATATTGCTTTAGGAAAATGGCGCCACCACTAGCACCACTATGTCGACTGTGCAAGTCAAGGTGCGCCAGCAGCCTTGCAACTGGCAAGCTGTTCCGCATCTACTTCCATCCGAGTTTTCGTCATGCGGCGGTAAGAAATTAGATGAAATGTAACAACTATTTTATTTTTAGTGTTGGCATTACTGCATTGTGTCATTTTGCTTTTCTTACACAGGTCGTCTCATGCAATGTGAGGTTGAAATTCAACAAGCTGACAGGAGACACTGTGACATTTGAGGCTCCTGGGGACCGTACACTATGGAGGTCGAGAAAGGACGCAATATGTCGCAGATTGGAGGAGATGGATGGGCCCGTTTCCTCGCTCACATGTGTCTTACTGGTGGTGAGTTGATCAGATTCTCCTTCAGAGCAGAAAGACCCAAGCTGGTTGTCAATTATATCAACCTGGTGGAAGATGATGAAGATGACGAAGATGATGAAGATAATGAGGACCCACTCAATGAAGATGATGAGAACCCACTTCATGAAGCCATCATAGCTCAAAGAATGAGGCTGAGCGAGGAGGAGGTGTGCAACCTATGGGACATAATTCCGCCACGTGATGACTTTGTCGGGGTGCCATTCGTGACCCGCCTGACAAGTACCATGGTCGATCGGCATGAAATGGTATGTTATACGTACTGCATGTAGTAATTTGATGATATATATATATATGCTTTATTGTTATACTTACAAATGCAAATTATCCGATTATATGTTTAGTGAATCCGATGATATGCTTAGTGTAGAGTCCAATGATATGCTTTGTGGAATCTAGTCGATGATATACTTTAGTGTAGAGTCTGATCACATGCTTATTAGTGTAGAATCCAAGGAACTATTAATAGTGTAGATAATCCATATATATACTTATTAGTAGAATTCATGATTAATTAGTACAAATGCATAGTACTGTGTCTTTTGATAGTGTAGAAATCTAGACTTAATAGAAATATATTTACAAGAGTATGTGTGAGGCTATTTATTAATTGATATGTTTTTCTTATTCAGAGATTGCCAAAGAACCTATCTGTGAGTTGTGGTATCGAGCCTGATGAAGAAGGCTCAGTTGGACTACGCCTTACCGCAAGGGGCTCCGTCACCACATGTACTTACTACATGGGCACAGATGGTCGCACACACTTGAACTCGGTTGGGTGGAAGAGATTCCTCGTTGGCAAGAATCTTCGTGCTGGACAGGCCATCCTAATTACTATCAGGAACACCCACCGCCCAGGCTTGAGGATGATGATCATCGTCGATATCATCTAGAACTACATATGTGTGTGTGGCTATATCATCTAGAACTACATATGATGATCGTCGTCGATATCATGTAGAACTACATATGATGATCGTCGTCGATATCATCTAGAACTAAATATGATGATTGTCGTTGATGTCACCTTGTACTGCTTGAGGATGCATGTTGAGTATATATGAAATTGTTATCTAGTACTCCCTCGGTTCCAAATTACTCATCGTGGTTTGAGTTCAAATTTGAACTAAAACCACGATGAGTAATTTCGAACTGAGGGAGTACTACCTAGTACCTATAATGCTTTATGAAATTGATATCTAGTAGTACCTAGTATCTGGAAATTGTAGTTTATCGAAGCTGGAATGGGGAAATGGTGAAAGATATAACAGTAGCGCTGGACCGGGAAATCGCTACAGCTAAATAATAGCAGCGCGTTCCTGAAAAGCGCTGCTGCTATAGTCAATAGTGGTAGCGCGGGTACAGGCAGCGCTACTACTAAGAGTTAGCTGTAGCGCCTTATTGGTAGCGCGGGCACCCGCGCTGCTGATAGGCCTAAAACCCGCGCTGCTGCTAGCCTTTTCCCTAGTAGTGGCTGGGGACTTGGAGTCCGTAGGCTCCACTGATCTGATGCTGGTCGACTCCGACACCATGTCGCTTGACACGTTCCCCACCAACATGGTGGTCTACGACGAGCCGCTTCTTCGCGTGGAGAGCGGCAGAAGCACCGTCACGGAAGTGCTTGTCATCGATCATGGAGAGCACTCTAGCGGGGGTGGTTACGACCCGCTCCACGCGGCGCTGCAAGACCTGGCAGCGCCCAACCCTGAAGATGCCGACACCGAGACGCTGGAGGCACGCCGCGTTCAGCAAGTCGAAGGCGCCAAAAAGCTGGCCAGCATGAGACGCCTGTCAGAAGCCTACCAGCGCGAGATGGACCGCGCGGTGGGCGGCACGCCGGCTCCAGCTGGGCCTAACTGCCTTGGCAGGGTCCAGCAGAGCGGTGCGGCTATCACCGATCTGTTCAGGGAAAATCGCCCCATCTACGGCACGCCTTCGGAGAACATTCGAGCCGTCTAGGCGGCAGCGGACGAGTTGGACAAGTTCGAGGGCGAAGAGCGTCGCTTGATGACGAAGTGTGTCCAGTGACTCCTCGATGCGGCTGCTGAGCAGAACGAGGCCGGCTGCCACACTGATGCGCCGCGCCGACGGAATGACAACCTGCTTCCGCACCGAGACCAAGGCGGAGAGTCTCGGACGCCGACTGGCGGCATCCGCGAAAGAAAAGACAAGGAGCCGGCTGCCAGCCGCAGTCGGACTCGCATCACCATAGAGCGCGACCGAGACGGCCGCCCAAGAACAATGGAACGACGGGACGACTGTTCGCCTCCTCCCCCTCGGAGGGAAAGGCGAGTCTCCCCGCCGCCTGTTGATCACCCGACGCTCGGCAACTGCCTTGGCCGCCGAGAGGGAGTTGGTGAGAACGACGCCTGCCATCGGATCGACCGTCTCCACCGATCCCTAGCGCTTGAGGAAGAAGATGAGTTGGGTCCGCCGTGTTTTGGCCCCCGCATCCGAGACGAGCCCTTCCCCAAAGGGTTCACGCTCCCCAGAGACACACCCAAGTACACCGGCTCCGTGAAGCCGGAGGACTGGCTGGTCGACTACTCCACGGCCGTCAGCATAGCAAACGGCAACAAGCGTGTCGCTGTGAAGTACGTTCCACTCATGCTCCAGGGCACGGCCCGGACATGACTGAACAGCTTAAGGCCCCGCAGCATCAACAGTTGGGTCGACTTCACCGACGCCTTCGTCCGCAACTTCA
The DNA here is from genome assembly GCF_018294505.1 of Triticum aestivum. NCBI lineage: Eukaryota > Viridiplantae > Streptophyta > Magnoliopsida > Poales > Poaceae > Triticum > Triticum aestivum. The sequence goes on along the minus strand of NC_057809.1, from coordinate 387,457,423 downwards.
CCAGCACGTACAAGCGACCTCCCAAACCCCGCCAGCTCTCCTTGTGCGTGCAAGACCCCAGCGAGTCAACTCGCGACTACCTCACGCGCTGGGCCGAGCTCCACAACTCTTGCGAGGGCATGCACGAGGTGCAGGCTATTGAGTACTTCACTGCAGGATGCCGAGAGGGCACCCTCCTCAAGCACAAGCTTCTCTGCGATGAGCTGGAAACCCTCGACGAGCTACTGATCATAGCAGACAAATACTCCACGGCCGATTCCTCCATGAAGATGGAGATTCAAGTCAGCGCAACCGGCAAAGTGGCTCCTCAGGCTCCCCGATTCCCAGCTGGAGACACCAGTCGGCATCAACAGCAGAACGACCAGAAGCATAAAGCCCCCCCCCCCCCCCCCCCCCCCCCGCCGACTTCCACCAGTCGGCAGGTGGCAACAGTTGAAGATCAACAGCCAGAAGGGCAGCCTCCGCCCAGACGTCAGAAGGGCGGCAAGTCCAACTGGTAGCCGGCTTTCTCGTATGAGCAGACTCTGGATGGACCCTGCAAGTTCCACAGTGGAGCAAAGCCATCCAACTACACCACTCGGAAATGCCACTAGCTCACCAGGATCGCAAAAGGAGACGGCCTTATGCCTCCCCCACCTGCTGGGCAGCCGCCTCCCCCTCCGCCCAAGCAGCCGGCGGTCAGACCAGTCGGCGTAGTGCAAGACGAGTACCCAGAAGAGCAGGGAGCATACGTCGTGTTCACCAGTGTGGCCGACAATCGACGCAGCAGACGGCTGCAGCAGAAGGAGGTGAATACAGTAGCTTCTGACACACCTGAGTTCATGCACTGGTCAGAGAAGCCCATCAGCTGGAGTCGGGCTGACCACCCCAAAGTAATGCCCAGACCCGGCTCCTATGCCTTGGTTTTGGACGCCACCTTTGCCACGGACAAGTGAGCTGCTCATTTTTTCAGAGTCCTGATAGACGGCGGCAGCAGCATCAACATCTTGTACAAAGACACCATGGAGAAGTTGGGAATCAGGCAGAGGCAACTGCAGTCCAGCAGGACGGTGTTCCACGGCATAGTCCCTGGCCTTTCCTGCTCGCCAATCGGCAAGATCTTGATCGATGTCCTCTTCGGAGACAAAGATCATTTCCTCCATGAGTCAATATGGTTCGAGGTGGTGGACCAAGAGAGCCCATACCATGCACTGCTTGGCCGGCCAGCCCTGGCCAAGTTCATGGTTGTCCCCCACTATGCCTACCTCAAGATGAAGATGCCGAGTTCCAAAGGGATTCTGACCATAACTGGCGACTACAAGAAGTCGTCCGCCTGCGCATCAGAGAGCAGTCGGCTGGTTGAGTCCCTCGTGATCGCAGCTGAGAAGCGGCTGCTAGATCGAGTTGTGGCGATGGCAGGCAAGCAGCCAGACATGTCGCCTGATCCCAAAGAGTAAGAAGCTGAGGGCTCGTTCAAGCCGGCCAAGGAAACAAAGAAGATACCTTTGGACCCGGAGCACCCAGAGAGGTACGCTGTCGTAGGCGCCAACCTCGACAGCAAATAGGAAGGCGAGCTCGTCGATTTCCTCCGTGAGAATCGAGACATCTTCGCATGGTCCCCCAAGGACATGCCAGGTGTCCCGACGGAATTCGCCGAGCACAAATTACACGTCCGATCTGATGCCAAACCAGTCAGACAGCCTTTACGCCGCTTGTCAGAAGAAAAGAGGAGAGTTGTTGGAGAAGAGATAGCCCGGCTGCTCGCAGCCGGCTTCATCATGGAAGTATTTTTCCCAGAATGGCTGGCCAACCCGGTCTTGGTACTGAAGAAGAACAAGCAATGGCGAATGTGTATTGACTACACAAGCCTCAACAAAGCATGCCCCAAGGACCCGTTCGCCTTGCCAAGGATCGACCAAGTGATAGACTCCACAGCCGGATGCGAGCTGTTGAGTTTCTTGGATGCATATTCAGGGTATCACTAGATCAAGTTAAACCCAGCCGACAGGCTGAAGACTGCCTTCATCATGCTGTTTGGAGCTTTCTGCTACCTAACCATGACGTTTGGCTTGAGGAATGCCGGCGCCACCTTCCAACGATGCATGCAGAAGTGTCTCCTCAAGCAGCTCAGCATAAATGCTCACATCTACGTGGATGATGTGGTGGTAAAGACGGGGAAGCGTGGAACACTGCTGGAAGACCTCAAGGAGACCTTCGACAACTTGCGCCGATTCCAGATCAAGCTCAACCCGGAGAAATGCGTCTTCGGAGTACCAGCCGGCCAGCTCCTTGGTTTCCTGGTCTCCGAACGTGGCATAGAATGCAACCTTGTGAAGATCAAGGCAATTGAAAGGATGGAGGTACCCAGCTGACTACTGGACGTACAAAATTCACTGGCTGTTTGGCGTCCGTCAGCCGATTCATCAGTCGGTTGGGCGAGAAGGCTCTTCCCCTGTACCAACTCATGAAGAAGACCACTTTTTTCGAGTGGAACCACAAGGTGGACGAAGCATTTGTCCAACTAAAGAGGATGCTGGCGACTCCACCTATTCTGGCGGCTCTGACTCCTAAGGAGCCCATGCTCCTCTACATCGCCGCCACCAGCCGAGTGGTCAGCACGGTCATTGTAGTAGAGTGCAAGGAGGAAGGCAAAGCACTACCAGTTCAGAGACCGGTGTATTATTTGAGTGAAGTACTGTCGGCCTCCAAGCAAAACTACCCCCACTACCAGAAGATGTGCTATGGTGTGCATTTTGCCGCCAAGAAATTGAAGCCTTACTTCCAAGAGCATCCAATCACTGTGGTCTGCACGGCTCCTCTAGCCGAGATCATCGGCAGCCGAGATGCTTCGGGACGAGTGGCCAAGTGGGCCATAGATTTGGCCCCCTACACCATCTACTACCAGCCTCGCACCGCCATCAAGTCACAAGTGCTGGCCGACTTCTTCGTCGACTGGGCCGAAACCTAGTATCTACCACAAGCGCCCGACTCCACCCATTGGCGAATGCACTTTGACGGCTCCAAGATGCTCACCGGCTTGGGAGCCGACATCGTCCTCACCTATCCCAAGGGCGACAAGCTCAAGTATGTGCTGCAAATCCATTTTGCCGCCTCCAACAACGTTGCCGAGTACGAGGCACTCATTCACGGGCTCCGGCTAGCCAAAGAGCTCGGCATTCGCCGGATCCTGTGTTATGGTGACTCCGACTTGGTGGTCCAACAGTCGTCAGGCGATTGGGACGCCAAGGATGCAAACATGGCGAGCTACCGCTTCCTCGTACAACAACTCAGTGGGTATTTCAAGGGATGCGAGTTTCTCCATGTACCAAGAAACGACAACGACCAAGCAGACACCCTGGCACGAATCGGCTCCACCCGTCAGGCTATACCATCTGGCGTCGCCCTTCAGCGCCTCCTCAAGCCGTCCGTCAAGCCATCACCGGAGTCAGACTCCATCTTCGTGCCGGCTCCTCCTAAAGTAGTCGGATCCGACTCAAGAGCCCCTGCAACTGGCGTGAGTGTTCCGGCAAACGTCGCGGGGATCATGGCAGTCGCACCTAGCCCGGGGACTGCGGTGGCCGGCCAGGAGACTTCAGAACCCGGCCTGGGGACTACGCCAATCTGCCCGGGGACTTCATCGATGCAGCAAGCGGCTGTCGACTCCAACCCGCCACCTCCCGGCCCACCCACCCTCGTCCAAGTTGCAGTCTTGGCGGTTGCAGAAATTGCAGCACCTTCATGAGCCCAACCCATCCTCAAATTCTTGGTGAACAAAGAGCTGCCAGCCGATGAGATCTCGGCTCGGGAAGTGCAACGCCGGGCGGCAGCGTACACCATCATCAATAGAGAACTCGTAAGGCACAGAGTCACTGGTATTCACCAGCGGTGTGTGGAGCCAGAGCAAGGCTAGGCAATCCTCAAAGACATCCATCAAGGCGAATGTGGCCATCACACGGCTTCAAGAGCACTCGTCGCCAAAGCTTTTCGCCATGGCTTCTTCTGGCCGACTGCTCTTGAGGATGCCAAGTCTCTAGTCCAAAAATGCAAGGGGTGCCAGAAGTTCCGCTCTAAGCCTCATCAGCCGGATTTGGTGCTCAAAACTATTCCTATTGCTGGGCCCTTTGTTGTTTGGGGCCTAGACATGGTCGGACCATTCAAGACGGCGCGAGGTTGTTTGACTCATTTACTTGTTGCAGTGGACAAGATCACCAAGTGGATAGAAGCAAAGCCAATCAGGAGTTTGAATGGTCCGACTGTTGTGACCTTCATCTCCGACATCTCAATTTGGTACAGCATACCGCACAGCATCATCACCGACAACGGCACAAACTTTGCCAAAGGTGCCTTGGCCCGTTTTTGCACGACACAGGGCATCCGACTGGACTTAGCGTCCGTTGCCGATCCGTAGTCCAACGGCCAAGTAGAGCGAGCAAACGGCATAATCCTGTCTGGCATCAAGCCCTGGCTGGTCGAGCCTCTGGAGCGCTCGGCAGGCTGCTGGCTTGATGAGTTGCCAGCGGTCCTCTGGAGCCTGTGCACGACTCCAAACAAGTCAACCGGCTTCACGCCCTTCTTCCTCGTCTACGCTGCCGAAGCCATCATCCCAACGGACATAGAGTTCGACTCCCCTCGAGTCACCATGTACACCAAGGAGGAAGCAGAGGAAGCACGTCAAGACGGCGTCGATCTGCTGGAAGAGGGCCGGCTGTTGGCACTCAGTCGGTCCAGCATCTACCAGCAGAGCCTACGTCGATACTACAATCGGAAGGTCAAGCCGCGATATTTCCAAGAAGGAGACCTTGTGCTTCGGCTGATTCAGTGAACAACTGGCTAGCACAAGTTCTCAGCACCTTGGGAAGGCCCCTTCATCATCAGGAAGGTGTTGGGCAATAACTCCAACTACCTAATCGACGCTCAGAAGGCCCGAGCATGCAAAAGAGACAACTCCGGCAAGGAGACGGAGCGACTATGGAATGCAAATCTCCTCCGAAGATTTTACAGTTAATGCAGTATGCATCACGCTACCTTTTGTATTAAAGTACGAACACTTCAGGCCCCTCGAGAAGATCTCAGGGACTGCCTTCTTTTATCTATATGATAATGGGTTATGCCTATGAGTATGTTATTCTTTTTCGCTTGGCACCGGGTTCGACTAGTCGGCCCGGGGACTTGCCGTCTTGAGCTATGAAATGACTTCCTGCAGCCGGACAATTAGTGTGTGGCACTCAAGCCGTCTCCGGTTAGAAGCCGCAGATCACGGAGCGACTGACTGGCAAGCAGGAGTAAGGTAGAATGGGTGTCCATATGAAAAATGGCTAAGGACGCAAAGCATGCACATAGCTTAAGCCGGTTTCCAGCCTTTTGCAACCGACTCTCGAGTAGCCGGCTCGCCGTTTTCTCAATTAACTTGCTAAAAACTCTAAATGGATAAGTACTTGCCACCCAAAGAAGCCAAGTATTTGATCTAGCAGCAGTCCGCTGAGCGGCTGTCACACTAGCCAAACGGCAACCAAGGGAAGGCAGCAAAGGAAAAAGTCAAAGAGCAATAAGCAAGAAGAGATAGAACGCGGATAAATATTTACATAGAAAGGTCCTTGGCCGAATCATCAAATAGAAGCTCAAGATACACCCACACCCAGTGGGTGGAATTGTGCGAAATAACAAGTTCGTTGAGACTACTAAGCAGGAAAAACAAAGATAAAGTGGCAGCCTAGGAAGCCGCAGACGGACTCGGAGGACCAGAGGGGTCGGCCGTGCCAGTTGGCGGGGCAGTCGGCTGGTTGGTCTCCGCCTGATCACCCTAGAGACAGCTGGCTCAGTTGTGGCACGTTGCTAGAGGCGCGGTCGGGCTGGGGCTGGCCGTCTGCCTCGACCTCTGGCGCCTCCTCCTCGTCTCCTTCCTCCTCCTCGCCTTCCTCTTTGCCACTAGAGTCGATCACCTCCGCCGAGTCCTCGTTGTCATCCGGGTTCAGCCCTAACCACTCTGGCGGCGCCTCCTCGCCGTTCTCAACCCGCTCTGGGACGAAGACACTGGTGTCGGTGTACTCAGCGATCGATGCGGCACGCCTGACGAGATCGTCCTCCACCGTTGCCAGCTCCGCCTGAGCTTCCAGCCGGAACGTGGCTAACTGGGCTAAATTCAGCCCAAGATACCATGCCTTGGCGAATTCCAAGGCCCAGCGGGCTCCAACTCGGGCTGCGGAGCCCTTCCAGGCCTCGAGACGGCCGGCTGCCACCTCCAACCAGTCGGCAGTCCGACTGGGGGTGCATGGCGCCTGCATGTCCGGCCACAGGGCGGCAATCGCCTGGGCGCCGACACATTGAAGCCGACACAGCATCCGGTGGGCAGGCCGAAGACGGACCTCGATGCTCAGAATCTGCTCGTTAAGAGTTCGGGGGGCGTCAGCGGCGACCTGTGCGCCGTCCGCCCTCCGTGCTTCACAATCAGCCTCAATGGCCTGATTGGCAGCGTCAGAATGGCCGGGGAAGAAGTCTGCTAAGGAAGAAGAGCAAATAAACAAAGTTAAAAATTTAAGGCCGACTCGACTAGCAGTCGGCAGCCTGGAAAAGGAAACAAATAGAAGCTCACCATCGACAAGATCTTCGATTGCCTGGAAGCCAGAGACCAGCGTCGCCTCCTTGTCGGTCCAGGAGGAGCGCTCGGACGCAAATTCAGCAAGAAGGGCGGTCTCCTTGTCCTCCGCCTCCTTCTGGGCCCTCTGGAGCAGCTCCTTCTGCTCCGCCAGCTGCGTAGCCAGCCGGTCGTGCTCCTCCTCCCTAACGCGCAGCGCGGTTTTGACTTCGCCCAGCTGCTGCTGAAGGGCGGCGTTGGCCTATGAAAAAAGAGGGGGAGGGATGTCTGTCGTCAGCAAAGAAGAAAGGTCGTCAGGGAGATCCGGCCCGACTGCTCAGTAGTCGGCCCGAATCTCGGGGACTACAACCTGCGCATGCGCCAGTGTGCCCCCGCAAAGAAAGAAGAAAGCTCACCCCGGCTGTCCGACAAGTCGGCGGTTCACTTGGCTAGCTCCTCAACATTGGCGTTGAAGGAGGTCACGCGAAGATTGTGGTAATCCTGCATCAAAATTTCAGAAAAAAGCGTTGGTACTTGGAACTCGCCGATTAGAGTTCCGAGACGCCTTCTCAGCAGCCGGCCCGAATTTCGGGGACTACACCCAGTGGGTGTGCTAGCGCGCCCCCACAAAGAAAAAACAATGAAGCAAAGCAAAGAAAGGATGCGTACCCGGATGGCCGTTCGTGATGCCAGGTATGACTTGGTGCACTCCTTGATGGCATCATCCCCGGCCCGGAGCTTGGTTTGGACGTCCAGGAGTGCTCGGTTCAATGGGACCGTCCCGCCTCCCCGCACCCACCCGGTGGGCGCGACGCTCGACACCTCGGTGCACGGGATCGAGGAGCTCGCAGAGCCGGTATCCAGAGGACGCGGCGCTGAGGCCGCCTTCGCGAGACGGCGGTGCGTCGGCGTACCGACCTCGAGGGCCAGGCCCATCGCCGTCGCGCCTCCGGTTGGCGGCACTGGCGTATCCACCGGTTGTCCGCCTGCCACGCCTCCGGAGGGTGGTGGTGGCGGCGCAATGACCTCCGGTGTAGCGGTGACTTCGGCGTCCCTCTCTATGACTGGGTTCTCGTCGCCGGCTTCCCCAGTCTGCACCGAGAACTCCGGTGGCGGCGGTGCGGAGTTCAAGGGGACGACAAACACTGCCGACTGGTGGCGTGCGGCTTCTTCCGCGCGCTTCTTCTCTGCATCGGCGGCCTCGGTTTCCGCCAGCTTCTTCAGAGCGGCGGCCTCCGCCTTGTCGGCTTCCGCCTTCTTCAGGCGGACGGCTTCCCGCTCCTCACGCGCCTCCCGCGCGTTCTGATCCGTCGCCTCCTGGAGGTCGGCGGCGGGGTCTACCCACCGGGTGGTGGAGGAGGTCTCCGCCGACTTCACGACGGAGTCGGCGGCCGACTTCTCAAGAGAGAGAGGGGCCCTAAAGCCGGAAAACAAAGTAAAGAAATTTCAGATAGACTCAATAAAGAAATACGAAGATACGAGGGGAGGTGGTGCTTACGCTGAAATAAGTTGCGACGTCTTCACCACCTTGCGGAAGCGGTTGGCCTTTGCAGCCGCCTCGTCCCCCTTGGTCGCCGCAGCTGAGCCCTTGGGCTTCTTCGGTCGACTGCCAAACAGGCTCGCCCCGGCCCTGCGCTTCTTGCCGCCACCTTGTGCGTCTGGTGGAGCTGACGAGCCCGTGCCCAACTGGCCGGCTCCTGGCTGGTGGCGTGGGGCGACCTCCTCATCATCATCGGGCCAGTCCTCGAGACTGGCCCCAAGTCTCGGGCCGTCCGCTGCGCCGCCTCCTCCCTCGGCGTCGTCCTCCAGGGCCGCTGCCCCTAGGTCGGGGTCGTCAACACTCTCCGCCCGGTCGGGGAGGAATTCGCGGTCCGTCCCCGCGGTGCCGGCTGCTGGCTGGAGGAGGGGGTTCTGACCAAAGCTGGCTGGTCAGATCAGACAAAACGGACTCGGCAACGAAGAAGTCAGAGAGAAAGAGAAAAAGAAAATGACTCACCAGAGGCGGAGGGGCGGCACGTGAATACGGCTCCTTGCCGAATTGCCACTCTTCTCGAAGGTCGCAGCTCGCCAGATAATTCACCATATAGGCCACCTCCTCACGAGGCATCTCCTTCATGCACATCCGACTCGGGTCCCGGTGCCCGCTCATCTGGCAGATCATGTGGGGGCGACTTTGAAGAGGGAGCACTCGGCGGGCCACGAAGGCGCCCAGCAAGTCCGGCCCGGTCAGGCCCTCCGACTGCGCCAGTACTCGAAGCCGCGCAACGGCACCCGCTCCCGCTTGCGTCAACATCCGGGCCCGGTACGACCAGTTGGGTTGCCTCCTAGCCGGCGGGCCGGCTACGAAGGCCAGCAGGTTGATCCAGTCGCCCTACGCGGAGACGTTCTTCATGTAGAAGTACGACTGCTGCCACATCTTCACTGACTTGATCAGCTTGATGGAGGGAAACGGGTTGTCGGCCCCCGACCTCCGCACGGCGATGAACGCGCCGCACTGAGCCGGCACGCCCGCGGCTTGGGTGCCGAGCTTGGAGTAGAAGAACTCCCTCCAGAGCTCCATGGTGTGGAGAACACCGATGAAGCCCTCACACAGGGTGAAGAAGGCGGACAGCAACACCACCGTGTTGGGGGTGAGGTGGTGAGGCTGGAGTCTGTAGAACTCAAGGAAGGTGCTGAAGAAGTTGCTTGCCGGCAGGCCCAGGCCGCGCAGGCAGTGCGAGCGGAAGACGACCCGCTCGCCCTCCTACGGCGCCGGCGAGATCTCTCCCCTCCTCGTGAGGCGGACCCTCACGAGGTCCTCGCCGGGCAACCGACGCGTCTTGTGGAGGAAATCGACGTGGTCGTCGTGAACCTCCGAACCATCCCAGGTGCTGGAATACGCCATAGGGGGCGTGACGGCGGAGGAAGAGCTCATCGTGAGCAGACTGGCCCAGCGCTCGACGTAGCTTGAGGTGCGGTGGAGAGAGAGAAGAAGAAGAAGAAGAAGTAGTGGGGAGGTGGGACGCGCGTGCTCCGCCGTCTCCCCTCCTCCCCCTACTTATAGCCCAGTGGGCTGCGAAGCCGAGGGGCAGTTGTGGGATTTACTGCGCCCACTACTCCACGCCCCCATGTTTATCGCGCAAAGTTACTGCGCGCGGTAATTCCGTGGGAACCTCAACCGCCCCCACAGCCGCAGCGGATCTGCTCGCATGCTGAGGCCTGGTAGTGGTGGGCCCCGCCTGCAAACATGTCCCATCTCGTGGATGGGTAGGCGGGCTGGCCTGGCCACTGGTTGCCATGTGGCGGGCACGGAGTGGGTGGCGGTCAGGAAGCTTAGCTCACACGCTACTGAGTTCCCGCTGGGGAATTTGAAAGCATTTTTGGACAAGTCAAGGTCAGGCGACTCCGACTCCTACCAGTCGGCCCGGCAGAAGTCAAACGAGGTCTCACCTCAAGCACTCGGAGAAAGAAACTGCTGAGGCTCCTCGGCTGATCGTCCGCGGCGCCTCACCAGCTTCGGGGACTACTGTCTGAGTAATGGGCCACGGGTAGGCTAACCCGAGGCCCAGAACCTTTCAAGACATCGGGGCTGACTGCACCCCTCAAGACACCAGGATGGAGAACCGCCTTCCAGAGGTTGGCTAAAGGAACAGCCGACTGCCCGCATGCGACCGAGTCCTGGAGGCGAGGTCAAGACGGGCCGACTCCCGCCTGGCGGCTCCCAGAGAAGCCGGCCACGGGGAGTCGGCCCACGACACCAACAAGCCCATGCCCTCATAAGGGGGGATGGGACGGGAGTGGCCACAGTAAAGCCCACTCCCTCCCCATTTTATGGGATGGCTAGGCCACAGTGCGAAGTACCAGCGGAGATCTCCGTCCGGCGAGGCACTGTTGCCATGCCATCCCTGACATCAGCAACGGTAAGCGGAGTCCTGCACCCAGGATGGCCTGTCGGTATGGTCCACGGACGATGGGCCCTACCGGCCAGCGAGAGTCCAGAAGACGGCAAGAGCGCCACCAGCCGGACCCGAAGGGAGCCGGCCCCCGGAAGTCGGCCTGCCCCTCCCATGGATCCCGTGCGCCATTAACCAAACGAGACAGGGAGTGGCTACAGTAATCGCCCGCCGGGTAGCAGGGCTGTAGCCACGACCCCATGACCAAGCCTGCGTCATTAGAAGCACGGCTACAGTAATCGGCAGCCGGCAAGACCCGCAAGCGGCGGGTATGGCCTGTCGGCTCCGTACCAGACCAGTCGGCGGGGCCCACCAGCTGGCGGGCCCCAGCAGTCGGCAGAGAAGACGGCAGGCGAAGAGACTGACGGCTGGGCCCTGCGCCCAGTCGGTTTACCATTGTACCACTGGGGGTAGGCCTATATAAACCCCCCAGGGCACCCATGCAAAGGGATCCAACCCATTAGAACTAGACCAGACCTTAGAGAAGGAAGAGAGTTGGCCTAGCCTTCTCCTGTCCACAGATACAGCTCGAGGAGCACCATTGTACTCACTTTTGCCTTTGTGATCATGCGAAGACCCCGCAGAGCAGCACTAGGGGTGTTATCTCCTAGGAGAGCCCCGAACCTAGGTAAAGTTCACCGGCGTACGTGTCTATGCCTCATCCCGCTTCCAGGCACCGGCAACGTTCTACTCGCCCCCACCATGATAAGCCATCCATTAGCATATGTCGCACCCAACCCCCGACAATAGACTTAGTGAAATTAACATGTCAGGAATTAACATCAGGAAGCAATGTTTAGAGCAAGATAACAACATGCTACAGGAACATATCATGGCAAAGCAAGGCAAGGAATGAAGCTACTCAAAGCATACAACAAAAGTCCCTCATTGACCATAAGCCAAAAGGGATCATAAAATACAATGGCAACCATGTGAACATAGAAACTTTCGTTAACAGATTCAGACTTAGCAGAAAACTAGAACATGGCAAAACAGATATTAAGTAGGCATGTTTACGAGCTCGATGCACTCACCACAAGGCATTGCATGACAAACTAAGCAAACACCCAGCAAGTAGACATGGCATAGATTATAAACATGGCAAGAACAACCTCATAGCATGCATGGATCAACTACAACAAGCTTGGCAAAAATGGTTAACACGTAAACATTCTGCCAGGAACATTTTATAGCAAAAGTAGAGCTCGATTGACTCAAGCTAGGGTGCTCCATAATTGCAAACAAAGACATGGATGGATACAACACAACAATATCTACAAAACATCCTTACTGATCATGCTCAAAAGAGGCATGGATCACTCTGTAGCAACATGAATACATGGCATAAAAATATTATCAGGGAAAAGACTTGGAAGATTTCTAAGTCCCTGAAATCAGCAACATTACGAGAGCTACTTTGCATGCTTGTGCTAGTCACCACAAAGATCACAAAAATACATGGCATACACCCCTGTAAATATGGCATGGCATACTACAAAACACATGTAGGGCTCAAGTTCATAGGAGGCACACATTAATCATGGCAAAAATGACAAATGTCCAAATTCTGCTAAGAATCTGAAACTAACATTGCATAGCACTCTTGCAATAGAATTTAGGGCATCAAGATGAACTCCAATGAACATGGTGCAATGGAATGAAATGAAGTACTCATCGGGACGAACAATTTGATATGCTACACGCCCAAAATGGAGCCACGGATGCAAAGTTATGATGCGATGAATAATGCAAAAAAATGTTGGGACTTAGTCGAAAATTATACCCCTCTGAGAAAAATCAACCCGGGACGGGACGGTGCGGGACAGAGGGATCCGAGATGGAGTGGAGGCGTTTGGTACGCGGGATTGGTGGATCTGGTCCTGGCAACCGGATTCGGCCGGGGAGCTCCGGCGAGCTTGAACGCCAGCGAGGAGCGAGATCCGGCGATGTAGCAGCGGGGCGGCGGCAGAGGGAGGCGAGGCGACGGCCAGACGGCGGAGGAGGCGGTGGGGCCGAGCCGGACACAGGCGGAGGGCGTGGCGAACGGTGCTCGTCGCCGGCAGATGCGGCGCGCGGTGGCCGGCGCATGGAGGCGCGGTGAGCAAGGCGGCGGGGCGCGGCATTTCCGGTGAGAGGCGAGGCGGAGGGTGCGGGCACACGCCTGCGGGCGGCGGGGGAGGCGACCGGGCCGCGCGGTGGTGGGAGGCGGCGGTGACAAGTGGCGGGCGCTGAGAGGCTGGGAGCGATGGCGCGGCTGATGTGGCGTGCGCTGATTCGCCGGAGTGAGGTGGCAGCGGTGGTGGACATGTCCAGCAACGGGATGGACATGTCCGACAGCGCGAGAGGAGCAGGGCTAGGGTTTCGTCCGTGAAGTTTCGAGGAGAGCCACATATGTATAGGTAGAGGGAGCTAGGAGAGTCCAAATGAGGTGCGGTTTTCGGCCACGCGATCGTGATCGAACGACCAAGACGATGGATGGGGGTATTGGTGGGTTTTGGGCCACTTTGGAGGGGTGTTGGACTGCAACACACATACACGAGGCCTTTACGGTTCCTCGGTTAACCGTTGGAGTATCAATCGAAGTCCAAATGGCACAAAACTTGACAGGCGGTCTACCTGTAGTAAACCAAGGCCGCTTGGCAAGTCTCGGTCCAATCCGAGAATGTTTAACACCCGCGCACGAAAAGAGGTAAAAGGAGACGCCGGAGGACATAGGAGCACCGGATTACAAAACGGACAACGGGGAAAATGCTCGGATGCATGAAACGAACATGTATGCAAATGCGAAGCACATGATGACATGATATGAAATGCATGACACACAAGCAAATGACAAGGCAACAACAGCGAATAACTGGAAGACACCTGGCATATCGGTCTCGGGGCGTTACACACTGCTCCTCAAGACCTCAACCCAAAGCTTACGTGTTGAAATACGAATCTAATATGATGCTCATATCACTAAAATAGAGAACGTTTAATTGGTCACCTAATGTTCCTATATTCGTTTCGAAAAGCATGTGTGCCACCCACTGGTCCAGCTAGTTCCACTTTCCTGATTTTTCTCTTGATGCTTAGGGTTTTCCCCTTTTATCTACTCTACTATGATCTGTGTAGGTGCTTTCTGTCGTACTAGCATTACTCCACCCTTCAAGCTAAACAACACAACACTCGGAATTCGAAAGCTTAGTTGTTCAAATATGATTGTGATATGATACTGATATTAGTTAACCGACACATTTAATTGGTTAGCTAAAGGTCCCACTTGAGTTTCCAAATGCATGTCGCGATATATAGAGAGATAGCATAATAGCATTTCTTTGTCACTTGTTGACCGTACTTTCTTGTCCATACCAAATCTTAGTTGTTATTTCAAAGCAAACATCGGTTGCTAACTACCCTTTGCGCGGTTTGCAGCTTCAGATCTGCCATCCCACAGCCACGGTCAACACTGTACTCATCATGCTTATGTTTTCCCCATTTTATGATGACCACAATCGGCCTACGTGGTTCGTGTCGTAATATCACTGCTCCACCCATCGAGCTAAACAAGCTTAGTTGTACGAATTCATATCTGATATTATTGCTGATATTAGTAAAACTGAGAGATGTTTAATTGGTTAGCTAAATGTTCCTACTTCAGTTTCGAAATGCATGAGAGCCACATATGGAGAGACCGGGAAGAATAGTATTTCTCTGTGCGCTCTGGTTCATCATGGGTGGCCAACCGACATTGTATTGAAAGACTTGTAATATCTTCAATCTGCTTGCTCTTCTGCTCTTCTTTAAGATGATACTCTTCTCTTACGGTCGACTGGTTAGGTCGAGTTGTTCTCCCTTAGTATATTTTGAATATGTCAGGTCAGGTCGACTTGTTCTTCTTTACTATATGTTGAAGCTATCATCTGCGAAGTGTCATCACTTCTGGAGCTCTCATATTTTGAGTAGTAGGCCACATTATATTAATGCACACAACAAATTACAACATGCATGGCATCTTTTAGAAGAATTGCAAAGATAGCACAAAGGCGTTTACAGGGAGGCAGTATTGGATTAGAATCACTTCTGCATTACAAAGAAAACCTCACTTGTTTTTATGTTTTCATGCATGTCAGATATTGAACATTATCAAAATGAATATGAGAATGGGCGCACGAGAGGAATATTGCGGAACGATCCACTGGCTAACAAACGTGGCATGGTGGAGGATGGCCTATCTTATTCACCCATCAAGGTGCTTGCTCTAACTTTGCAAAGTTGTATTGGTCGCACATATTTTGCATCTGACCTCTTGGATTACTTCTACTTTGTTACACCATCTGCTTAGTTTAAGCATCATATATGAGTATGGGCCATACCTATCCATTTTCCGTACCTATTCCATGTGTCGTCACACTATGTTTTTCCAGTCAAATGTTGTTCTTTCGTAATAGATGTCCAAAAGGAAGAGGGTGAGTGCAGATCCTCAAGGAGTACAAACTAGGTATTTGGAAAAGGTAATGAACCTATTAAATCAGATAGATCAGCAGACACAGAAAACACAGGCCCAACTGTACCACACTTTACCCCTACTCTAGTGGCCAAACCCCTATTAGAACTACTGGGAGCCCAGCGTCAGGTACTATCTATGATATCAATTCAAAATTTGAACTCCTAAACTTCTGCTTGTGCCTTACCTTCTCTCTTGTATGAAAACTAATTTCAGATGAATCTCCTTGCTCAAAGGATCATACGATCTCAAAACAATAATGGGCTCTGCATTGGTCTTTTCAGTACCTCTCTCCCTTTTGCCTTGTAACGCTGTACTTAATTAATTGCTATTTGATTATGTATCATCAGTCTGCACCTAAGCTTCATTATCCTCTATTTCTTCCAATATTATTTGATCTATATTTACTCTTTGCAAAATGTAGAATAATGGAAACGCTTATAAAGAATTTTCTTTGGGGAATTTGTTGAATTATCCTTCCATCAACATGGAGAAGGGCTTTGTCCAGCCCGTGTTAACATGTAATGTAAGTTCATCCTTCTCAAGCCTTCAAACTTTATTCTAGTATAGATTTGGATAGGCATCATTTCCTCCACTACTGTTTGCTTTGCTGTTTACATCTGATTGGATGTTTGCAACAACTACCAGTTTCAAATTGTAGTTGTAAAAACATGTTCCTTATGCAGAACAGATCCATTTATTTGCTTATATAATTGTGAAACCTATTACGTGTCTCCTTATTTCTCTTTCAGACTCCTATCTCTTACGTCAGGCAGAACTTTAGGGAAGATAGTGAGCCAAACCATCTTGAGGACAGCGAGATGACCCGAAGGTCCTCTCTTGCTGAAGACAGTGAGTTGAAGCTACTCACCAGTAGGTGTGAGACAACCTCTGTGCAGTCGCTGCCTCAACCAGTTCGACTTCTTCAGTCTCAACTTAAAGCTGAAAGGCTTGTTTCAGCTCAGCTCCGACTTGAAGTCAAAGATGCAATGAAGATGTCAGAGGACTGCCGTGCGCACCATCATGACTTAAATCTAGTGTTGATGCATCTATCGTTGACACAAATGAGGTCTACTCAGCTTCTTCAGCTGTTTGGGGGGGCCGACCAGGCCAGGCCTAGTGCCTTCTGAAGAGCTCTCAGTTTTGTATATTCTTTTGTCGGCGCATTTATTTGCACTGGTGGCAAACTTTGATGCCTAGTGGATGTAATATGTGTGATAGCCGTGATAGCCTAGCGTAAGTTGCTTGCTTATTTATTTCCTTGTTGTCTTGTTTATTTGTTTGCTTGTAGTCATTGCAGTTCTTTTTCCGCGATTTGCTAGTGGCTGCAATAACCTATTTTTAAAACTAGGCCACAATAACCATGGGCTAATATTTACTGTAGTGACACTGGGCCTCCTACAGGCCGTAGAAATAGTGGGCCTTCTATGGGTCGTATCATCAATGGGCCTTATACGGGCAGTATGATCGATTGGCCAAACATGGGCCAATAACAGGCCGCATTATGGCTGTAAACGGGCTAGAGTTGGAATCGTCCGTTCATGGGCCGACCATAACGGGCCATCATTAATAGGCCGTATTTGATGACGCTATGAAAACGGCCCAACGTATTAATGGACCACAAACGGGCCGACTGTAACCACGAGCTGAATTTAGCCCACAAGAGAAAATGACAGTAACAGGCCGTAAGTAAACGAATGCTGGAAATGAGCCCAAGAATAAATGGGCTCTGAGAAGGCCGAAAGATAACATGGGCTAGAAACGGCCCAATGGAATAACGGGCCGTTAATGGGTATAAAGTGATACACTGCTCATTACGGGCCAGTTTCACCACGGACCGTTAATGGGTGTAAAGTGATACACTGTTCATTACGGGCCAGTTTCACCACGAGCCGTTAATAGGCCAAGAGTTACATAGGGCCTCATATAGGCCGAAAGACATCATGGGAAAGTAGTGAAAATGGGCTGGAATCATATTGGGTGGCCCAGATGATGCTACTGGGCCTAATTCGGATAGGGCGTAACGGGCCTTGGGTTAGCGGGCTGTAAATGGGCTATATGCGAACAGGCCGTTAACAGGCTTTACATGGGCCAGCCCGCCACCTTTTGACCAAGTCAAACGGGTCGGCCTTTTCATAGGAATGGGCCTTTGTTGGGTCGTGCCACGTGTTGACGTATCATAGGCGCCTTCTGTCCAATGAGTGGATGACATCTATCCCAACGATGAGCCGACACGTGTTTCCTCCAGCCAATGATGATTTTACACGTGGAAAATCCCCATTGGTCGGGGTTGTTAACGGGTTATTGGATCCAAAACCCGACCCGAAAGCTTAACGGCGTTCTGTTACGGTGGATGCCACGTGTCGGTCACCCTTGACGAAAGCACTTCTGTGACGCGGGATTTATCGTCATGGAAGTGGACACTTCCGTGATGATAATTTTGGTAATGTCATGGAACACTTCTACAACAGCACAGGTATGACTATCTTGATTCTGTCATAAAATCGTCATGGATGTACATGCATGACAGAAAATGCGACTTACTATGACAAACATGTATCATCATGGAAGTGTATTTTTTGTAGTGATATAGGAGGAAGAAGTAGGTCGGTGAAGCTGCGAGGGGCCCACGAGGGCGGGGGACGCGCCCAGGGGGGCAGGCGTGGCTCCCTGCCTCATGGCGTCCTTGCTTCTTTCTTGACGTCCACTCCAAGTCCTCTAGATCACGTTTGTTCCAAAAATAACTCTCCCGAAGGTTTCATTCCGTTTGGACTCTGTTTGATATTCCTTTTCTGTGAAACACTGAAATAAGCAAAAAAACAGCAATTTGCACTGGGCCTTCAGGTAATAGGTTAGTCCCAAAAATAATATAAAAGTGCTTGCAATACTAGGAAAAGGGCTACTAATGGCGCACCAATTTTGCCTACTAATGGCGCATCACTGGTGCGCCATTAGTATCACGCCACTAGTATTTTTTACTAATGGCGCACCACTGGTGCGCCATTAGTATCTGGTATACTAATGGCGTACCACTGGTGCGCCATTAGTATAGGCCATGGTGCGCCATTAGTATAGGCCACTAGTGCGCCATTAGTATAGGCCACGGTGCACCATTAGAATTTTTGAATTTTGAAGGCGGGAAAATAGTAGTGGCGCACCGTCTAACCCCCACCGTGCGCCATTGCTATTTTTGAATTTTTAATTTGGATCTGGATCATGATTTTTTTGCCCATTTTTCGCTAGTTTTTTTGCTCGTTTTTTGGCACGATATTATTTCAAATTTTGTTCCTGTTTTTGGATCTTGTACGTTCTTTTGCCGTGTTCTTTTGCCGGAGAGGAGTTCGCCGGAGAGGAGGAGGAGGAGGTCAATGGAGAGGCGCTCGCCTACATCGCCGGAGAGGAGGAGGAGGTCGCCGGAGAGGAGTTCACCGAAGCATCGGAGAGGAGGAAGGAGAAACCATGAGGGAATGGGAGGAGAGGAGGGAGGAGTAGCTCACCGGAGAGGAGGGAGGAGAAACCGTGAGGGGAGGGGAGGGGAGGAGAGGAGAGGAGGGAGGAGGAGGTCCCCGGAGAGGAGGAGGTCGCCGGAGAGGAGGAGGAGGTCGCCGGAGAGGAGGAGGAGGTCGCCGGAGAGGAGGAGGAGGTCGCGAGAGAGGAGGAGGAGGTCGCTGGAGAGGAGGAGGGTAGTATGGTGGAGGAGAGAAGGGAAGATGGAGTGGAGGAAAGGAGGAGATGGAGTGGAGGAGAGGAGGAGATGGAGTGGAGGAGGTGCGCCCAACCATATATACGACATAGTAATGGCGCATCGTGGGCAGGTGCGCCATTACTAACTTTTTTTATTATTTTTATTTATTTTGAATTTTGAAGGCGGGAAGATACTAATGGCGCACCATGGGCAAGTGTGCCATTAGTAACTTTTTTTATTTTTGACTTATTTTGAATTTTGAAGGCGGGAAGATACTAATGGCGCACCATGGACAGGTGCGCCATTAGTAACTTTTTTTTTATTTTTTTGACTTATTTTGAATTTTGAAGGCGGGAAGATACTAATGGCGCTCCATGGGCAGGTGCGCCATTAGTAAGTTTGATTTTTTTTTTTTAATTTTTTTGCCTCTCCAGATCTTAAAAGCCCTGTATCTTTTTTTCTGTTAGGTTTTTGAGGATTTTGAAAATGTTTAACGGGGTTCCCCCGGTTAAATTTGGATGTAACTTTTTGAGTAGATGATTTTTCATATAAAAAAAATTCATCCGAGTTCGTACGCAAAAGTTATGCCCATTTTTACAAATTCTCGAGAGATTTTGCAAAAAAGTCGAAAATTCATGTTTGTAAATTTTGCTAACAAGTAGACCACATATCACATGGGAATCTTATTTTCTTTTATTTTTTTGACATTTCTATCATTTTCTTTTATTTTTTTTGAAACTGAAAAGGCGGTCCAGGAACACACACACGGAGGAGAGTGCTCTGCACACTACCACCGTTGGATCCTGCTGCTGCTGCTGCTACAAGTCAGAATTGTACGGGACATAAGGTAGATGGATTGCTTCACAAAACAAGAGAGCAAACCAAGACCAGGATCGCAATACCTCCACAACCACCTCAAGCAAAAAAGGATGCAAACAAGAGAGAGGCCATCTTCAGCCCTCCTTCCTCCTCGTGATCCACTCCTGCATCCTGCTATGATTACTCCGCCGTGCCCCATCCCAGAGGGACAGCAGCAGACTCCGGTGGAGCTGCGATCATACACGCACGTAAGTGAAACAAAAATATTTATATAAGCATCTTGTATTATTTGCAAATTTTCTGCTCCCTCCAGGATAACAAGTTCATAAACTGCATTTTAACGTGCCGTTTGGATTATTTTTTTCTTTTTCTGCAGTCGCCGAATCTCCCGGATTATCTAATACCAAGACTAAAGATGTGATTCCAAGATGTAGAGAAAGCAAGGGAATTTTATAACAAATACACTAGACACGCTGGTTTTGGAATCAGGAAGACGGGGGGAATGACAACCTCAAGTATTTTGTTTGCGCATTCCAAGGGATACACACATCTTCTGTTTCAGAGGCTGACAGGAAGCGAAACAAAACATCACAGAGGACAAGCTGCAATGTAAGAATGAGGGTGAAGCTGCAGGAGGATAACACATGCGTGGCAGTGGACATTGAGTATAATCATAATCACCAACTCATCCAAACTGATGACATGCTGGTATTCTTACACTCACACAAGAATTATGACCCCACTATTTTGGAGTACGTAAAGCTCCTGCAATACAATGATGTCAAGCACACAACAATCATGTCCGTGCTATCTAAAAATGAAGATGGAAGCTACTTCCTAAGCATGACCGAACGAGACCTACTAAACTACTAGGTATTCAAACATCCACATACTACATAGCATCCTAGGTCACAACCCTTTGCTAGCAAAAATAACAAATGCATGTTTTCATGTAATTTGAAGGAAAGCCATGAATGCAAGGAAAGATGATTTGGATGATGTGTTGAAACTTTTTTAATTCTTCAAAGACATGAAGGCAATCAATGATGAGTTTTTATATGGCATATAAGTAGACAAGGACAAGTCAATTTAAAACATTTTCTGGTCCAATGCAAGCTGCCGAGGAGCCTATCAAGACTTTGGCGATTGCATAACATTGAACACAACTTACAAGACCAACAGATTTCATATGCCTCTGGGAGTGTTTGTTGGAACAAACCATCACTTGCAGTCAATGATATTTGTCGTTGCCCTTATCAGAGACGAAGATGCAAAGTCATTCAAGTGGATGTTCGATACATTTGTATGGTGCATGAACAACAAGCACCCAACTTGCATTCTAACATGTGAGTTCAAAAAAAACCTCTACAAGTTTCATCATCTTTTCAGTCTATGGGTCTGTATTGGGTACATTGGTTTTCTCTGAAAATAATGTAAAGCAAGAAGTTCAACCACTGTTAGCACAGAAGTCCAACTAATAGTACAAGAAAGTAAAATTATATGTCACATGTTTAGAAAAAATTAGTTATGAATGTGAAGTTCAAATACAGGAATCATAGAAGTTCAAGAACAAAGCTGTAAGAAAAATATATGTAACATGTTCAGGAAAAATGTAGTTTTGTATGTTAAGTTCAAACATTGGTACCACGGAAGTTTAAGAACACTACTTTAAGAGAATTTTGAGTGTGACACTACTAGGTAGTCCTACTACTACCTGTGAAGTTCAAGCACTGGTACCACGAAAGTTCAACAACACTGCTGTAAGAAAAAATACATGTGACATTTTTAGATAGCCATACTGCTACATGTGAAGTTCAAGTACTTGTACAACATAAGTTCACCATCAGTGCAAAAAGAAGCAAGTTTCATTTTTTTAATTCATGCAGACCAGTGCCCATCGATGGCGAAATCTATACCACAATCATTTCCAAACACCGTCCACAAGCTATGCCATTGGCACATTATGAAGAAGTACAGGGAATACCTCGCATTGTTGTAAAAAAGTATAAAACATTCAAACAGGAGTTCACAACTATATTAAACTGGCCGCTGATGCCAACGGAGTTTGAAGCTGCTTGGGCTGAACTCATGCACAAGTATAGCCTGGAGAACGACCAGATGATGATGCAGCTGTGGAGTGATAGGAAAATGTGGATTTCCGCATATTACAAGAACATTTTCTGTGCTAGAATGACTTCCACACAACGAAGCGAGAGCATGAACCACATGCTCAAGAAAGGGTTTGTCAAGGGGACCCAAAACCTACACAAGTTTGCTAGGTGGGTAAATGCTTGCATACAAACTCGGATGCGGAAGGAGAACGAGCAAACAATGACCAGCATGGTATGAAGACACAAAAAAACACCCCCATCATGTTCTATTTTCCCTCAACATGTGCACTTTGAAATTTAAAAAATGAAACCCATGACTCTGCTTCGACTAATATCTTACTTTTTGACATGTGCAGACCAATCCTGTGACAAAAACAACTTACAGCTACGAGGAAGACATGTCTATCAAGTACACAAGAGCCATGTACACCGAGATGAGGACTAGGATGAGAAAATCCATGCTATTTCGCGCAAAGCATACAGCAGAGCCCACTAAGTACCTTGTGTACTACCACAACAAGCCAGGCCATGATGATGAAGAAAGATTTTCCTGGTCAAAGCATGAATTCCGGGATGTAGCTGACCCAGAGAATGAAATATACGAGTGTGAATGCAAGCTTTGGACACACACAGGTGAGCGGAAAAACAAAGTCATTAAATAGCTAAACTAGTAGTATCATATCAAAATATATGAAACTCATTGCTGGCTCACAAACTATGTATTCTGCATTCATCACAAAATGCAGGCATGTTCTACCTTCACATCATGAACATACTGGACTACCTGAAGCCTAACAAATTTCCACACAGGTATATCCTCAAACAGTACACAAAGACTACAAAGTCACAACCAACCTTTGATACAAGGGACTACAACACAACTGCATCGGATGGTGGCTCAAGACTATCGAAGCAAGACATCTTGCTGCAGCTAAATTTGATGGTTAACAAGAAAGGATGAGATGTGACTAGCAATATGAGAGAGCCTACTATGTTCTCAAGAGGCTCATGGAAGAGCTTGATGCAATACATTCAGCAAATCAAGCGGATGCTGACGAAAGGATGGCTGAAGAGGATGCTGAAATTGAAGATGACCTTCATTATTATGCAGCTGAAATGCTCAACGCCGCCCCTCAAGCCAACCAATGCAAGCAGGGTGCTGACCAATCAATGGAACAGCAACAGCAAGAGACAATGAAACTGCCGCTATAGTCTGAAACAAAGGGTAGGAAGAAAATTTCTGCAGCAATGAAAAGTGACAAGAGAGCTCAAATAAAGGTACCACCTGCAGGAAGAGTCATCGTGCTCGATGAGAACGGAGTGGCACTTGGACACAGGCAATGTAGTGTGTGCAAAAAGGTTGTAGGACACAACAAGCTCACCTGTCCAACACTCTTGGAAAGAAACGATGCCGAGGAGGTCAAGCAACCCAAAGTTCAAAAACAGCAGCCCAGAGTTATAGAACAAAAGAAGGGACCACACCCACAGAAAGCAAGGAGCAGACTTTGTAGCATATGCAAGGAGTATGAACCACATAATGCAAGAACATGCCCGAAGCGTGCAGATGCTGAAAAACAAGCAAAAAGCCAGAGAAGAAACAGAAAGCAAAACCTAGAGCCAGCAACAAGAAAGTGGTGGAAGATGAAGAGGAAGACGAAGATGAAGATGCCGTCGAAGAAGAGGAAGACGAAGAGGAAGAGGAAGTGGAATGTGAGGAGGAAGAAGAAGAGGATGATGAAGAGGAAGAGGACGATGAAGAGGAAGAGAAAGAGGAAGAGGTACATGTCAAGCAAAAACCAATACAACCAAAGCCTAGGAGGAGCTCAAGGCTGATGAACAGTTAGAATAGGTCAATTAACACAAAGCAAACTTATGTCATGTCAATGTGCAGAATATTATTCCACTATAGAAAACAATATTTTAGGAGAAAGCTTACTTGAACTTTTATTGTTGAAGTTTCAAAGAAACTAAATAGTAGAAGTTCAAGTAAGCTTACTGCAGAAGTACTAGTATAGTACAAGAGGAGGTGATGGTGATGTATTGCATGAAAGAGCAAGCAGTAATAAAATGAAAAATATACACTGTGAAGTTCAAGTAATATTACTGCAGAAGTCCTGGTATATTATGAGAGAAAGTGCTGGTGATGTATTGCATGAAAGAGCAAGCAGTAATAAAAAATGGAAAATATACATTGTGAAGTTCAAGTAATATTACTGCAGAAGTCCTGGTATATTATGAGAGGAAGTGTTGTGCTGGTGATGTATTTCATAAAAGTGCAAGAAAGAACAAAAATGAAAAATATACACTATGAAGTAAGTAAGATTACAGTGGAAGTTCTGGTATATTATGGCAGGAGGTGCTGGTGTTGTATTCCATAAAAGAGCAACCAGCAAATAATTATACAGTCTGAAGTTCAGGTTAGCTTATAGAAGAAGTTCTGGTATATAAAATCGATGTAGGAAAAATATGCTTAAAGATAAAGTTTTGCCGTATGAAATAAGGTTAGCAAGCCTAATACAACGCGCTCAGATATGAAGTTCTGTTTGGATACGTGCAGAAGTTCATGTACAATGCCGACAAAACATATAAAAGAAAAGATAAGGAGTGTATGAGAATATTTTTGCACAAAGTTATAGTTGAAATCCATTCGTAGTTGAAAAATCACAAAAAAAAACAAATATAGATTCTATGCAAAAAGGCTACGTATTGGTTGGGTTGAAAAATAACAATACATTACACAACACAGAAAATCCTATCCATCTGAAACTAGCAGCCCAGCTAGATCTCAAGGAGAAGTTCAAATCAAAGATCATATGTTGGGGCCCAAAATTAAACAACACAAAAAACGAGCAGTTCAACCATAGCCGAGGGAGAAGTTCAGGTACATCTGTTGGGGAAAAACATACAACACATGGATACTGAAAACGATGCAGTATATTGAAATTTACAAGCCAAATCGTTCTTCACACCAAATACATTTGTCCTCAAATATCATAAGTAATAGTGCTACAGCTATAGATACACAAATTACTAAACAATTCTTACAACCAAATCTTTACAGAATCGTTCCAATCATTATCAAACCTAAATCTTTACGAGATCAAATCTACACTGAAACTAATGCTTCGAATTCATGGGCCCAAGGACTGGATCTCTTTAGGAAGCTCTGCACGCACGACTTCATTCTTCTCGCTAAAGATTAGAGTGTGCATGAACTCGGCCTTCCAGTCATTTGCAGCAGCCTGCCAACAGGAAATGAAACGATGGTTTAGTAAAGGATAACTAAAACCACAGCAGGAGCATCTCAGCAAAAACACACAACAAAAATGAAAGGATGATCAGACAAGAACAAGGACAAAACATGCCTCCACATCACCAAAATCATCAACAAGCTCATCGCCATCGTATGTAGAGCAGAACAACACGGCAAAGAAACCACAATCATTATTCACTTGCTTTGGAACATCGATAAAAGTCGGCCTCTTTGCAATAGTCACCCAGTTAGGCTGCTTGCTCGCTTTGTACGCAGCCTTGCCGTACACCTCCTCGAGCAACCCAACAAATCTCTTGATCTGCAGGAAATGCCAAAATAAGATGAAGTCAAAAACATGTTAACCAAAATAGTTAGGTTCAGGTACATAAAAGGGACACTTGCATACGATCCAGCTAAACAAATACCAGAAGTTCAACTGTCAAATGATAGTCAGTTCAAGCAGTATTACCAAAACAGAGACAGAAACATATTTTGTCAACACAAGCCATAATAAACTTCGTGTCAAACAAGTAGATATGAAAGGAGTTTCAGGCTAAGAAACACTCACGATATGTTGGCAGTCTCCGTGGAAACTTGTTCGTGACGTTCCCTTATTACTGTAAGGAAGTGAATCAAGGATGTCAATGCTCCCACGATATCTATTCAGCACATACACACTGTAGTGCGCCATTGTGCCAATTGGCTTGAATAGTATCAAAAAACCTGCCAAGAATGAAAGAAACGGTAAACTATAAAGCATAGGTATTGAACAACCGGGATGAACAAAAACTTATTTACAAACTCAGCAAAAGGATGTGCATAAAATTTAAAAAGCAAGAGTTATGAAAAACTAACCAGCTTTGCGTTAAGAAGGTCTTGTTCCTTGCGAACAAACATTCAGAGGGGACCAGGAGATTTTTTTACATCGAACTTTGGAACTGATGCACCGAAAAAATCATACTCCAGGCAGTAATGTGCATTCACAAAAACATAATTAAAAACAACTCCCAAATGCCACTACACCAAAACTAGAGCAAAAAAGGGAGATAGGGGTGCAAAAGAACTAAAACCTATATGAAGTAGGGACTAAGTACAACCCTGTCAGCACAAGAGAATATATCAGTGGTCTCCGGCTTATCCTTCCACAAATTTATGAGATAATCCATTATGTCTCCTTCCATCTGCTGCCCTTCACCGAAAAGAGTATAAAGGACATGTCCTATGAGGTCAATCACATTCCCATGGATGGTGAACATGCAGTAGCTTGTGCTGCAGATTTAAAAGGATGGGAAAAATATTTGAAGTTCAGATACAATAACAAATAGAAGTTCAGACACTATAACTCAAAGGCAAGTGAGAGATGAACAGAAGTTCACATGCTACAACAACAGAAGTTTCAGACACTATAACTGAAGGGCAAGGAGAAATGAACAGAAGTCCACATATTACAACAATAGACATTCAGACACAGAGTACCCTATCTGGAAGCAACAAAGTTAAGAAGAAGAAAACTTGCTCAGAATACTTCTCTAGACTGTTTTCACTAAGCACATACTGTCTCAACTTCCGGGCCTCGGATAGATGAGGGTAACTGTATTTTTTTAGGGGAGCGACAACAGAACGCCACTTCAAAGGCAATCTTGATGCTCTCTTGGAGGTAGTTATGTTGCCAGACTCAACTGCCGGTTTCCTCCTGGTGATGACAGCATTCTTCCCACCTCTCCCAGAAACAGTATGACCAGCACATTTACCATTCTTCGGGTAAGCAATCTTCTCAAAATCATCATCAGACGAAATCACTTCTGCTTCGGCTACTTCGACTGCACCAACCTTCCTGGAGCAAGGGGTTTTTGGAGTACCACAAATACCACCAGTCTGCTTCCCCAACTTGGAAGGAATAAGGGTTCAAGGTCTATCATCTTCTCTCGGAGTTGTACTCATCGATTCCTCCCTAGGCTGGTATTCCTATGACCCGAGGAATGAGTAGTGGTAATCGGTCAAGTCCAACGGATCCACTGTCAAAGAAAAGCAAGAGAAAAAACACCATTAAAATATAACTGAAGTTCAGGCACAGCACAATGTGCAGTCCAACTAAAATAGATGACATGGTTACTACTCAAGTTGATATAAAAAATTAAAAGAAGTTCAGGCACAACCAAAGGCACAGTTCAAGATAAACTGATGAACTGGAAAACATTCAACTATAGCTAAAAAAGCATAGAAAGGGATCATCTCTGAAGTTCAAGTAGAAGAAATGCTCGTGTCCAAGTAAGCAATGAAAGGAAAAAATACTGAAACAAAACACACAAGCAAAATAAAAAAGATAAAAATTAAGTTCATGTACAAGAAATGCTCCTCTCCATCTGAAACCAGCAGCCCAACCAGATCTCAAGCAGAAGTTCAAGTTCAAGAAAAATGTAGTTCATGTAGAATAAAAGATGCAGTACAGGTAAGTAGTCCAAGTTCCAAGACTTACATGTGTAGTAGCCAAACAAAGCTTGGAAGTCTGTCTCAAACAGGTTGGAAGAACCGATTGAGTACAACCACATCTTCCTGATATCCATTATATTTTGATGGGAATAATTTGCAAGAACCCCATCATGATACGAATTAACATTCGTAAGCATGAAGAATCCGCAGTCGATACTGCCATCAAACACAAAAAAGAATAGTGTTAGAACAAAAAAGAAAGCCAACAAATAAAAGACGTCGTAGCTTAAGTACAACTACAGTTAAACAGAAGTTATAAAGAGAAAAGTGGAACTCATCTTGTTCGTCTGCTGGGGAACATCAATCCAATCCAAAGGGAAATTATCGATAGAAATAGGACTGAAGGGTGTCTCCCAGTCGTTGCTGGCATCGTTCCAAAGCTTCTTGATGTTATCAGTCATCCACCGAAACAGTCGTACCGCATAGTCATTGTCTGGTCCACAGTAGGAGTCGAGAAGCTGGAACCTTGAATTCTTCAGGTCAAGAAATATCGAAACCCAGTGACCAACACCACCCATGGAAGCAGGAATTTCAGGTGGGTCAAAAGTGGGGAAAACAACCTGAAGCAACATAAACACACGAATCATTAAAAACAGATAATTAATATCAAATGGTACAAAGAAAAATAAAAGAATATTAACATAGTGGATCGCAGTGCAAAGCTAATATAGAGGCAAAGAACAAAGATATTGCATACACAATCATGTGCATCCATGCTATCTGGACCAGTCACCAAGAAGTACTTCCTCACACGAGAATCAGGTTGACCTCTGAAAATCTTGTCCTAAAATAATGCGGACAACACCTACATATGAAAATAAAAAAATGAGACAAACAAGTTTTAACTAAAATGATAAGGAACAAAATAGAAAAGAGATCACTATATGGTAGACTTACACAAACCCAATATGGCAGGACGAGTTTGTCCGATCCCTGGTGCTTCGCACGTAGACAGTAGAGTGCAACCTCGGCCACATTAGATCGAAGCATTCCACGAGGAGCAAAATATATTGCGACATCTTCAACAGAAGCTTCACACTCCTTGTTTTGGAACATAATCATTGATCTAAAACAAGCAATAGAAAGTAAAACACGTTCAGCATCAGGAAACTCGGGAAGTTAATAACACATACAAGCACTGAAGTTCAGCTATATCACAATAGGCAGTACAAAAAGGCCAGAAGTTCAGTACCAGAGAAGTAAATAGAAGTTCAGCAACATAGAGTAAAGAAGTTCAGGCATGAAACCACAAGCAGTTCACAGGGGGTAGATGGATGTAAATATTGAACAGCTACACTCACCTCTTGGAACGAACATTCTTAGGCCTAGTCACACTGTAATAAATGTCATCAACCTTATTTCGAACGACAGCAAGGTCACTATATGCTTAGCAAAAAGAAATATAAATTAAGAGGAACACTCAAGCACATAGATTCACGACGGTTTAATTAATAGCAACATTCAAGCACAACATTCAAACACAATCACATATCAGCTGCTACACCAGAAAAGATAAAACCACAGGAACATAAACATCACAACCCATGCATTACAAACCTTGTCCCCACATAGAAAACATGTTCACTTAACTTTATTTACAACCCACACGACAAACATTAAACCATAAGTTCAACTTGCATGACACGGGAAGTTCGCAGGGATATCATGGACAAAAAACAAACAACAAAAGGGACGGGGATGGGGAAAGAAGAGAGAAGCATGCTCCTCTCTTTATGTATTCTTGCCTAGACCAGTGGCAGCACTGGAATGATCAACCTCCTCTCCATAGCTATCACTTTCAGTCTCTTCATTGTCATCTCCAGTAAACATTGCAGCGTCGTTGGGAAGGACACCAATAGCAGTTGGAGCAGCTGGAGAATCTGGAACAACAAAAACCATTGGTTCTCCTGCACTAGGCAGAGCTGGAGAACCAGCATCAACAACAACTGATGGCTCTGCTGCAAGAGACTTATCCGGGCCTGCAGCAGCACTACCACTAGCCTCGACAGCAGCCTCGATGGGATATTTCTCCAAACTGATATCTCTAGCTGTCTTGCCTTGCTCAGCTTCACAAACCTCAGCTGTCTTGCCCTGCTCAGCATCAGAAACCTCAGCTGTCTTGCCCTGCTCTGCATCAGAAACCTCAATGCCAATGGATGACTGAGGTTCAGTCGGGTCCACCCCGTCGGAGCAGCTGGTGCCTGACACGGACTTGTCTGCAACCTTCTCTGGAGGAACACTAGCATCATCATTCTGCAGCAAGAATAGAAAGTCGTTAAAAAGGGCCACAAAGTGATAAAATGCACAAGCAAGTAAAATAAAAAAATGGAAGCAGGTTCATGAACCTCATAAACTAATGGTACCTTATTTTCACTGCCATCAATCCCATCAACTAATACATCACTAGCGGGAGCAGGTTCATGCACAGGGGCAGCTTCATGCACAGGTAAAACATCCTCCTCAAATCTAGCACCATCATCAGCAGCCTACAAAAAAATCATGTAGAAAACAAATACCTAATCAGCAGAAGTTCACATTACATAATCAAAGAAGGTCAGCTATCACAACTGACACATAATGGAAGTCCCAATACAGTAAACAAAGCAGGTCAGATATCAAACTACTCTAAAATACAAAAGGGAACAAAAAGGCCAGTCATAGAATTTCAGCTGTTGTAGCACTTGAAGTTCAGGTTCTATAAATAGAGAAGGTCACGTAGGAAACACTAGTACTAAAAAGAAAATTTTTACGACACATGAAATCAATAAGGGTCACCTATGACTACAAACAGTAATAATTGAAAGCTAACAATGAACACTAGTGCAAAAGAAAAATCGAAAGCCAACATAAACAAACCTCTTCGGTATGCTCCACGTGGCCTCCTTCACGACCCAAACGAACAGAATCCTGCCTCTGAATCTGTCTCACAACACTTGCCTCATCTTCAAAAGGCTTGCAACAAGCATCCTGCATTTCCTTGAACAGCCCAAAGCTAGTCCGCAGGTGGGAAGTGCTCTGACGAAGCTCTTCAAGAAATCTAGCTTCAATTGACAAGACCTCCTTCGAAGACTCAGCATCAAATCCATGTCCGGGAGGAAGAATCCCATCAACGCAACTAAGACGCTCAAGAGCTGAAGGAACACAGGCCAACTGCCCACAAACAGTTTCAAGTGGACCGTCAATCCTAACCAGGGAAACATTGGCAGCTTCAAACAAACTCCCGGAAGACACGCCACCTGCAGCACTCACACGAGTAGAAGAACCTCCTGGATCTACAGGGGGGCACCAGTATTAACATCCCAGGAGAATTCAAATCTTGGGGAAGTTCCACTACCTAGGCCGGCGGCACAAGGCATAGTAAGAACAGGACGTTCGATATGCCTAAAGAACACAACCTCAGCATGTGTCTTCCACTGCATACAAAAAATAAAAGTCAACACGTCAGAAAACAAAATGAAGGAACATGGGAACAAAAATATAGAAGACGGAACCAGAAGTTCAAGTTAAACTACACAAGAAAGAATGATGCATATAAACACTCATGGGCAGTCTCCCAAACAACCAGTTGGTTGGGTCATCATCACCCTTCTTGACCAAGTTAGCCGCAGCAAGCTCAAGAAGCTTGACCTGATCCATGAAATTGATGCGAGGGGTCCTCAAGTCAATATTAGGCATCTTGCCAATGATAAGGCAGTCCAGATACATAAGAAGCGGCATGATGGCATAGCCTATGACAGCTTTTCCTCTTCTAGTACCTTGCTGATACCTAACAACGGCACTTCGAATATTGTCAACAACCAACTGGCAGTAGTCCATATCTGCCATATCCTCAAACACAAGATTCTCAGCCATTGCTGCCTCCCTGGACACTCGTGTAGACGTTCCAGGAATAACCACCATCATGAAAACAATCAGGTAAAAACCTGTAGAGCAAGATCATACTTCATCTCATCCTTCACAAGTTCCGTGAGGATATTCCGCAGGTCCTTTGTCTTGATGTCGTCACTCCTAGCGTACCCAAGCTTTCCCTTCAACCTCATAACAGCATCATCGAACCCATCATTTGAGGGCCTAGGTGGGGTACGATTACCTTGATGAAATCCAAACAGATGGTGAATAGCATCACTTGTAATACGCAAAACCTTGATCGCCTCACCCATGTCCAGAACCATGGTTGTAGGGTCAATCCTCGTGTAGATGTTGCCCATCAAAGGACAAGAAATGTTGGAATCAACCTTCAAGTCAAACACACAGCCAAAACCAGCCTTGATAACCCTCGTCTTGTGCCTAAGTTGCAGCATTTTCGCACACGTCTTGACCTCTCTTAGTGAGCAGCGAACAGTCTTGTTAAAACGTTTCGCCTCATCTCCTCCTTGGCCACCTTCTTCGGGCATGTTGCCTCCTCTCTTCCTCCTGTCAGGTCACTCCACAAGCTGATACTGAAAAAATGCAATGACAAGGAGAAAAGGCAGAACAACGAGATACACAAGCTACACCAAAATTCCACTAATGCCTACATATGCAGTACATTTCAGAAGTCCAACTATGTATACATAGGCAGTACAACCATGTATGACGAGAAGTAAAGATGCTTTCAAAATGATGGAAATTTACATAACAGAAGTTCAACCATGTACACCAAGGCGGTAATCAAACATGTATTTCAGAAGTCCAACTATGTCTACATAGGATATACAACCATGTATGACCACAAGTTAATGTGCTTTCAAAATGTTGGAAATTTATAATGCAGAAGTTCAACCATGTACACCAAGGCAGTAATAAAACACGTATACCAACAAGTTAAGTTGATTTCTTCATGTATATATCCAGAAGTCCAACTATGTACACAAAGGCAGTAATACCATAAAAGCAAAGGAGTTCGGCTAATTTATTCGTCTATACGAAGCACAAGGTCAGCTATGTACGCCAAGGCAGTGCTAAAAACACAAAAAATACAACAATAGCGACAAATGCTCTAAAAAGCAGTAAACATGAGACATTCATACCTGATTAGCAGCAGTAGCATCGTCGTCGTCCTCGTCATCAGTGTTGAAATCAGCATTATCCTTGTCCTCTGGATTAACACGAGAACGCTTCTTCTCACCCTTGTTGACCTTTGCAGGCGCAACCTTGCGCTTGACGCCACATTTCTTCCCCTTACCAGATGTGCCAGCACCAAGCGGAGAAGGTGTAGGCACGGCAGTGGCAAGCACACGAAGACTATGGGGTGGCATACCAACGAGGACTATCCCTTCATCTTCAGCAACTTCTGCAGGCCTTGAAACACGTGGGCTCCTCCGAGGAGTAACATCACCAACTAAATTCTTCCTCGCAGCGGTCTTCTTGATTTTCTTCTTAACAGGGACAACCGTGCCATCAGTGCCACACCGCATGTCTTCCTCAGCAACAGAGCAATGCCCAACCGTGAGCTCAACAACATCAACAGATTCAGGAACATCAGAACCTTTCTGAAGGCAGGCTGCCCTCTTCTTCTCAAAATCTTCTTGCTTCTTCCTCTTGCGTTGGTCCTCCAGAAGAAGTTGAAGAGGCACATCCTCAGCTTGCACGACAGGTTCAGTGCCATCAATAGACTGCGACTGCGTCTATGACATCTGAAGAGAGCCCAAAGGATCTGGAACGGAATCACAACCTTCGACTGACGGAGCACCCTGCTCAGTAGCAGTGTTTCTGATAAATCCAACTCAGATAGAACATCGTTGATGGTGTTCACAGCTTCCTCCTCTGTGGACACATCTATAAGAACACAAAAAAGCAAAGCAAAAAATAAAAAAGGTCAAAAACACCCGATGGGAACAAGTTAAAAAAACATGGCTCGAGAATTTAAAATGAAAAGAAAAGGAGTTGCACATACTAGGTGAAACAAGAGTTGCAGAAGCAAGATCCTCGAGGCTTGAAATATTCTCAAGGCTCGAAGCAACCTCAGCAATCACAGTCAAAGGAAAAATGGGTGATTTAGCCGCATCAGATATTGGAGCATCACTATTAACTTCTGAAGCTCCATCTTGATCGCAGGCATTTTTTCCAGAACTATTCAATTCATCACCAACTACAAAAAATGCAAGTAAAAAGGCAGTTGAGTTCTAATATGCAATCCTACACCAAAGGGAGTCCTACTTTTACAACAATGTACAATACCTAGAAGTTCAAAAATACCTAACAAAGAAGTAAACACAATGAACAGTCAACAATTTACATACTACATATAGAACAATCTACACCGGAGAGGTTACTCATATGAGATGAATGTACAGAAGTTCAACAATATATAACAAAGTAGTAAAACAAATGCGCAGAACAGAAGCTCAACCAAATTTCATTACAAACAAGCAATATTTAAAACCAGCAGTTCAACTATGTGAGCCAACTAAGTAGCACATAATAAAGATGTAGCATGAGCAGAAATACTTTTTCACACGCAAACTAAATACCAATACCATGAAAATAATCACACAAGAAAAGAAAAGGTATACAATATAAATATGAAAACATTTGGGAAGTCCAACAACACTTGGGGACATAGTTCACAAGCAATTCAACAAATAAAAATCAAGAAACACTCTACTAACTTAAACTAAGGGTAAAATGCATACACATCACCTCTGCTAGAAGTTCACACTTTTAAGAATGGGCAGTCCAACAAGACAACCAATTGAAGATGTGGGCTGACATATATAACAAAACTTCAACTTAAAATACAAGATGCAACTACATTAAAATACCTGGAAAAGGTTTTGAAGCCATGACAACACAACCCACTTGATGAATGCTGCTCCAAACCCTAGATCAACCTACAAAAAACAGAGGAGAAATTACATACAATTAGCAAGTACAGAATCATACAACAATACAAAAAACCAACTAAATCAAACCCTAGGTTGAAACAACTAAAACACATCAACAATTATGATAGATGAACAGAAACACATCTAGGCAAGCACAACAAAAAAATACTCATAAACTAATGAAAGCATGTGACAGACATAATCTAAACAACGAAATCAATAGCAGTAATGCATTTAGATGCATCAGATCCAGTATCAACCGCAGCACCACACCCTTCCTACATGCATCTAACCGGTGAAACCATCGAAGGGGAAAATGAAATACACACAAGTATGAAGGAAGAAATAGCACACAAGCATCTCACAGATAAATCTAACCACGGGGGAATGGAATCCACCCACCACACGCACAAGAAACCTACCTAATCTCCAACCCAACCATTAGAACAAAGGGGGGGAGGTGGATGCGCGAGCACAGAAGAAACAGAGAGCACTTGTCAGATCTGGCGAACACTAAGAGCAAGGATTGGGGGGAGGGAGCATTTGTACCTCTCCAAACGACCCTCGCACACACGAATCCAGGGCGGTTCTACCACCCCCACGAAGCCACGCGGACCTTGCAACCGCGCAACCAGTTGCCGCCCTCACTTCAGAGCAGAACAGAGCAGGCTGCGCGAGGGAGAGTGGGCTGCGTGAGGGAGAGTGTGGTGTGGGGGAGAAATAGGAGTGTCGCGGGCGCCGGTTACTGCACGCACGACTGCAGGGGATAAAGGCGGAGAAATTGGGGGGAGTTGGAGGCAGCGAAGCGACGGAGAAGAAGAAGAGAGCGAGCGAGAGGGGGGGGGGGTTTCTGACAAGTGGTGGCGAGGGTGAGAGACACTTAATAGCTCTCTGTAGTGGGGGGTTGCAGCGCCTGGTAATTACAGTTTTACCCCCCCCCCCCCCCCCCCCGAACAACTAAAAAGGTAAATGCATCTATGATAGATGAATGCACTATTTGAATGCATCTATTTTTAAAAGTTAAGATCACATAACAAATCAACTGGTATCATTAAAAAAAATTGGTTGCAAGCACAAAGTTCAAGTACTCTACCAAGGGAATAAATATACATACACAAATAAGCACCTACAAGCAAGAGAAAGAAGTTCAAAAAATAAAGAACAAAAGTTCAAGTACACTAATTAGAGAAGTTAAGGCATATGAATCAATAAACTATAAGAAACAAAAAGAAGAAGTTCAAGTGCAAAAACAGATGAAGTCCATATCTAACTAAAATACACAACTTAAAAACAATATAGAATTTCAAAATTCAAATACATACAAAGTACACATGCGGCTCGGCCTCACGCTACCGCATTGTTGCGCGCTAGGTTCTGATAGGACGCAATGCGGTTATTTTGTTTCCACCCCTACCGCACGCACCCTAAACCCTAAACCCTAAGATAGATAGTGGGGTCACGGATGTGACGGACTCGCCCCCGCATGTGATGACATGGCACGTCATGTCGTCGCCTGCTCCGGCTCGTTCCTGTCTCGGCCTCGCAGGGGAGGGGGGTTACGACCCCCCTGCTTGGCCTCGTGCTACTGCATTGTTGCGCGCTAGGTTTTGACAGGACGCAATGCGGTTATTCTGTTTCCACCCCCATCGCATGCACCCTAAACCCTAAACCCTAATATAGATAGTGGGGTCACGGATGTAACGGACTCGCCTCCGCATGCGACGACGCGGCGTGCCGCGTCATCGCCTACTCCGGATCGTTCCTGTCTCGGCCTCGCAGGGGGAGGAGAGGGGGTCACGACCCCCCTCCCCCTGCTCGGCCTCGCGCTACCGCATTGTTGCGTGCTAGGTTCTGACAAGACGCAATTAATGCGGTTATTCTGTTTCCACCCCCACCGAAAGCACCCTAAACCCTAAACCCCTAAGATAGATAGTGGGGTCACAGATGTGACGGACTCGCCTCCGCATGCGACAACGCGGCACGCCACGTCGTTGCCTGCTCGGGCTTGTTCTTGTCTCGGCCTCGCAGGGGGAGGGGAGGGGGTCACGACCCCCTCCCCCTTCTCAGCCTCGCGCTACCGCATTGCTGCATGCTAGGTTCTGATAGGACGCAATGCGGTTATTCTGTTTCCACCCCCACCGCATGCACCCAAAACCCTAAACCCTAATATAGATAGTGGGGTCATGAATGTGACGGACTCGCCTCCGCATGCGACACGCGGCACACCGCGTCGTCGCCTGCTTCGGCTCGTTCCTGTCTCGGCCTCGCAGGGGGAGGGGAGGGGGTCACGATCCCCCTCCCCCCTGCTTGGCCTCGCGCTACTGCATTGCTGTGCGCTAGGTTTTGACAGGACGCAATGCGGTTATCAATGATTTAAAAAAATCCAAAAAAAATTATCAATAATTACTGGAGAAGTTCAAGTTGTAAAAGGGAGAGAGGGATGAAAGGAAGTTCAAGTTACTAGAGAAGTTCAAGTTGTAAAACACACAGAAGTTTGGTGTTTTGAAAAAACATCAAATGAACATGTAGAAAAACAAATTACATAGAAGCAAAAATCTTGTAAGTTCAAGTTAAACACATACTAAAGTTCTACCACTGTTCAAAGTATGCAAACATGTTACAAAAAAATAAGTAAGGAACGCATGCATATTTGGGAATAATCCCATAGTTGCCCACGGAATAAACTCAAACCCAAATTAGAAAATTGAAAATTACAAAAAAACAAAAAAAGAAAATATAGAGCGCGATGCTGCATCGCCTTGCAATGTGGAAACCAGGAAGTTCAATCACTCATACCATAGAAGTTCAACTACTACCACAGAACGTGGATGGTCCAAATAACTAATCCCGAAGACAGAATAAATATAAAAAAGATGATCCGTGTGTCTATGGACCAGCTCCACATTTACATATATGAGAACTCTGGAAAACAAAAAAACGTACACAAAATTTTTATAACAACACCAAACGAACAAATCGTATTGCAACATCACTTAAAAAACATGCATAAAAATGACGGAAGTTCTAGCACAAAAGGTGCAGAAGTCCAACTCGTAAGATAGACAGTAGAATCATTGGAAAAATACGCGCTATCAAATTTGTTTTTTTAGATTCAATCACTTGGGTGGCTACACCTTCTCAGTCCGCGACCTCGAACGATATCCTACTACGCCCTAACATCAAAATGATAAAGCCGCCAAGCTGTCTCATCGAAGAACCGGAACCAACATGGGCAGACACGAGATCCAATCCCCTGATTTTAGGGGTGTATTCGCCTGCCCGATCAAATTAACAATGCATGAACGATCCAATCTCACTACTGCAATCAAATCTGCCCTCTATGTTCACAGAAAAACAACAAATCCACAAAAGCTACGGAAACCATTCCCGCGGACGAAGAACACAGAACCCGAAATCAAATTTGTTGAAATTAACGACAAATTGTCCACAAAACTCGTACCTACACCAAATTCCCATCATGTTCGAGGTTCTAGAACATCCAGTGAATGCATTAAACTTGTAAACAGACACAAGTTCATCCGCCCCGAGAGTGAATCCGCCAAAATGCAAAATTACGAATCAAAATGAGCATTTAGATGCAGGTATGGGTATCTGGATTTGAAAGTGCTAGTGATCGACTAGAGCGGGGTGAATAGGCGATTTTTATGAAAGTCTTCAAAACATGGAAGTTTCGAAGACAAACGATAGAAATAAACCTATTACCATGCAACGGAAGGTAGACTACACTAAGCAAGCCATAGTCAAGTATTCAATGAAGTGAAAGCACAATGACTAATAGCAGCTAGGCAGTATAGATCATGTAGGAAGATAGTATGAAGCCAATCAAAACAAGCAGTCACTCAGTGGGAATCGTGGAAGTCTTGGCTTGGGCTTTTGGACTTGAGGTCTGTGCTCGACATGATATTCAAACTATGGACCCGCAGCAGGTGGAGGAACCAGAATGGGCCAGCGGACCATAATAGGCTAACCACGATCAAATGCCAGCTCAATTGTATGAGGTCTTGGAGGGGGATCAGGAGCATTGGCATTGTCGTTGACATGAGCTTCAGGGGCCACATTTGCTTCAGGTGCTTGTACCTCCGGTGCTTCAGTATGGGCTTCGGGTGCTGCAGTGGCTTTAGGTGCTTGGACTTCTGGCACCGCAATAGCTTCAGGTGCCGCATTACCTTCAGCCATGACAATGTCATTGGCTTCAGCGGTGATGTTGGTGGCCGCCTCAGGATTGTTAACCTCCACTTCAGGAGCTGGAGGGTCGGACATGTTCTCCTCGAGAACAACATCTTGGTGGGACATGGGTGTAGCAACTCTTTCTGCTTCAACTCTTGGTTCTTGTTCTTCATCGGCTGATGCAGCCGGAATATCTTCAGCCATTTTGGCTTCAGACTCAGACACGTGCATAGTGGGAGTGACTTGGGGCCTTGGTCCTTTGCGAAGCCTACGTAATGCTGGCGACGCTTGCGGAGATGGAGTGTGCTGGGCCTCAAATTCATCGTCATCTTGCACTAGTGAGGTAGCTTGCGGTTGGGGAGAGCTTGGGGTGTCTTGTCGTTGTGGGTGGTCAGCCCACGATGCATCCTGAGCAGTTGGCGTCAGCGGACGACCAATGCTGATGAGTTCGCTGTGCGTGAGCACAGGAGATGATACCAATTGGTGCTCGATCTGAGGAAGGACTTCATCATCTTCAACATTGTCGTGAGGACCAATGTCTTCAGCTGCGGTGGGGTCAACAGCTGGATTGTCTTCAGCTTCAAGAGCCTCTAGAGAAGCAGGCTCATGAACTATCACTTGGCATTCTTGATTTTCAGATGCAGGATGAGCCACTGAGATTGGCTCGACCTCAAGGGGCTCTGTGGGAGCAGCCCGATCTCTCTTCTTGGTTTTGCGTTTCTTAGTTGGAGGAGCATCATCAGTGGTGCCCTTGGTTTTGCGCTTTCTGGCTTCAGCTTTAGCTGCCCTTGTTTTCTTCAGTTCTGAAGCCACTGTGGGGACCTTAGGCTTCGAGACTGTCATACTGGCTGGGAAGACAATTGGATGTACTTCCTGCCTTGGTGCTTCGGGTTCTGCCACAGCTGGCTTCTTCTTCTTCTTGGCTGCCATTCTAGGGTCGATGTCTGGTCGCCCCAAGGCCTTGCGCTTTTCAGCTTCATTGTATCCTTGAACACATTTAGCAGCAAGATCCTTCATGCGCTCACGAGAACCTTTGGCTTCTTCGCGTTTGGTTCGGAATGCTTCCTTAAGCTCATGCATCATGGTCTGGAAGTTTTGAATGTCTTCAACATTGAGCTTGGCCATATGCTTCTTGAACTGAGCCTTTTCATAATCTATCTTATGCTTCAGCTCAACAATCTTCTGAGCTAGAGCTAGCTCAACAGCAATGGCTCCGTGGAAGGCGACGCTGAGGCCAATGGGAAGCTGAAGATCATCAAAGCTAACATTTGGGCTATCAAACCACTCATCAATGAATGTGTTGATGATTTCAACATCAAAGAGAGGAAGGTCATTGAAGATTTCTGCCTCTTGCTTGCTCTTGATCAACTGCTCAAGAGCGTCATCTCCAAGATCGTCGTCGCTGGACAGATCAATGGCGTCATTCTCATTTCACAGAACAACAACACGGGTCAGTGCTTGGCTGGTGGGTTGCATGGGCATCTTCACTTTGGAGGGCTTGGAGATGCGTGACAGATCTTCAGACTGCACACTATGTTCAGGAGGTGCAATGGCCAGAGGCTTCACCCGTGAGACCTTTGGTGCAGGGACAGGCTTTGAGGCTTTAGGCTTCTTTAGCTTCTTTGGCTTCGGTGGTGCAGGCGCTTCGTCAGATTCAGCATCGTCTGCAGGTTGATTCACAACTACCCCTTGAACCATAATATGAGTGATGAGACCTTCCAGGTTGTAGAAGGGCCCAACAAGATTGGGTTCAGCTTCACGTGAGCCATCGGCACAAGGAGCAGAGGGACTTGAGTTGAAGTCTAAGACCCACGACTTCTTGTTTTCTTTGGCCGAGTTCCTGGCAAACTAAAGGTTGCGCTTGAACAGATTGTCGTCACGACACCATAGCAATGACGATGGGTCTGCATCTGCAGGCTGTGGTCCACGGACCATACAAGGATAGCAGCCTTGTTCAATGGCTTCAGCTCTGGACCTGGGTTGAAGATTTTTGTATAGGATTTCCCCCCACAATCGCTTGATGGCATTCTTCTCAGCATACTCTTGGGTCATGAACCTGTACTTGAACCACTGTTCTGCCCAATATCTTCGAATCCATTGGATTCGAGTTTTCCGCTGATTGTAGTCCTCCTCCGGATCTGTCTTGTAGAGCTCATAGAGGTCTGGAGGCAAATCTCTTGAGGTGTTGCCACGACGCTGCCTGCCACCCTTCCTTGCAGATTTTTCTGGTGCCATGAAGTTTAGACTAAAAGGCTTCAAAACTGTCAAAGTCTTCCGTCTACTGGTCAGACAAGAACTGGCTTCAGGTGAATTTATATGATGTTGTAAGAATTCTGCAAATGAATGACCAAGGGATTCTCCCACGGACATGTACCTATGACAGCATTAAGGTGCGAGGGAAGGGGAAGAGGTCATATGCATTCTCAGAAGATTTTGAAGATAAATCAGTTTAGAAGACATTGACCTCATAGTGCAAAGACATTCACTCATAGATAGAGAGTTGGTTCTAGATTTGTATGAATCCATGAATAAGTACAAGTGAGGAATCTAACTACCTTGTGAAGTATAAGTGAACATACTAGGCATATTATGAGATGCAGTATGAAATAGATCCAACTTGTGTGAACAGAAACTGCTTGTGGTGGAAAAGGATGAATCTATCGGATCAAAGGGACCGTAAAAAGGAGGTTTTATTTACCACACGAGGAACTGCTAGACGGAGTGGGAGAGGAGGCCGAGCAGTTCGATCTTCCGTATCCTAACTTGGCGACGGAGGACACCTACGGCGACGGGAGAGAAGACGATGTCCGCGGCTAGCGTGAAGACAGGGTCGGTGAGGTTGCGGCAGCTAAGCGCTTCGTCACCGGCATCGTCGAGGGCTAGCAGTAGTGCTAGGTTTTGTGCGAGAGTGGGAGAAAGGATAATGACTGTGGTGAGGCATGTATATATAGGGATAGGGATGGTACAGTGTTATTACACAGGTGCCCCTGGTGGTTCACATCTGAAGGACACGTGGCTATCATGCAACACATCGGAGGTTGTTCCACGTTCCCACGCATGCCTGACTTGTCGGGTGGTCGTTCCCACTTCTCTGAGTTTTAGGTGAAAGGATTTAGCATTGAAAACGGATTAATGTTTGTCTCTGTATCTTCTGCTGACAAGGATGCAGAGAAGGCATTTTGACAGTGTCAATAGAATGCATATGATTTGGATAGATAGACTTAGAAAAGAAGCATAGAGGGGTTAGGGTCCGATCACATTCACTTAGTTCAAAAGATTCAGCAAGAAGCCATAGCTATAAGTGAATGCTATTGAGGACAGAAACCAAATCAGTATGTTGAAGATAAACATGAGGTCATGTTAACATTGAAGACAGACAGAAAGCGAAGACTTTGCAAATGTAACGCCGTGTGAGAAACACTTCTTAGGGAAGAATTTTGTGGTGGCATTACCTACTGTATAGGAAGTATTAGACCCAGACACGGCGCACAACTTTCGTGGCGCTCTGAAGTCAAATTCCACGTTAATGTATTCACACTCAGAATGCAAGTCTTCATTGATTGAAGACATATGTTACTTCGTGTGTTGCACATCTAAGTCATCAACATGCACAAGTGTTAGGAAGTGTGCCTGATCACAGGACATTTGCGGATTGCAAGATATTTAGCTCACACCGTAACTTGCAAAACCTCTTCTCATCCAAGGGCTTTGTGAAGATATCTACCAATTGCTCTTCAGTGTTGACGTGTATGATATCAATATCTTCCTTCATAACATGATCTCTGAGAAAGTGATGACGAACTTCAATGTGCTTTGTCTTCGAGTGTTGAACTGGGTTGTTGGCAATCTTGATGGCGCTCTCATTGTCGCAGTAGAGTGGCACTTGCTTCAGATGAATGCCATAGTCCTTGAGTGTTTGCTTCATCCATAGAAGCTGAGCGCAGCAAGATCCAGCAGCAATGTATTCAGATTCAGCAGTGGAGAGAGATACACAGTTCTACTTCTTTGAAGACCAACATACAAGTGATCGTCCCAGAAAATGACATGTGCCCGATGTAGACTTGCGATCCACCTTGTCACCAGCATAATCAGCATCCGAGAATCCAACTAGATCAAACTCTGAGCCCTTTGGATACCATAATCCTAGTGTTGGGGTGTGAGCCAAATATCTAAGAATTCGCTTCACAGCTAAGTGATGTGATTCCTTTGGTGCCGCTTGGAACCGGGCACACATGCAAACACTAAGCATGATATCTGGCCTAGATGCACATAAATAAAGCAAGGAACCAATCATGGAGCGGTATACCTTTTGATCGAACTCTTTACCATTGTCGTCGGGACCCAGATGGTGTTTGGCTGGCATTGGCATCGTGTAGCCTTTGCAATCTTGCATTCCAAATTTCTTCAGGCAATCTTTGAGGTATTTCTCTTGAGATATGAAGATGTCGTTGCGTTTCTGACGTATTTGAAGACCAAGGAAGAACTTCAGCTCACCCATCATGGACATCTGATATTGCTCTTGCATCATATATCCAACACTACAAAAAAATACACTTCCGTGATGATACGTGTTTGTCACAGTAGGTCGCTTTTTTTGTCATGCATGTACATCCATGATAAAGTTATGACAGAATCAAGATAGTCATACATGTGCTGTCGTAGAAGTGTTCCATGACATTACCAAAATTATCATCACGGAAGTGTCCACTTCCATGACGATAAATCGCGCGTCACAGAAGTGCTTTCATCAAGGGTGACCGACACGTGGCATCCACCATAACGGGACGCCGTTAAGCTATCTGGTCGGTTTTTGGATCTGATAACCCGTTAACAGCCCCGACCAATGGGGATTTTCCATGTGTAAAATCATCATTGGCTAGAGGAAACATGTGTTGGCTCATCGTCGGGACAGATGTCATCCACTCACTGGACACAAGGCGCCTATGATACGTCGACACGTGGCACGGCCCAACAAGTTTAAATGGGCCGGCCCAACTAAAGGCCCACAAGATTTTGCAGACCATAATGGGCCGGCCCAGCTAAAGGCCCACGAGATTTTGCGGACCATAATGGGCTGGCCCAGCTAAAGGCCCACAAGATTTCGCGGGCCATAATGGGCCGGCCCAGGTAAAGGCCCATAAGATTTTCGTGTGCCATAATAGGCCGGCCCAGGTAAAGGCCCACGGTGACTCTAGCCCATAATGAACAGTAATTTTCTTTATACCCGTTAACGGCCCGTGATTTACATGGGCCGTTTCCAGCCCATGTTAGCTTTTGGCCTATTGACGGCCCATACGTTCTTGGGCTCCTTTTCGGCCCTCGATTACTTCCGGCCCATTACTGGCATGATCCCCTAATGGGCCAAATTCGGCCCATGGCAAGAGTCGGCCCGTTACTGGCCTGTTCCACTAATGGGCCAAATTCGGCCCATGGCAAGAGTCGGCCTGTTACTGGCCTGTTACCCTAATGGGCCAAATTCGGCCCATGGCAAGAGTCGGCCCGTTTCTGGCCTGTTAACCCGTTGCGCCGTTTCCAGCCCGTCCTATATTCTGGCCCATTGACGACCCGTTATGCCTGTGACAGAATTAAGCCTTTGCTGTCCTACGGCCTGTTAACGGCCTGTTATCGTGCTGGGATGATACCAATTACGCCTGATTATGGCCCATGTAGACCCATTTATCCGATGGCCTGAGGCCCACCGATTACAGGCCCATTTATCGACGGCCCGTAGGAGACCCATGGATCCTATGGCCCGTATATGGCCCATGGTAGTTGCGGCCACTAGCAAACCAGGGAAAAAGAAGACTAGGAAATAAATAAGGCCGAAACTAACGCTAGGCTATTAAGGCGATTGCACAGATTACATCCACTCGGCATCAAAGATCGCCACCAGTGCAAATATAGGGAACACCCTACACTATACAAAAATGGCTTGCTGTTTTCTTCAGGTGGTGGCTGCACATTAAGAATAAAATTTGTATCGCACCAAAACAAATTATAACTATATAACAAAAGGAAGGTTGGCATAAAACTTAACAGTCTAGCAGATAAATGCACCACCAGAAGTTCAGAAGCTCAATTCATTTGACCTGACTGTTATGTTTTCATGCTGTATTGTCCGATGGAGCACCATAACCCTCTCCTTCATTTCCCCTAGGCTCCTGAACAACATAGCAAATGTCTGATAGTCTGGTTTCAAAACCATGCATATCTTGACGACATTGAGCAATGTTTCTCCTTGTTTCACAAAGGGTCTCTCTTAGGGAGTGGACTTGTGTCTAGAGCACAGATACAACATTGCTTTGAGCTCGCATATCTTGATCATGAGGCAGTTTGGACGATATTGCCTTAACAACCAACCTAGTATTACGCAGGAACGTGCTTTTAGCACTGTTAGTGGACAGGTACTGACCCACTGCAGCAAGAGCTGACATTGCGGTTATAGTTGCCTCGCCATCTTCAGAAGGTGGCGGTTCCACCA
This sequence comes from Triticum aestivum, assembly GCF_018294505.1. Taxonomy (NCBI): domain Eukaryota; kingdom Viridiplantae; phylum Streptophyta; class Magnoliopsida; order Poales; family Poaceae; genus Triticum; species Triticum aestivum. The sequence continues at coordinate 387,412,619 of NC_057809.1, read as the reverse complement.
TTTTTTCCATAGCTCGCTGAAAAGTTGAGGTTTTACATTAGTAGTACCAGAACAGAAGATATTAAGGAGGCAGCAAAACCAAACAAAATAGCTTTGGTCTATATACAGAATGTATTCTGGTGAACCCATGTAAAATATTAGTTGTATTTTATTGCAAAGTACATAATAAAACCAGGTTCCAAACATATGACCATGTACCATCGCTAATGTATTGTCTATTTCTTCACATTGTATTGAGGGCTAAGGATAAAGAGACGAAGTTTATAATACGGTAAGCATAGTATGACGTCATTCATATCACAAAACAACTGAGAACACGCAAACAGGCAATTGTAATGTTGTGTGGGCAAGTCCGGCATGGAACTAGATTATGGGTCAAGATCAAAGGAACATCACTCCTCTCTTTTAAACCTTGTAAGGTGCAATGATACGCTAAGACAATTGTGTATAAAATTGAAAAGAGTAATAGACATTGGCTGCAAACCATGCAGTTCAAGGCACAAGTCAGAGTAAGTAGTAGTTAAAAGGCATGAGGATTAAGGACTTACAACAGCGGCTTTGACTGGTGTAGTCATGCCCTTCTTCTTGCTGGTGTGACAGTCCTTGAAGATTTCCACAGCATTTGGTTCAGGTACTTTTTGGTCCTTGCGGGCTTTCCTCTGCATTTGGAACAAGTCAATATAGATCTGATAATATGGTACGGCGAAAAGAGTGAAACAGCAGCTAATTACAAGAGCCTCGCAGTGTGCAATATAGCTACGAGATCCTGTCGTCTGTTGGAATCTCACTTTCGTACGGTTGGCCTTGTTCTTCGAACAGTTCACCTACAAGAAGATAGATTTGTGTGGCACATGTGTAAATAGGACTTCAACATGTGATCTGATGACATATATATAATGTACCTGATACTTCGGATCGAATCAGTGTTTAACGAGGCCTCTCCAGTCTTCATCAGATATATTTTCCACTGGAGATGTTTGGGCAAGTTCACTGTTAGCCTTGCCTTCAAAGTGAGTTTTCCTCAAGTTATACCGATACTATCACAGAGCAGACTTGAAAACATGGGTGCAAGCTTGTCTGGTTGCATCATCTTGGCTATCCAACTTGAACCTCATATGTTGAAAATTATGGGAGTCTCATTATCAGCAACCTAGAAAGTATTGGACAAAGCAAGACGATATTACTAGTTTCCATACATAACCATACTTACAGATAAATGGTCGAGGAAGATGTTGAACTGGGTTTCGTCTTTGTCATTCCTGTACTGAATCCATGTTGGGAGTACATGACACCTAACAGCAACCGCTGCCTCTGATACTAACTTGGCTGACTCTGTAGCATCACGTGGCCTTTTTAAATCTGCCTCAAAATGGATCTCCATTCTTCCTCCTCTAGATTTAGTTAACCTATCGAGCATTATCCCTGATGTTTGTTTCCTCTTGCGCCTAGGTGCTAGTCCAACAACAAACATAGGAAGTGTTAGTGTACATCAAATTGTGAGACTACATATAAAGAAGCATGCAACTGTAACTTGACTCCAGCAACTACCTTCTTGTTGTTGAAGCTCACAAGGTTCATCTGATATTGCCTACTCGTCTTGTGTCAAGAGTGCTTGGGAAGTAGTGTCAGGTGGCAAGCGAGCTTGGGAACATGCTGCTAGCTCAGTTGACGCATGAGTACGTCATGCAGCTGGTAGTACTATGGTAGGTGTTGCAAGAACTAGGGTTGTCTCTGCTTGTTTGGTGGCAGCTATTTGTTTATGTTTGTCTTTTTTTGCAACTCGTGTAGCATGGGATGCCGTGTTTGTAGAATTTTCTGCTGGACTTTGACCTTCTATTACACCATCAGTACCGGCAGAATCTGCAGGATTCATCCGCTTCTCATTCCCTGCCATTCTGTGTTTCTTCCTCTTTCTCTGTGCCATGTTAAGTCAAGCCGACAAGAAAAACAAATAACAATTTAGTTCTTCAGAACAAATTGATGCGTGATGTAGACGAACTGAACTTTGATGTTAGACAACCACATGATAGGAGGATGTAATATGTATAAAAAACAGGACGGAAGAGATAACCAGAACTATGATGTGTAAACTAAGAAGAAGACATTTCACCAAATTAGAAGCAATGCAATGGAAGGTAGACACCATATGAAAGATGCTACAAATATTGCTCTGCCAAGTTAACAGTGTCTCATCATAAATGGCATTTAAAAAAATGTGAAGCAGTACAAGAAATAAATCATATGCAAGATGCAAACAACATCACACTACCATGTTAGAGGTCTCTCGTCATTAGTGCCATTGCATATTCACAGCATTGCATATTCACAGCTTATGATGTGTAAACTAAGGAGAAGGCATTTCAACAAATTAGAAGCAATGAAAGCTAGACACCATATGAAAGATGCAACGAATATCACTCTACCAAGTTAAAATTGTCTCGTCATAAGTGCCATTTCAACAAATTAGTAATACAAGCTAGAAAAGAATGTGAGATGTAACCTATATCACACTCCAAAGTCAAACGTGTCTTATGATAAGTGATTGTTGCAGGTTACACAACAGTAGTAATTTGATGTAAGAACATTGGTGTGATAGACAGATATTGTATGTTCTAGAAATAGGAACACGTGTCTTATTCAAGTATAATGTGTAAAGTAAGCAGATGGAATTCAACAAAATTAGAAGCAATACAAGCTAGACATCACACATAACATGCAACCACATATAACAGTGCCAAGTTAGAGGGAGCACCGGTGATGCTGCACTAGGGGAGACGTGCTCATCATAAACACAGCTTTGTTGAGTGTCTATGCATGTGTTGTCTTGGAAATCATCTTGGGGGTGTGGAGGAGTAGAAACTGTAGAGGCCCTCCGTTCGGAAGGAGCACCTTTATCCGCTGCCTTGCTAACTTCCTTCCGCTTTATTGATTTTGAATTGTCAAGTAAAACCAACAAGAAAAAGCAATAAAATTCTCTCTTCAGAACTCATTCATGCATGATACTGACAATCACTACTTTGATGTAAGGCAAACACATGATACCAGGATGGAATATGTATGAAAAACAGGACGGCATGGCATGTTCACAACTGTTTGTGTAAACTAAGCAGAAACCATTCCAGCAAATAAGAAGCAATGCAAGCTAGACACCACATGAAAGATGCAACCAATATGACTCTGCCAAGTTAAAAGCGTCCCATCATAAATGGAATTTCAACAAATTGGAAGCAGCGCATGCTATAAATCATATGAAAGATGCAACTAATATCGCACTGCATATACTAAAGGTGTCTCGTCATGTTGATTGATGCGGGATACAAAAAACAATAGTTTTATGTAAGGACATGCTTAATAGACAGATGTACTATGTACTAAATACAGGAAGGCATGTCACATTAACAAGTATAATGTATAAGCTAAGCACACTAGCACATGTAATTTAACAAGATTGGAAGAATTACAATCTAGACACCATATGCAACATGCAACCACATATCACGCTGCCAAGTTAGAGCAAGCACCTGCGATGCTAGTGTAGGGGAAATGTTGTAATCAACTACAGAGCTACGTTCACTATCTTCATCTAGCATTTCTGTTTCTTGAGAATCATGTCGGGAGGCTGACGCTGCATTCTTTAAATGAGGATTAGTCCCCTTGCCTACCTGCCTCGTCATAAGTGATTGATGAGGGATACACAAGAACATTAGTTTGATGTAAGAACATGGTTAATACACAGATGTACTAGTATGTACCAAAAATAGAAAGGCGTGTCATATTCAAAGGTATAATGTGTAAGCTAAGAAGATGCAATTTAACCAAATTGGAAGCAATACAAGCTAGACATCCGGCTGGAGTGGTGAGCATGATCATCTAGGACCTAAGAGCCTGGTGGGAGGCGGGCTGCTTCGCCACCATCGCAGCTTTTTAGTTGGCTTCCAGGTGATGCCTATCTTTGCTGGGCTTGTCACTGGCTCGGCCAGTGCCCTGACTAGCTATTTGTCTTCTGGTGCTCACAGGATGGTGGTTCATGTAAAAAAAATATCTTTCCTTATCTTACCGACTTCGGCCTTTCGAATACAAGCTAGACACCATATGGAACATGCAACCACATATGACACCGCGAAGTTAAAGCAAGCACCTGGGATGGTGGTTCATTGCGAGCGAGGTCATCAACTCCAGAGCTACGTTTACCATCTCCATCTGCTGACACTGCAGCCATTATAGCACTGAAACGTGTCTTGCCTACCCGCACACCAAACTGGAGCGACTTCTCTCTTTTCTTTTTGGCTTCTCTCATGGCAGCAGAGTCTGAAATACCCTTGCATAAAAACACAATAGTGAGAGTAAGGGTGAAGTGTGTGCAGAACTAGTGCACTGTAAAAGTAGCTGATAGCAGGTGGTTGAAAAATAAATGACAGGAGACATATGATAGCTCTACAACATTGCATGGCAAACAAAATTAGATTCTACTCTGTATGATTTTGTAATATATGAGCACAGGAAATGCAGGTACTCCTCCAGCACACCACCACATGTGGTCATATCTAAGATAATAGTCGACTGAAAATAAATAGGTCAGTCGATTTTTTTAATGAACCGTCCGATCTATAAGGAACGGGCAGATGGCCTTCGCCTACCTCCCGCCAGTCACTATTGACGATCTTTCTCAAACCGCCAGCGACCACCGGCCCAGACCCCTGCCTCCGCCGCCCCGCCCTCCCATCGACCTCACACCACCGCCGTGCTTGGCAGCGCCCCCAGGCCATCCCTTTAATCCCGGCCGACCTCCAGATCGGGCGCCAGTAGCTCTAGGCCACACACACCCCTAAGATAAACACCAAGGCGCTACTTCCCCGGCGTAATAGGTGTACTAGCACCTGTTACGCCGGGGAATGCTTCCGTTAATTGGGAATCAAGTGGCCAGAAATTGAAATTTAGGGGGGCGACGGACCTCTAGCTAAGGTGAAATAGTATATCAGGAGAAACCTTATGCATTGCGAGTTACTAGGAAGATCTAGTATCAAGAAGAAGTGGTCAACTAGTGTCTTCTGTGGGATGAATACCGTGCAAGCAGAGACGTAAGATTTGCACGAATAAGGGAAGAGGAGTACCTTTTTCGGTTGCCGGTGTGGTCACCTCCACAAGTCGTGCCGATTTTCTTCTTTTTACCGAGGAAACCGATGTTCTGGAGGGTGCAGGCTTGGATGAACCCATGGCCAAATTGTTGACTATGTTGCCGTGGCCGTATGTCGGCGGAGGGGAAGCAGATCTGAGGCGGCGAAGGACGGTGTAGCAGGAACAGCTCCGGTGTGGTGGAGGGTGTCGAAGTTGGAGCGGAAGCGGTGAGGCGCAGGACGGTGTGGTTGAACTGGCTCGGGTACGGACGGCTCGGCCTCGGCTTCAACTACTAGCCGTGGTGGACGACGACGTCGGGGTATCGGCTCCGGCGTGATGGAGGAGGGCGGCAGTTGATGGGTGGGATGGGGTGGCGGACGGAGGACGCCGGGGTTTCGCGGCTGGTGGAGAAGTAGTTTTGGCGCCCACGGAGTACGAATGGGGAATCGGACGGGTGGGGGAACCATGTTTCGGTCTGGGATGCGCTTGTTTTTTGCTTTTTTGAACAGAAATGGGACGCGCTTGTTTGAAATTTGGGGAAAGTACAAACTTTGCCCCCCTCTTAAATTTTGGACCTACTGCGGGTCGGGGGTAGGATGGTAATCCCAGGTGTCCCAAATAGTGGGCAGGAGCGATTTCGGCCGCGCGCATGTGTGCTTAGGTGGCCATTGTGTATGAATGTTTTTCGGATGCGGTTGCGTGGCGTCTAGATGAAGCTACAAACCTACCCCGGTTTAGACCTTTGGACGTTGGGCCGGTAGGTTTCACGGGTCAGAGTTATTAGAAAAGTAATTTCCTTGTACTACCAAACATTGGTCTCACCCGGTTTCGGGCGAGTAGAGGCTCTTTTGGCACTTCGTTCGAAATTTTGAAACACAAGCATTCACGTTTAGAGTACTCTTGAACTATGAGGATTGACCTAAATATACAACGTTATATTTGACCTTGTATGTTTGAAAACCTCATTAAATTATCCGCTTCTTTTTGAAATTTTGACACTTGAAAATCCTATAACTATGATTATTTTGGAATGGAGGAGCTAAATTTGAATCTATTTTGTACACGACTACATATGCTATTATGTACAAAATCAGAGAAAAGATTGGTGCCCCATAATTTAGGTATGGTTTACAAATGCCATGATATCAAATTCAAATAATTGAATGGACTTCATGTTGAATTTGATTTTTTTAAACCACCTTAAGTTGAATTCAAATGTATGCTAGTTCATAGGTAGTAGCTATTTATAATGTCCATTGTGTAACTTTCATATGTATAATGTGCTTTACACACACAACATGAACTATACTCACATTTATATTCGATTGCTAAAGCGATGCATTGTCTGGAGTTCAAAATACTAACTTTGTGGATCAATTGTGTCGAATAATAACATAGACATGCTCAAATTCGATAGAATCTAGATGTCTGATGGATCAATGATCGCTCCTTACGTGAATTGCAAATACCATGATCCCATCCTAATATTTGGATACAATTTATATCTTTAATCAATGTGTAGAGCGGTCTTTTACGTGTAGTTTCACTCTCCATCGGTGGTCTCTCACACATGCTCACACACTCTCTCCCGAGGTGTCTTTCTCGCACACATGCTCTAGATATAACCCTCCCTCCCTCTCGTAACCATTTACAACTTTTTCACTAACCTTTATCACAAGCACTCTTCCCCTCGCAAACATACACACGCACAATCCTCATCGACCCTTTCTATATACATGGACCTGCCTATGTGTCTCATGTACGCACATTATCTTTACGCCTATCTCTCACGCATTGTCTCACACCTCTCTTCCTAATCGACAAGTATAAGTCTAGCAGAGCATTCTGTAGGATGCCCCTTAAAGTTAGGTTGGACGAATAGTAATATCAGAGATAAAGGGGTTACCTTAGTCCGAGAACCTAGGGTTACAAATCCTAGCCGGCTTTGTCAGTGGACACAGAGTCCTTCACAATTCTGCTATCTTTGTCTTGTACGACTAGTCATCCATGGGTCTTCCTAAATGCATCACGGGCCGACCAATGTGGCGCAGGACGAAACAGAACGAAGGGCCTCACCTCGACCCACCGGACCTCACGCGGTGACACACCCTCTACCCCCACGTCTCATTATCTTCTCACACCCACACATACCAACACAAACACCACACACACAGAAAATTTCTCCTGGTGCCTCTATTCCCTCCCCCCTTGCATATACACACTCGAGGGAATGGAATCTCTTTTCGTGACGTCATATTCGTCTCTCTCTCTAGACCACTCTCATTTCTCGTGCTATCTCTCCCCCCCCCCCCCGTCGACCCTCTATCCATGCCTCTCTCGAATACGTAATACACACACATACCTCTCTAGGCCCCGCCAAATGCATCAACTACACATTCACACGTGTTACCTCACGTACCCTATTGATCTAAAAAGCCCTCTCTTCACGTTTATTTCGCATACAACATTCCTTTTGAATAAAGTGTGGCCAAAAAATTATTTTAGAGTTTCTTCATATATACAACATTACAAAGTTATATGGAGGAGTACGAACGCTAATTTGCATTGCATGGTGCCCATAATGATATTTATTCCGCACTGTGAATTTGTATATCTTTATACTATATACAAAGTTAGTCATAATAAAGAGAAACGAAGAGCATCTCTCTCTCCATCGCATACGCACCCTGTATGCCCCTTTCACGTATGCACACAAAACTATCTCCAGGTCCTCTAAAAGTAAGCCCCCGGAAAATTCACGCATGTTTCATCTTTCTCTCGCGATATATGCAATGACGATCATTGTATTTGAAGCGAAAGCACGATACGTACATTGGACTTCAGAATCCACTCATTACGGTCACCATTTACGTTTAGTGGTTATTATGCAGTCACGGGCTCACCGTACAACTCTGTATTTGCTCATGACATGACTAGTTGACCAGTTAAACGCTCCACGTGGCACCTCTAGTGTTGCATCACATTATCTCACTACCATCGTGCCCACCTGTCGACTTGTATCTACTCTACATCTACACTCTTATAAAATACATAAAATACACTCTTATAAAAAACAGAGTTGGTGATGATGGTGTTCCTGCCATCCTGGAATATAGGTCGTCCGATTTATATCTGACGGATAGGAAAGAAATTATGGCAATTTTGCAAAAAGGTACCCACACACCTCTCCATATTTGCAAATAAGGCCTTCCCTCGTTCATCCTTTTCTCTCACAAGATAAACAAGTCATACAAATGCATCTTGATGTTACATGCAACGCACGGGCATCTTGCTAGTAAGAATGAAAACAAACGAGAAAACAATATTTGGACGGTGGTTCAAAGTCATGACCGCGGGCACAACGGACAAGGTGGCCTTGTATTGGTATGCTAGGCCATCTGTTTTAACACACAGGAGCTGGTGTGGTGATTATACACACACGCACGCATGCACACGAACTGCATCCACGCAACACTCACACAAACACATGCACCCACGCACGCACGCAACACTCACACGTACACACGCAGCCATGCACGCACGCACACAACACTCACACGCGCACACGCACGCATGCATGCACACACCAGTACACCACACGACCAACACACACTCTCACGCTCAAGTGCTCAACCTACACGTGCATGCGCACACATCAGGCCCTGACAGACACATACATAACCAGGTGATTCCCGCGCACGGGTTGGAGCCTTGTCATGCCTGCGTAAATTTGTGTTTATCTGACATTTTGCCTATGCAAACTGACAGGTGGGACCCACAATGAACATGGTCAATTTAACTAGTCAACATGGCGCCACGCAGACTATTTGGCCGGTCAACAGAGTGCAATCCGATGCTGAGCTGTGAGCAAGTGACCGTCTAATCACCTCAAAACGTATATAGTGACCGTAATCAGCTTATTCTAAAGTTCGGTGACCGTATTACGCTTTTCTCTCTGTAGGCCCTCCAAAACTACATCTCTACACGTTCTCGCATGTTACATCTAACAACTATGCAATACAGCACTACTACTACACTCTAACACAATAAATCATATGTGTTTTTAGTTTTACTAGATATCATATTGTTACTTATAATTATTCAGTTTGCATACATTAAAATTGCCTTTGAAATGTATGGCCAGTATCATATACCGCGCGGGAAAAATCCCGCCCTTTCCTGTTTAATCGGGTTTGTATCGATGGATCGTGCGAAACAGCAAAACTATAGTACTATACAGTACAAGTGACAGTTCACTGGGCCGTCGTGTTGTCTACTCCTCCGTCGTAAGAGTGGAGCGCTCGCTTTCATAAATCTTCTAGTCCCTTTCACTGACATGTGGGACATCAAGCTACCGGGTCCATGTGACATACCGGAATACAGTGCAGAGCAGCCGGGGTGAAGCACCTCAGTCATGGCGGCGGCATAGTAATGAGCAATGAGGCGTCAAATCACAAAGATGCACCTTTCCCGCAGTTAAGTTGGAGGGACGAAGCAACCATCATTTCACTCATTGCTGAATCCGCTTCTCCCTCATCTTCTTCAACTTAACCACGTGTTGCTTCTGCCGTTGTTCTGCCTCATGTGGGACGCGGATCGGATTGGTAAAGCACTGACACGTGGGACCACATGTTAGCAAACCGCGAGGACAACATCCTCCAAAAATAAGAAACCTCCCCCGCCATCCGCACGGCAAAATCACCTCCTTTTTACTAATCTCGATTCTATAATTTTTTAGATCAATATAATTGAGATTTGTATAGATAGCACACAGGAGCAAAACCAAGTGGTACGGTTAAGGGCATCCACAATGTCTAGCCAAATGTGAAAATAGCTTTTGGCGTCGTGGGAACCATTATGAATGGTGTTGCCAAAGCCAAAAAGATGGAACCGAAGCTCCCTGGTTGATTGATTGAAGGAATAAAAAATGCAACGTCTCTCCTCTTTCTCCCATGCTTGGACGCATGTAATACAGTATAGAGCACAGAGTCTACTCCCCAGTCCCTTCTATCACAAATCACAAAGCAGTGAGGCGTCAAATCACAAAAGCACGGACGAAGCAACCATCATTTCACTCTTCGCTGACTCCGCTTCTCCATCATCTTCTTTGAGAAGCCATCTCACCGCATTAGTTATAGTAGTACTAGTAAAGGACTTCCTGGATGCAAATAAGGTGGTTGTCTTGGCTTGCAAGCGGCACTTGCGAACGACTTACCGTGGTCTCCCTCAATGGTGTTCTCCGTCGAACGCACTTTGCCAAACCACCAAAAAAAATATCGTCGACGTCACCGCAATGGGGAAGGAAGTCAAATATAGTTACTACCTCCATTTTTTTGTACACAAGGCCAGTATATCAAAATTACAATTTGCAAAGGGCCACTAACACTAATCGAGGCAAAATTGATGGGGTTAGCAACCAAGGACATTAATATCCCTTGCATGCATGCGGAAGTGAGAAGGTTGGTTTGCATGGCGCTGCATTAATCAAGCGATGAGGAGTGAGATGGTTAGCTCTTTGGTCTTTGGAGAAAAAAATACGCATTAATTAACACGTGAAATGAGGATTTGTATCGATTAAATCCCGCGAAGGAAAACCCGACCTTTCTTTTTTAACACTAGTACTCCTAGTACATACGTACTTATCCTGTTTGGGTCTAGGCCTTGCATTGCCAAACTTCGCCACACATTTTTTCCAAGCTTGCCTAAAGTTTTCAAAATGAGAAGGAGGTACACTTGCGCACGGCTATCACGGTCGCACCGCACCCTCACACGGTCGCTCCTGCACGCCGCAAACCCAATCAAGGGAACGCACCCTCACTGACACGTGTTGTCACATGGGAACACACAAAACTCAGACATCCTATCGCTGACACATAATTTTCGTTCATAGAGTATGTATATTCAACCGCATGTTGGGGAGTATCTATACGGCCCGTGGGGTGGTCTGTTGGGGAAGAAGAAGAGGTGAGGAAGAAGGAAAGAAGGGTTAGGAGACGTAGGATATTCATCCAACCGCCTGAAATGGTAGACTGACCCAAGTCAGGCGACTTGCATAACAAATATATGTTTTTACACAGCAAAAGATCCATAAAAACAACAACATAAAGAAAAACTATCACTGCTCGCGGAAAGAGACGACCTCGTCATCTTTGGCTGCCTGCGCGAACCAGCCGTCGCTATCGACGTGTGTCTCTGCACCGTGGTTGTCCTCGGCCTCCAGCTACTCGTTCAAGCGGAGCGTGCGGGCGCTCTGCACGGACGAGAGCACAACCCAGTTCAAGTCGAGGACGTCCGGTTCCGCCTGCAGGAGGGCCTCGATGGCAGCGGCATCCGTGCGCTCCACGTCGAGTCGAGCCTCCGCCGCCCGGTTCAAGTCCAGGACGTCCGGTTCCGCCTGCAGGAAGGCGTCGATGAGAGCGGCATCCGCGCGCTCTACGTCAAGTCAAGTCTCTGCCGCCCGGTTCAAGTCTAGGACGTCCGGTTCCGCCTGCAGGAGGGCCTCGATGGCAGCGGCATCTGCGCGCTCCGCCTCAAGTTGAGCCTCCGCCGCCCGGTTCACATCCACGACATCTGGTTCCGCCTGCAGGAGAGCCTCGATGGTAGCGGCATGCACACGCTCCGCGTCGAGTTGAGACTCTGCCTCCTGGTCCTCCTTTAGTATCGCCATGTTGAACCGCTGGTCCACCTGCACCATGGGGGACTCGGACGTCGGCACGAAGTCGACGTCCATCGTCTCATACCCATCGGGGGCCTTCTGCGCCGCGACCTCTGCCATGAACATTGGATCGGCTTCCTCCTCCTCGTAGCTTGGCTCCAAAGAACTCAAGGATTGGCCCGCCGCAAAGCGAGCTTGGGAATAGAGGTCTGTGGCGCCGACCGCCGCCGCGATTTCTGCGCGGCGCTCCGACTTCAGCATCTTGTAGTAAGTGATCTTGCGGCGCACCATGGCTTTCCGGCGAACTAGGGGACGCTTGATGCGGGCTAGGGGATCGAAAGGTGGGGGAATGGGCTGGAGATTTGGTGTGGTTTTTGGGCAGTGGCTGGCATAGGCCGAGCAGCGAAGGTTCTGGTGTGAATAGTGGTTCCGGTGACGACCGGTCAATTGGTTTTGACTGTACATCGCTCTTGTCGCGTTCGCGTTGTAGCCCGGCACGCTGGACCCTCTGGACAACAATGGGGTGCAGCTCCAGCACCGCCTCTGGACACGGCGACCGCGGTGAGCGACACGCTCATATCGTCGCTAGACGCGGTCGGTTTCAGTTTGTCGAGGGTGGCGTTAGTGTTGTGGCACGACCAACGGTATGTTTGGTTTGTGCCCAAGGTTGCCCCATCAAAGCATTGGGTAGCCAAAATTTTGGTTGCGGTATTGGTTGCCCATGATTTGGCTGACATTGGCAAGAAAAATGAACTTGAGTTGGCTAGAGTTCATTCGCATGCCAAAGAAATGGCAGCCGTCCAAACAAAGACCAATCTTTGGGTCATGACCAAAATTTTGGTTGAGGTATTAGTTGCCAATGATTTGGTCGACATTGGCAAGAAAAATGAACTAGAGTTGGCTAGAGTTCATTGGCATGCCAAAAAAATGGAAACCATCCAAACAAAGACCAATCTTTTGGTCATGACCAAAATTTTGGCAAGGTGCACTTTGGCCACAATCCAAACACACCCCAACACCTGGCTCGTCGAGGATGCACGGGGCGCCGCGACGCGTCCGCGGAGTGGTGTAGCGCGGCCAACTACATCCTCTAGACCTGAGACCATGCCGGGTCGTCTTGCTTTTCCAATGACATGCGGGGATCACATGTGAGCAAAGGGCATCTCTAACGTTGCCACAACCGCAGCTGACTACCCTGGCACACCAAAACCCTCGTCCCTCGCGCCGTCGCGTGGTGCGTTCCCAGCCGGCGCCAGCTGCCCGCATTCATGTCGTCCGTTCGTATGTCGTCATTAAGAGGCTCAGTGCCCGCGGAACCAACTCCGGCGACTTAATGACGCACCCGGATGCTTGGCCTCACCGAAATGCGCTACTTAAAGCAGCAACGCCCAGCTAACCTCCACACCATAGCGCATCGTCCTCCTACCTGGAACCACATCCGCCATGACCGCTAGCGCGAACGCTCTGCGAGAGAGCTTGTCTTCAGGGATGGAGCTCGAGGTCGCCGCCCTCGCTCAAGTCGCTGCACAAGCGGTGGCCACGCTGGCGCCCGACGACGGGAGCACCGTCAGCCACGCGTCCTACTTGACGCCGTCCAACATCCAGCACCGCTGAGGTCGAGGACTCTTCTAAGGATGAGTAGGGCATGGGAGGCAGCAGGGCATGGTGTGCCAACTGGTCGGTCCATCTCCCGTGTTCTACTTTTCCTCGGCGGAGACCACACCTTCACTTCACGGGTCTTGAACCCCGCCCCCGTACATGGAGATCACAGATGGAGGACGTCGGTCGCCGCCGTAGAATAGGTTTAGGGTCGGGTTTCTTTTATTTTTTTGTCCTATAAAACTTCGAAATGTAATGAAAATCCGCCGTGTTTGCATTAATCTCGGCCGGTGTATATGAACTTTCACAATAATATACATATTGTAGGACTAGCAAGATGCCCGTGCGTTGCACGGAAGATCAAGATCTTGTGGGAGAAAAGGATGAACGAGGGAAAGCCTTATCTGCAAATGTGGAGATGAGTGCGGGTAAATTGTCATAGTTTCCTTCCTATCCGTTAGATCTAGATCGGACGGCCTATATTGTAGGATCGGACACATATTCTACATCTACGGGAACCTACAAAAGGGTTAACGTAAATTGCCTCTCTCTCTCTCCTCCCCTGATTTTCATGGTGGTGGGCCCCTCCCTCCCCCCAATCTACAATCAACAGCTCACACGTTTCACATTGCGTTAATTACGTAACTGGGATTACGTAGGTGTAGCATTACTCGTCCTAAAAACCCAACTAAGCCAACCTCCAAGCATATCGCGCAGGAAAAGACCCGGCCGCGCCGTTTTAGTCGGGATTACCGGATTACTAGTAGTAGTATCGATGGATCGCACGAAGCAACATATTTTTTGAGGGGGCGAAGCACCTAGTTTAAAAGGAAAAAATGCGGTACACTCACAGCACTCCTGTCGCGGTTGCATTGCACCCCACACACGTTCGGTCCTGCACACGGCTCACGCAAATGGAACGCGCTTCGGCTTGCCTCTTCACTGACACGTGGGACTGCACTTGGAGAAACCGACCATGCGCCAAACTCCCCCCATCCACCGCGCGAAAATCCTCCCCCCCCCCCACACCCAAAAATTCCCCCCAAATCCGATTCAACCGCCCTTCGGCCAACTAGCCAATAATATTCCCCAAACCCCCTCCCCCCTGTCCCCCTCCACTCCATTCGATCCGCCAAAGACGCCCTCCCCGCCGCGCCGATACCTCGGCGCCGCGGTTCAGCGATCCTCTCGCTCCCACAGTACGCTCTCATAGATTGTCGTCCTCTAGCCGCGCCGCCACCTCTAGCTATGTTCTTGTGGAGGCGCACGGCGGTCAGCGCCGCCACCGCTGGCGACGTTTGTGTGGAGACACACGGCGGTCAGCTTCTCCCACGGTACGCGCATTCTAGACTGAGGCCCCGTTCATGTCGGTGTAGCGCTGAATGTTAGCTGATAGACGTTGTTAATCTCACTGTTTCCGAAGTAGTTTACTGTCAATATGCTCTGCTTAAGAAGCTTCCTTGCCCTATTCTGCACTCAATCTGCTTAGCTGAGATGGCATGCCAAGGCCGATTAGTTGCTAAAATATCCTGCCATATATTTATTGTGACGTAGATTGCCATGGTCTAGTAGCCAATCTGTTAGCTGAAATAGCTCTACACCGTTTTATAATCAATCTTTGTTGCTACGATGGCCTTCGATAGTTTGATGGCTGTGTGCTCAGCCTCATTGACTGCTGAAACAGCCTGCCATAATTTGGCACTCAAATATGTTTGCTGAATTAGCTTTACATATATTTCGTTACTTAGATCTGCTCATCCAAATATCTTGCCATAGCTTTAGACATCGACCTAGGTATTTTTTTTCTAGACTTCATAAAAAAGCATATATGGTTTTCCTGTAATATCCAGTAGAAGAACTAATTTGTATGTCTAACAGATGGACAGGACTTGGATAACTTCTGCTCGAAGATTCTCCGCTGCATATGTCGAGGGGGTTGAGCAGTTCATGAACTTTATCAGAGCTGAGTACGGTGGTCTGAAATCAGATGTGCTCTGCCCGTGTAGCAGTTGTATGAATTCAGTTACAAGACCCCAGTCAACTGTGCAAAAGCATCTACACTTGTATGGGATATCCGTCACATATACTAGGTGGGTTCATCATGGTGAAGTTGTGAACGTCAATGTTATTGACTACGTGGAAGCAGCAGATCACCATCTTGATCTGCCTGATGCTCAGGTGGAAGAGGAGGAGGAGGTGGTGGTGGCGGAGCCAGTGAGTTTGACCAACATTGAAACAATGCTATGAAATGCTCGTGCATTCCGTGAACTTTCACTTGCAGAAGAAAAACGGTGGGCCCTGTCATGGTTCTAAGTCTGACAGTAGTGTAGGGGGGTAAGTATGGAGAGGCAAGGTCTTAGCTATGGAGAAGTTGTAAGCACGCAAGGTTTACGAGTTCAGGCCCTTCTCGGAGGAAGTAATAGCCCTACGTCTCAGAGCCCAGAGGTGGTCGACTGGATTATGTGAGTATCAATTACTAAGATGCGAACCCTTGTCTCGGAGGAGGGGTGGCTTATATAGAGTGCGCCAGGACCCCGGCCAGCCCATGTTACAAAGGGTTCAATGTACATTAAGGCAAGGTGTTACTGGTAACGCTAGTAATAAAGTGCTATGATGACCACAAGAGCTACTTAATGACCGACCGTTAGTGTGCGGAGTGACTTTAGGTCTCCTGGCTGTCGAGTGGTTGGATCTTGGTCGAGAGATTGCTTCTTGGTCGAGTGTCTTCGAGTCTATTGAGTGGAACACCTCCAAGTCGATTGAAAGGTGATTTCTTCTAGAGATGTCCTTGGGTAGGGCAGTTAGGACAGGTCTGTGACCCTACCCTAGGTACATAGCTTCATCATTAGCCCCCGAATGGATCGAGGTTTGAGTGGGGAAGGAGTTGAGAACTTCTCCGACTCGTGTTTCATGCTATGAGCATATCTTGTTTCGGATCAACGGACCCTGAGTGAAGACAGCAACTTCCTTTTCAATCGCCTTGATCCATTCTTAATTCTTCGTCCAGTGAGTTTCTTTACTTGTAAGGCTCCGAGTGACGGTGCGGAGGAGATCTTTGGTCTGACAAGTTGTTTGCTGCCCGCAGATTTCGTGGTATCCGAATTTTTGGGAAGCGCGCGGGATGGGGGGGCCGCAGTAATCGGATGGGATAGAGCGGAGCTGCCTCGATCCCCGCGCCGCCTTTTTCGCCACGTATCGCGCGCGCGATCGTTACAGGATTTGACAGAGCCACCTGGGCCTACCCGTCAGCCACTCGGAAGCGGCCTCATATAAGGCGTTGGACCGGAGTCTCCCGAACAGTGCGTTCCCATCTCCTCTTCTCCTCTTCACGCCCCTCCGCTTCGCTCGCTCTCGCCCCAGCATCACCGCTCCGTGCGCGTCTCGCCGACGACAATGGGGAAGGAGAAGACGGCGGCTCTGGAGCGGGCAAAGAAGGCGACGGCGAGGTCGAAGGGGAAGACGACCAGCCGGGGCAGATCTTCCTCGCGGACCGGCCTGCCGAAGGGCTGGATCCAGGGCGACTGGATCCACTCGAGGATCTCCCAAGAAGACCTCGACGACCTGGCCGAAGGGGGGCTGATCCCCTATGACTCGGCGCGGCTTCTGGGGAAGGAATCTGAGCCGCAACCTCGGGAGGGTGAGCGTGTTCTTCTTGCCACCCACGTCAACCGTGGATTTTCCTTGCCTCCTCACCGTTTCTTCCGAAGATTTCTGAACTACTTTGGGGCACAACTCCACCATTTTACCCCCAACTCCATCATTTATCTCGCTGCTTTCATTTCTTTGTGCGAGAATTTCTTGGGTTGTCGGCCTCACTGGGGTCTTTTCAAGCATATTTTCACTTGTCGCTCCCAGACAGTGAAAAAGGCTAACCCGAGTGACGAGAGGACCCAAGTGATCCAGATGTGTGGGTGAGGGAGTCCTGGATTAGGGGGTGTTCGGGTAGCCGGACTATACCTTCAGCCGGACTCCAGGACTATGAAGATACAAGATTGAAGACTTCGTCCCGTGTCCGGTTGGGACTTTCCTTGGCGTGGAAGGCAAGCTTGGCGATGCGGATATTTAGATCTCCTACCATTGTAACCGACTTTGTGTAACCCTAACCCTCTCTGGTGTCTATATAAACCGGAGGGTTTTAGTCCGTAGGACAACTTCATATACAACAACCATACCATAGGCTAGCTTTTAGGGTTTAGCCTCCTTGATCTCGTGGTAGATCTACTCTTGTACTACCTATATCATCAATACTAATCAAGCAGGACATAGGGTTTTACCTCCATCAAGAGGGCCCGAACCTGGGTAAAACATCGTGTTCCTTGCCTCCTGTTACCATCCGGCCTAGACGCACAGTTCGGGACCCCCTACCCGAGATCCGCCGGTTTTGACACCGACATTGGTGCTTTCATTGAGAGTTCCTCTGTGTCGCCGCTTTTAGGCCCGATGGCTCCTTCGATCATCAACTACGATGCAGTCCAGGGTGAGACTTTTCTCCCCGGACAGATCTTCGTCTTCGGCGGCTTCGCACTACGGGCCAATTCGCTTGGCCACCTTGAGCAGATCGAAAGCTACGCCCCTGGCCATCGGGTCAGGTTTGGAAGCCTAAACTACATGGCTGACATCCGCGGGGACTTGATCTTCGACGGATTCGAGTCACAGCCAAGCGCGCCGCACTGTCTCGATGGGCATGATATAGCTCTACCACCGAACAACGCCTTGGAGGCCGCACACGCATCGGTTCCGACCATTGATTCGGAGCCTACTACGCCGATCGAGGATCAGCGGTTGGACGCTGCCTCAGGGGCTGCAATCTCAGAGGCGATCGAGCCGAACTCCAGCCCCGTACTCCGCATGGCCCGTGACTCCGAGGAGCCGGATTCCTCTCCGAACTCCGAGCCCCCCGCGCCCCTGCCGATCGAATCCGATTAGGCGCCGTTAATGGAGTTCACCGCCGCGGCCATCTTTCAGCACTCGCCCTTCGGCGACATCCTGAATTCTCTAAAGTCTCTCTCTTTATCAGGAGAGCCCTGGCCGGACTACGGTCAGCAAGGTTGGGATACGGACGATGAAGAAATTCAAAACCCACCCACCACCCACTTCGTAGCCACTGTCGATGACTTAACCGACATGCTTGACTTCGACTCCGAAGACATTGACGGCATGGACGAGGATGCAAGAAACGAACAAGAACCAGCACTTGTAGGGCGCTGGAAGGCCACCTCGTCATATGACATATCTATGGTGGACACTCCAAAGGATGGAGATGGCGATGGAATAGCGGGGGACGATACCTCTAAGAAACAGCCCAAGCGCCGGCGTCAGCAGCGCCACTCTAAATCCCGCCAAAGCAAAAATGGTGATTCCGACATGGGAGATAATACTACTCCGGATAGCGCCGAAGAACACCCCCTCCAGCAAGATTCAGCACAGGAGGACAGAGAAGCCAGCCCTCATGAGAGGGCGGTGGACCAAGAGGTTGAGGACGATAATTATACGCCTCCCTCCGAAGACGAGGCAAGCCTTGACGACGACAAGTTCATCGTGCCAGAGGATCTTGCCGAACAAGAGCGTTTTAAACGCAGGCTTATGGCCACGGCAAGCAGCCTCAAGAAAAAGCAGCAACAGCTTAGAGCTGATCAGGATTTGCTAGCTGACAGATGGACTGAAGTCCTTGCGGCCGAAGAGTATGAACTCGAACGCCCCTCCAAGGGTTACCCAAAGCGCAGGCTGCTACCCCGACTAGAGGAGGAAGCACCTACATCACCAACGCATGACATGGCCGACCGGCCACCTCATGGACGCGACAGAGAGGCCTCTCGGCCCTCCATTCAAGCCATGCCCCGACACCGCGTCAAGCATACGAAGGCACGGGAAAATGCGCCCGACCTGTGCGACATACTGGAGGACAAGGCAAGGCAAACAAGATCAATCTACGGATCGCACAGGCGCCCCACGGCATGTGACGGTGATCGTCACTCCGGACACAATGAATTCGGCCGGGCCGAACTCAACCGACAAAGCTCCTTCGAGCTACGTCGTGATATAGCCCAATACAGAGGCTCCGCACACCCACTATGCTTCACAGATGAAGTAATGGATCATAAAATCCCTGAGGGCTTCAAACCCGTAAACATCGAATCATACGATGGCACAACAGATCCTGCGGTATGGATCGAGGATTATCTCCTTCATATCCACATGGCTCGCGGTGATGATCTACACGCCATCAAATACCTCCCACTCAAACTTAAGGGACCGGCCCAGCATTGGCTTAACAGCTTGCCATCAGACTCAATCGGTTCTTGGGAGGACCTGGAAGCCGCATTCCTTGACAACTTCCAGGGCACTTATGTGCGACCACCGGACGCCGATGACCTAAGCCACATAATTCAGCAGCCAGAGGAATTGTCCAGGCAATTCTGGACACGGTTCCTAACAAAGGAAAACCAGATAGTCGATTGTCCAGACGTAGAGGCCTTAGCGGCCTTCAAGCATAATATCCATGACAAGTGGCTTTCCCGGCACCTGGGATAGGAAAAGCCAAAATCTATGGCAGCCCTCACGACACTCATGACCTGCTTTTGCGCGGGAGAAGACAGCTGGCTAGCTCACAGCAACAATTTAACCAAGAACCCTGGTAATTCAAATACCAAGGACAAAAGTGACAGGTCGCGTCGGAACAAACAAAAGCACCGCGTTAACAGCGACAACAACGAGGATACGGCAGTTAATGCCGGATTCCGAGGCTACAAATCCGGTCAACGGAAAAAGCCATTCAAAAGAAATACTCAGGGCCCGTCCAGTTTGGACCGAATACTCGACCGCTTGTGCCAGATACATGGCACCCCCGAAAAGCCAGCCAATCACACCAATAGGGACTGTTGGGTGTTCAAGCAGGCAGGCAAGTTAAGAGCCAAAAACAAAGACAAGGGGCTGCATAGCGACGACGAGGAGGAGCCCAGGCCGCCGAACAATAGTGGACAGAAGGGATTTCCCCCGCAAGTGCGGACGGTGAACATGATATACGCAACCCACATCCCCAAGAGGGAGCGGAAGCGTGCGTTACGGGACGTATATGTGATAGAGCCAGTCGCCCCAAAGTTCAACCCATGGTCCTCCTGCCCGATCACCTTTGATCGAAGGGACCACCCCACTAGCATCCGCCATGGCGGCTTCACCGCATTGGTTCTAGACCCAATCATTAACGGATTTCATCTCACAAGAGTCCTCATGGACGGCGGCAGCAGCCTGAACCTGCTTTACCAGGATACAGTGCGAAAAATGGGCATAGATCCCTCAAGGATCAAGCCCACCAAAACGACCTTTAAAGGCATCATACCAGGTGTAGAAGCCAACTGTACAGGCTCAGTCACACTGGAAGTGGTCTTCGGATATCCGGATAACTTCCGAAGCGAGGAGTTAATCTTCAACATAGTCCCGTTCCGTAGTGGCTATCATGCACTGCTCGGGCGAACCGCATTCGCAAAATTCAATGCGGTGCCGCACTATGCATACCTCAAGCTCAAGATGCCAGGCCCTAGAGGAGTAATCATGGTCAATGGGAACACCAAACGCTCCCTCCGAACGGAGGAGCACATGGCAGCGCTCGCAGCAGAAGTACAAAGCAGCCTCTCTAGGCAGTTCTCCAGTTCGGCCTTCAAAAAGCCGGACACTGCCAAGCGCGCCCGGAGTACCCTACAACAAGACCGCTTGGCACGTTATGAGCTACCGTAGCAATGCGGCCCCAACCCTAGCCCTCGCTATATAGCGAAACCAGTGCTTCGTGTACATAACTACGCTCTTGAAATACCATGGGCACAGGGAAAGGGGCACTATCACGGCACGCCCGAAATACGGCTTAAACCGCACCAGGGGCTGCCGGATTCCTTTTTTTTCCTTTTTTCTCTTACTCTCAGGACTCCATACTTCGGATGACCCGTTCGGCAATTCAACTGTCGCACAAACGATGCAAGATCCAGGAAAGCAGACAAGCCACGCCACATTATGGAACTCCCAGGTGGTCTCTATTGCGAGCAGTATACCTGTTTTTTAATACAATTCCGCGGCCTACCCCTGGCCAGGACATGTTAAATAGTCCAATTTCTTTTGCTTATCGCACTATTTGTATCGTTCTGCTTTCATAGCAGCCTTTCTATAAACAATGCATAGCTTTTTATTTTTTGCATTATCCCCTTTTTATATATATGTTTATTAATAACATGTTGCATCCGTACACTTTGGTATGGAAAAATATGCCAGGGGCTTCAGTCCCCATCAATATGGCGTGAGAAGTCCGTACACTTTCACAAGTGCGGCACCCCGAACTTATAGCACTATATGCATCGGCTCTGAATCATGATTTGGGTCAATAGTTGGGTTTGCCCGGCTCCTATGTTTTGGTGCCTTACGTTCCGCTATATCGGCTAAGGTAGCACTAGGAGAACTACTGCGATTGTGCCCCAGTTGAGCTGGGCTGAGCACCTCAGTAGAGAAAGCTAAAACTGACTGTCATGATGAGGCAAGAGACCGGTCGCTGTTCGAGAGGTTTTTCGAGTCCTTAAAGACTTATGCCGCTTCGAGCGAGGAACCGGCTTTGTCCGGCCAAGGCGTGGATAGCGCCCCGAACTCGGTCTTCTGAATACTAGGGGCTTCGTCGAAATTTAAAATTATAGAGTTCTATGGCTAAGTGAGAGTGTTCAAGCATTATAGTCCGATTGCCTTGTTCGTTGTGCTGAGCGCCTCCCTCGACGGACCCAATCATGGGAAAAAGAGTGCTCAGGTTTATCCTGAACATCCCAGCACTAGTGGCATGGGGGCAGAAGCCGACGACTTGCCATCTCTCAATTTTTTGATAAACGGCCACATAGAAAGTAATATTTTAAATTCAAGCATTGCTTAGCGCATATGAACAAGTTTACAGCGCACAGGATAACACGAGCAAGTTCATTCAAAAATTACATCCATGGTACATTCATCCGCCATAAGGCGCGCACCAGCCAGAACATCCTTGTAATAGTTCTCGGGCTTGCGATGCTCCTTCCCCGGCGGCGGCCCGTCCCTCACAAGCTTCTCGCCATCCAGCTTACCCCAGTGCACCTTTGCACGGGCAAGGGCCCTGCGGGCACCTTCGATGCAGATGGAGCGCTTGATGACCTCGAGCCTTGGACAAGCCTCCACCAGCCACCGCACTAGTCCGAAGTAGCTCCCAGGCAGGGCCTCTCCAGGCCACAGCCGAACTATGAAGCCCTTCAGGGCCTGTTCGGCCGCCTTGTGGAGCTCGACCAGCTGCTTCAGCTGGTCACTCAAGGGCACAGGGTGTCCGGCCTCAGCGTACTGAGACCAGAACACCTTCTCCGTCGAGCTGCCTTCCTCGGCTCGGTAGAATGCGGCGGCATCGGATACGCTGCGGGGAAGATCTGCGAATGCCCTTGGAGAGCTCCGGATTCGGGTAAGTAACAAGTAGTTTACTTTTATATGTCTGCTTTGCATAGAGAATGCCTTACCCGCCGCTATCTTCTTCACCACATCCAATTCCTGGAGGGCCTTCTGGGTTTCGGCCTTGGCAGATTTGGCAGTTTTAAGGGCCGCAGCAAGCTCGGATGCTCGCGTCTTCGAGTCGAGCTCCAAACTCTCATGCTTTTTCATGAGAGCCTAAAGCTCTTGCTGCACCTCGCCGACCTGCGCCTCAAATATCTCCCGCTCGGTGCGCTCCGTGGCCGCTCTCTTCTTGGCCTCGGACAGCGCCTGCTTAAGGGTCGCCATCTCAGTTGTGGCCTCTAGAATAAGCAGTATACTCCTATCATTTTTTGCAATTGCGTCTTCTTATAGGCATTTTTTCTATAAGGTATCTCTTACCTTCTTTCTCCTCGAGCTGCCGTTTGGCAAGGCCGAGCTCTTGCTCGGTCCGCTTGAGGTCCTGCTTCAGGGCACCCACCTTCGCAGTCAGTGCGGCGGTGGCCAGCTGCGAAGCCTGCATACATATATTGACTCTTTCTAGTTAGACTCCTGCGATATTTAATAGATCCTCTATTCGGCTTTTCTTTCCGAACGCCAAACAGAGCATCAGGGGCTACTGTCTATGTGGTAATATTTCTACATATTTTTACTTACCTTGAAGCCTGTTAGAAGGCTAGCACAAGCTTCAGTAAGTCCGCTTTGGGCGGACCGAACCTTCTGGATCACCTTACTCATGATGGTACGGTGCTCCTCGTCGATGGAGGCGCCCTTAAGCACCTCCAGTAGATTGTCTGGCGCCTCCGGTTGGACGGAGGACGCCGGCTCAATAGGCTTGCTCCTCTTGGCAGGAGTTCACCTCCCGCGGTCCGGAGCCGTTGATGATTCCAACGCGGTGTCCGGCTTAAAGCCGGACTTGGAGCCCTAGGGGGTCTTGTCCCCTTTACTCCTGGAGTCCGGGAGGTCACCTCGCGGCTCCTCCTGGACCACCTCCTCTTGCCCCGGAGCTTGTCGCGACGCCACTTCGGCGTCATCCGCAGCACAGGGGGAGGCAGCAGGCGGAACTGAATTCACGTCCGATGAATCCAGGGAGCCGCTCGACGACTCGTCGAGCCCGTCCTTGGGCGGGCTGCATGATTATATTCGACATTAGGGAAAGCTGTGCAACAAAAGGAATATCATGAGTTACTCTGGTATCCGAACACTTACGATTTCACCGGACGCTTGGCCCTGTCCGGCCACTCCTCTTCGTCCTCGTCGACGTCGGGGGTGTAGTCCGGCGGAGGGGTTTTCCTCTTCTTGGACCCCTCGGCCTCCCCTACTAAGGTGGCCTTCCTCTTCTTTCCTCCCCCCGCTGGAGGGGGAGAGGTTTCTTCTTCCTCCTCCTCGTCTTCACGGGAGGAGTGCGTCTCGGACTCATCGGACGACAAGTCCGACACCACCATATGTCGGGAACTCTTTCGAGTCCCCGCGGCCTTCTTCTTCTTGGCCTTCTTCTCCGGCACCACATAAGGTGCCGGAACCAGCAGCTTCACTAGGAGAGCAGGGGCTGGGTCTTCGGGCAAGGGAGCCGGACAGTTAATCATTCCGGACTTCACCTGCCAATCTTGTCAAAGGTGAGGGAGTTTAGATCCCGCATAGAGTCAAACTATGAAGAAAACTTAACATCCTGTAAAAGATGAAAATATTTTACCTCACCAGCAAGACGCTGCGAGCTGAATCCGCGGTCTTCGGAGGCGGATGTGGGAGCCTCAGCGCCTTTGGTTAGCCCCTTCCAGACATCTTCGTACGTCGTGTCGAAGAGCCTGCTCAGAGTTCGGTGCTGCGCCGAGTTGAACTCCCACAAATTGAAGTCCCGTTCTTGACACGGAAGGATCCGGCGGACGAGCATGACCTGGACTATGTTGACAAGCTTGAGCTGCTTGTTCACCAGGGACCGGATGCATTTTTGCAGTCCGATCACCTCTTCTTCGTCGCCCCACGACAAGCCCGTCTCCTTCTAGGACGTGAGCCATGTAGGGGGTCCGGATCGGAATTCAAGGGCTGCGATCCACTTCGGATCGCGTGGCTCGGTGATGTAAAACCACCCTGACTGCCACCCCTTCAAGATCTCCACAAAGGAGCCCTCGAGCCATAGGACGTTGGCTATTTTGCCCGCCATGGCACCTCCGCACTCCGCCTAGTTACCGCGCACCACCTTTGGCTTGACGTTGAAGGTCTTGAGCGAGAGGCCGAAATGGGGGCGGATGCAGAGGAAAGCCTCGCACACGACGATAAATGCCGAGATACTGAGGATGAAGTTCGGGGCCAGATCATGGAAATCTAGGCCGTAGTAGAACATGAGCCCACGGAAAAATGGGTGGAGAGGAAAACCCAATCCGTGGAGGAAGTGGGGAAGAAATACTACCCTCTCATGGGGCCTTGGGGTGGGGAGAAGCTGCCCCTCCTCAGGAAGCCAGTGCGCGATGTCTTTGGAGAGGTATCCGGCCTTCCTTAGCCTTTTGACATGGCCCTACGTGACGGAGGAGACCATCCACTTGCCTCCCGCTCCGGACATTGTTGGAGAAGGTTGAGGTAGGAAGTGCGGGCTTGGGCGCTGGAGCTCGGGTGCGCAGAAGATGGATAGGCAAAGTAGGAAGAAGGCGTAGGTAAAAAGCTGGATCCTTATCCCCTTATATGAGCGGATGCGACTATGCGTCCCCACCAGCCTAGTAAAACTCGCTTGCCTCCCAAGCGCCGTGATAGATGGCGCGGTTGGGTTACCCACATGCGTATTGATGAGAATCCCGTAAATGGGGGACACGATCTCTGCTTTGACAAGACGTGCCAAGGAAACCGCCTCGCAAAACACGCTGAGGTGGAAAAGTGAAAACGATTCGAATAAAGGCTTGGCCGTAGTGTGATGTCACACTGCGGAATACGTCAGCAGATTAGATTTGTGTTAATATTATTCTCTCAGTGGCAATACGTGGAAACTTATTTTGCAGAGCCGGACACTACTCTTGGTGTTTACAAACTTTTATGAAGAATTTGGAGGAAGAACCCGCCTTGCAATGCCGAAGACAATCTACACGCCAGACTCGTCGTCATTGAAGCCTGGTTCAGGGGCTACTGAGGGAGTCCTGGATTAGGGGGTGTTCGAGTAGCCGGACTATACCTTCAGCCGGACTCCAGGACTATGAAGATACAAGATTGAAGACTTCGTCCCATGTCCGGATGGGACTTTCCTTGGCGTGGAAGGCAAGCTTGGCAATGCAGATATTTCGATCTCCTACCATTGTAACCGACTTTGTGTAACCCTAACCCTCTTCGGTGTCTATATAAACCAGAGGGTTTTAGTCCATAGGACAACTTCATATACAACAACCATACCATAGGCTAGCTTTTAGGGTTTAGCCTCCTTGATCTCGTGGTAGATCTACTCTTGTACTACCTATATCATCAATATTAATCAAGCAGGACGTAGGGTTTTACCTCCATCAAGAGGGCCCGAACCTGGGTAAAACATCGTGTTCCTTGCCTCCTGTTACCATCCGGCCTAGACGCACAGTTCGGGACCCCCTACCCGAGATCCGCCGGTTTTGACACCGACAATGGGGGTCTTGGCATCCAGATGAGAGGGAAAAGCTCCTTTCCGGCCATGATTCTTCCTGACTCAGTTCGCGGATGGCAGTCGACTTGGTTTTACTGTAAAGACCAGTCGATGCCAGGGTAATCGACTGGCCTCCCTCCCTTTACCATGGACCGAGTGGAGAAACCCTCCCCTTTGAAGGTGCTCCCGGAGGAGAAGGCAGACGTGAAGGTGTTGGTCAATCGAGTGGTCCAGCTTATTCGTGACGGGGTCACTGGTATGGATCTCTTGGAGGTCTTCCTTCAGCGGTGCATCCAGCCTCTTCAAGCTCGAGACCATCCGATGTGGATGTATTCGGTTCTTGAAGACTCCACTCGGATCCACCCGAAGGAGGTCGACGACGACACACTGGAAAAGTGGCTGTCAGGCATTACCGGGAACAAGGACAATCCCAGGGGAGCCAGGAGAGTTCCCCCATTCGACCAGTCTCATGCACCAGAGCAGGTCTGATTCTGAGTGTTTGCTTGTAATTTGAATTCACTCGCGCAGCCGCCTATATTGCGTCGACTGACTTTGTTCTCCCTGCTTTCTTTCAGGTCATTATTGAAATGTATTCAATGCCCAACGGGGAGCAAGAGCAAGCACTGGAAGGCGAGGCGAGTGGTGGCGACAGTGGCGAGTGGACTTTCGATGGTGAAGGGGATGGAGGAAGCGACGACTCAAGTGATGGAGAAGAAGTCGAGTTGCCTCCTCGCAGGGAGAGGCGATCCAAGCTCGACCAAGAACGGTCGAGTGCCTGCGACAAGGCAACTACTCAGGCTGGTTAGTCTTCGAAGCGTCCTTGGATCTCTTCACCAACCTCGACTGAGAAGGCGCCAAAGCACCCCAAAGTTGCAGAGCCGAGGACTCGGAGGGCGTTGCCGAAGATCAAGATTGATATCCCCGTCGCCTCCGCGTGAGTGTCTCTCTTTGTATTCACTCGACACTCCGTGTTGTTTGTTTTTCTTGTTTTAACTGGACAAACTTTGGAATTGTCAGCGCTGCCACTTCCGGGACCTCAGCTTACAAGGATGATGATGAGGTGATGGAGGATGTGGTCACTTCCAATCCGGGTATGGTTTCTTCCATATTATCTTTATTCGGTCGATTCAAGTGCAATGTGCATCATTGGGTGACGTGATTTTGGTAATTGAACTTTGCACAGCTCCCAACATTATTGACCTCCCTAATGATGATGAAGAGTCCGAGAGGCCTTTGACGAGGAAGAATAGGCGAGCTCCTGTAAGTGAGGCGCCACAGTCGACGCCGAGGGCGGAACCAGTCGTTCAGGACACTGGCGACGTCAATCGGGGTTCTGTTACCTTCGCCGAGCCACTGTCGAGCGCCTTGCCTTCTTCGTCAACTGCTCGGGCCCCTATCGACCCGCCTTCAGTTTTTGCGACCCATCATGTCCCAAAGGACGAGGTGAATGCTGCTAGGGAAGCCATACGCCAGGCGGGCATTATGATGGAGAAGATGAAGACGGTGCGGGACGCCAGCCAAGCCGCCTATGATGCCAGCTCGGCTCTCCAAAGCAACGTTCAGGTTAGTCGGTCGCTGCTTGTTCTGTTAGGATATGCTATCTGAAGACTCTTTCCAAAAATCTTTTCATCTGTACACCCACTGGGTGTGTCGATTGAATTTTTTGGACTAGTGGGGGCACGCTGAGTGCACCCACTGGGTGTGGTCCTCGAGACTACGGTGGACTGCTGGCAGTCGACTGTAGTCTTTGTATTTTGTCGAATGTATAAATAGGTTGTCTCTTCCAGTCAGTCTGGTCGAGTGGGATCAGAACCAGTGGGGGCATGCAAAGTGCACCCATTGGGTGTAGTCCCCGAGACTACGGTGGACTGCTGGCAGTCGACTGTAGTCTGAGTTCTACTTTCTCTCTTTCTGCCTCTTTTTTTGGACTCGACTTCGGCGGGCCGGTCGAGTGGGATCAGAACCGGTGGGGGCACGCAAAGTGCACCCACTGGGTGTAGTCCCCGAGACTATGGCTGTAAAATAACTTCTCCCCTTTGATTTCAGAAATCTTGTGATCTTGGAGCTCGCTTTGCTGACTTGGAGAAGCAACAGATTCAACTGAACCTTGACTTGGAGCTGGCCAGGACAGAGCTGCAAAAGGTCAGAGACAGCACCGCTGGTAAGACGAGTATGTGGACTGGTCAGTTTTAGGCTTGAGTACCCTTCTGCTATTTCTGAATCAATCGTCATTTCTTTGTAGAAAAACTGAGAGAAGCTCTGGCGAAGAAGGATGAGGATTTGGCTGCTGCTCGTAAGGAGGCTGACGATAGGACCACTCTGGCCGAACAGAAGCTGGCTTCGGTCGGCCAGTTGGAAGAAGAGAATACCAGGCTGAAGACCGCTCTGAATGACTCCAACAAGGAGTGCTCGCGCTGGAAGAAGGCGAATCTCGTCCAGGGCGAAAAAATGGAAAGCATTGCTTGCAGGAGGGATGATCTGGAGAGCTATCTGAGAAGTCTTGCCAAGAAGTTGTTCATCAAGCTTGAAGGTGCACATTCTGTTCCGACTGATTTTTTTATGTCAACTCAGTGTACGAAAATTGACTTATCCTTGGATCGTGAATGCAGAGTTTTGCCAGAACTTTGAAGAGGAGACTGGGCGGATCGAACCAGGTTTGGATCCAATCAACTCTCCCGTGAAAGACGAAACTGCCATGAATCTGCTCCATCTGGAATCTCGCATCGATAGTGCCAGGGACTACTTGTCTCGACTGAAGGTCACCATGTCACGGATCGACCCGGCACTTTGGCCAGAGGCCACACTCAAAAACGATCTTGAGTCTTTGATGACTCGTCTTAACGGAATCCCTGACCGAGTGCTGGAGTGGAAGAAGTCTTCTGCTCGGTGTGGCGCTGATGTGGCTTTGTCTTTGGTTCGTGTCCACTGCAAGGAGGCGCAAAAAGATAAGCTGGCCGCAATCAAGGTCGCCAACACCCAGAAGCACGAGTTCCGAGCTTTTATGGAGACTTTCCTTGCTGCCGCCACTCGGATTGCCGATGGCGTCGACCTGGATGAGTTCGTCGAGCCTGCTAGCCCTGCTCCCGCGGAGTGAACAAACTCTTATGTCCCACCTTAAATTTGCCTCGGAATGCCGAGTGGTTTTTGTAACCGTTAAACTTTTCTGGGCTGCATGCCCGAGTACCTCGATCTGTGATCCGGAACCTTTGGAATTTATCTGAACTTGGCTTACGTTGAATATCTTTATGAATCTCCTACTGAGTGAACCCAATCTTGTATTCGCAGCACAGCTCCGAAGGAGAGGGAAGCAGTCGACCCATGTCTTGTCGCCTTTGCGGGTCGGCGACGGAGTGCGCATCGTATTTGTGGCGAAGCTCTCCAGGGGAAGGCGGCGGTCGACCCACACTTTGTTACTGCAGAGCAGGACGGAGTGCACATTGTATTTGTGGCGAAGCTCTCCAGGAGAAGGTGGCAGTCGACCCGCACTTCGTTACTATAGAGCGGGATGAATCGCGCATTGTATTTGTGGCGAAGCTCCCCAGGAGAGGTGGCAATCGACCTGCCCCTCGTTGTCCTTGAGGGTTGAGCTGTGTTTCGTACTTAGGCGAGTTCTGGACTGCAGCTAAGCCCCCGAGTGGGAGGATTGCTCTCCACTCGGTAGGATTTTTTCAAACTTAGGCGAGTGCCGGACAGCAGCTAAGTCTCCAAGTGAGAGAACTTAGGCGAGTACTGGACTGCAGCTAAGCCCCCGAGTGGGAGGATTGCCCTCCACTTGGTAGGATTTTTTCAAACTTAGGCGAGTGCCGGACTGCAGCTAAGTCTCCAAGTGAGAGAACTTAGGCGAGTACTGGACTGCAGCTAAGCCCCCGAGTGGGAGGATTGCTCTCCACTCGGTAGGATTTTTTCAAACTTAGGAGAGTGCCGGACTGCAGCTAAGTCTCCAAGTGAGAGAACTTAGGCGAGTACTGGACTGCAGCTAAGCCCCCGAGTGGGAGGATTGCTCTCCACTCGGTAGGATTTTTTCTAACTTAGGCGAGTGTCGGACTGCAGCTAAGTCTCCAAGTGAGAGAACTTAGGCGAGTACTGGACTGCAGCTAAGCCCCCGAGTGGGAGGATTGCCTTCCACTCGGTAGGATTTTTTCAAACTTAGGCGAGTGCCGAACTGCAGCTAAGTCTCCAAGTGAGAGAACTTAGGCGAGTACTGGACTGCATCTAAGCCCCCGAGTGGGAGGATTGCTCTCCACTCGGTAGGATTTTTTCAAACTTAGGCGAGTGCCGGACTGCAGCTAAGTCTCCAAGTGAGAGAACTTAGGCGAGTACTGGACTGTAGCTAAGCCCCCGAGTGGGAGGATTGCTCTCCACTCGGTAGGATTTTTTCAAACTTAGGCGAGTGAAAGACTGCAGCTAAGTCTCCAAGTGAGAGAACTTAGGCGAGTACTGGACTGCAGCTAAGCCCCCGAGTGGGAGGATTGCTCTCCACTCGGTAGGATTTTTTCAAACTTAGGCGAGTGCCGGACTGCAGCTAAGTCTCCAAGTGAGAGAACTTAAGCGAGTACTGGACTGCACCTAAGCCCCCGAGTGGGAGGATTGCTCTCCACTCGGTAGGATTTTTTCAAACTTAGGCGAGTGCCGGACTGCAGCTAAGTCTCCAAGTGAGAGAACTTAGGCGAGTACTGGATTGCAGCTAAGCCCCCGAGTGGGAGGATTTCTCTCCACTCAGTAGGATTTTTTTTTCAAACTTAGGCGAGTGCCGGACTGCAGCTAAGTCTCCAAGTGAGAGAACTTAGGCGAGTATTGGACTGCAGCTAAGCCCCCGAGTGGGAGGATTGCTCTCCACTCGGTAGGATTTTTTCAAACTTAGGCGAAGTGGATCCGCAGCTAAGCCACTCACTAGGGGATTTCTTACGTAAACAAAGACAATAATAATCACTAGGAGAATTATAACGCTCTTGTCTTTGATAAATAAACTATAGGAGTTTTACTTATTACATTTCATCTGAATGAAAATTCAAGTATAAAAGGGGCGGAGTAGCTCCGCATTCCAGGCTCGTGGCTCATCAATCTGGCGATCGACATTGTAGAGCTGGTATGCTCCATTGTGGAGGACTCTGGTGACTATGAAGGGGCCTTCCCAAGTAGGGGCGAGATTGTGAGGTTTCTGCTAATCCACTCGGAGGACTAAGTCTCCTTCTTGGAAGGCTCGGCTCTTCACGTTTCTGGCATGAAATCGACGCAAGTCTTGCTGATAGATGGTCGATCGAATCAAGGCCATTTCTCTTTCTTCTTCTAGGAGGTCGACTGCGTCCTGTCGGGCTTGTTCTGCTTCATCTTCAGAGTAGAGCTCAACTCGGGGAGCGTTGTGAAGCAGGTCACTCGGTAAGACTGCCTCGGCTCCGTAGACCAGAAAGAATGGGGTTCTTCCGGTTGATCGATTCGGGGTTGTCCTTAATCCCCAAAGGACTGATGGAAGCTCGTCGACCCATGCACCTGCTACGTGCTTGAGATCGCGCATCAGTCGCGGTTTCGGTCCTTTGAGAATTAGGCCGTTTGCCCTTTCTGCTTGCCCATTTGACTGGGAGTGAGCGACTGAAGCATAGTCGACCCGAGTGCCCTGAGAGGCGCAAAAGGCCCTGAATTTGTCGGAATCGAAGTTCGACCTATTGTCCGTGATGATGTCGTGCAGAACTCCATATCTGAATATCAACTCTCTGATGAAACTGATAGCGGTGCAAGCATCGAGATTCTTGATAGGCTTGGCTTCAATCCATTTGGTGAACTTGTCGACTGCTACTAGCACATGAGTGAAGCCGCTCCTGCCTGTTCTCAGTGGTCCAACCATGTCCAGCCCCCAAACAATGAAGGGCCAGACGAGTGGAATGGTTTTCAGGGCTGACGCGGGCTTGTGCGGCATATTGGAGTAGTACTGACATCCTTCACATTTGTCGACTATCTCTTTTGCCATCTCATTGGCTCTTGGCCAATAGAACCCCGCTCGGTATGCTTTAGCCACAATGGTCCGAGAGGACGCATGATGGCCACAGGTCCCCGAGTGGATATCGTTAAGGATCATCTGTCCTTCTGGCGTAATACACTTCTGGCCGACCCCAGTCGCGCTTTCTCTATATAACTGTCCCTTTATGACTGTAAAGGCCTTGGATCGACGGACGATCTGTCGAGCCTCTTCTTCGTCTTCTGGGAGTTCTTTCCTTAGGGTGTACACGATGTACAGTTCTGTCCAGACGGGAGTGATAACCAAGACTTCCATGATAAGGTCGACCAGAGCTGGAACTTCAACTTCAGTCGGATCTGTGGTGCTTTTTGGCTGCGGGGCCTCTTCAGTGAAGGGATCCTCCTGGACTGATGGTGTGTGGATGTGTTCCAAAAACACATTGCTGGGAATGGCTTCTCTTTTGGAACCTATTTTTGCCAGATCATCAGCTGCTTGATTTTTCAGTCGGGGTATGTGATGAAGCTCTAACCCCTCGAATTTCTTCTCCAGCTTTCTCACTGCATTGCAATAACCAGTCATGGCTGGACTTCTGACGTCCCATTCCTTCATCACTTGATTAACCACCAAATCTGAGTCGCCATAGACCATGAGGCGACGGACGCCGAGTGAAATGGCCATGCGTAACCCATATAAAAGTGCTTCGTATTCTGCCTTGTTGTTAGAGGAATCAAAGTGGATTTGAAGAACATATCTGAGTTTATCTCCTCTAGGGGAGACCAACACTACTCCGGCGCCGGAACCATTTAGCATCTTGGAACCGTCAAAGAACATGGTCCAATGCTCCGAGTGAACCTGAGTCGGCAGTTGCTGTTCAATCCACTCGGCGGCGAAATCCGCGATTGCCTGGGACTTGATAGCTTTCTTTGCCTCAAACTTGATATCTAGAGGAAGGAGTTCAATCGCCCATTTTGCCACTCGACCAGTTGCGTCCCTGTTATGCAAGATCTCTGACAATGGAGCGTCGCTGACGACAGTAATGGAATGATCAGAGAAGTAGTGGGCAACTTTCTTTGTGGTCATATAAATCCCATATACGAGCTTCTGATAATGAGGATATCTTTGCTTCGATGGGGTCAAGACTTCAGAAATATAATACACTGGGCGCTGAACTTTGAAGGTTTTCCCTTCTTCTTCCCGCTCGACCGTAAGTACCATACTGACGACTTGTCCTGTGGCTGCAATGTAAAGCAGCAAAGGCTCCTTACTGATTGGGGCAGCAAGCACCGGCTGGGTGGAGAGCAGAGCTTTGAGCTCTGCGAACGCTGCGTCAGCTTCAAGAGTCCACTCGAACCTGTCAGACTTCTTCATCAATTGGTAAAGAGGCAATGCCTTTTCACCAAGACGAGATATGAATCGACTTAGGGCAGCCAAGCAACCAGTAAGCTTCTGAACGTCGTGCACTCGCACAGGTCTTTTCATTCGGAGTATAGTACCGACTTTTTTTGGATTGGCGTCGATTCCCCGTTTAGAAACGAGAAAACCGAGTAACTTTCCGCCAGGAACCCCCAATGTGCATTTTGATGGATTAAGCTTGATATCAAACCTTCTGAGGTTGGCAAAGGTTTCAGCAAGGTCAGTCAGCAGGTCGGAACCCTTCCATGACTTGACCACAATATCATCCATGTACGCCTCCACATTCCGACTGATTTGGGTGAGCAAACACTTCTGAATCATCCTCATGAATGTGGCTCCGGCATTCTTGAGGCCGAATGGCATGGTAACGTAACAGAAGCACCCGAATGGGGTGATGAAAGCTGTTTTGATCTCGTCAGGTCCATACAGACGGATCTGATGGTACCCGGAATAGGCATCTAAAAAAGACAGTCGCTCGCATCCCGCAGTCGAGTCGACTATCTGGTCGATGCGGGGGAGAGTAAAATGATCTTTCGGGCAGGCCCGATTGATATGTTTAAAGTCAATGCACATGCGAAGTGATTTGTCCTTCTTGGGGACCATGACAACATTGGCGAGCCACTCCGAGCTACCTCTTTGCCAATGGCCTTTCTCTTCTGGACGGCAGACCGTCGGAGATGTTCTTTGACAGGTTTTACCTTTGAGTCGACTCTTAGGCGGTGCTCAGCCAACTCCCTGGGAACACCCGGCATGTCAGAGGGCTTCCATGCGAAAATTTCCCAGTTCTCACGGAGGAACTGGATGAGCGCTTCTTCCTATTTGGTGTCGAGTGTTGTCGAGATATGAGTTGGAGCAGCGCTGGGGTCGGTCGGGTGGATGTGAGCTATCTTCGTATCGCCAGTCGACTGAAAAGCTGACTCTGTAGCGGGCTTCTTGGCTCGCAACAAATCACTTAGGTCTGCAGTCTTCTGGTATTCCTGCAACTCCACCACCGCCATCTGAGCATCGGCGATCTTCGAACCTTTCTGGAAACATTCTTCCGCTTTCTTCTGATTGCCCGTAATAGTGATCACACCTTTGGGGCCAGGCATTTTTAATTTGAGATACACATAACACGGTCGGGCCATGAAGCGTGCATAAGCCGGCCTGCCCAAAATAGCGTGGTAGGCACTCTAGAAGTCTACAACTTCAAATGTCAACTTCTCTTTGCGGTAATTCTTGGAATCACCGAAAACCACATCAAGAGCAATCTGGCCGAGTGATTCAGCCTTCTTCCCAGGAATGACCCCATGGAAACTCATGTTGCTGGCACTGAGTCTGGACATCGGAATGCCCATCCCTTTCAATGTCTCAGCATACAATATGTTCAAACCACTGCCACCATCCATCAGGACTTTGGTCAGTTGAGTGCCTTCAACAACTGGGTCGACCACCAAAGCTTGCCTCCCAGGGGTGGCGATGTGTGTTGGGTGGTCGGACTGGTCGAATGTTATGGCAGTCTGAGACCATTTCAGGTAACTAGGTGTCACCGGAGCGACCATATTCACCTCTCGGTTAATAACTTCCAGTCGACTTTTGCTTTCAACATCGACAAAAATCATCAGAGTGGAATTGACCTGAGGGTATCCGTCGTCACTGTCTTCTTTGTCCTCGACCTTGTCCGACTCCTTTTCCTTACCTTTGGGCTACTTGCCCTGGAACTGCTGGATCAAGAGTCGACACTGTCGAGTGGTATGTTTCGGGTAAATGAAATTACCCTCTTCATCTTTCTTTGTATGGACGAGACATGGTAAGTCCAACACATCATTTCCATCCTGGTCTTTAACCTTTTTGGGGTTCCAAGGTCCTTTAGGTTTCCCTTTAAACTTCCTTTGGGTTAAAGCCAAGGCTTCCCCGGGAGCCGCTGGCTCGGCTTTCCGCTTCTGTTTCCGATTGGAATTTCCTCCGATTTCTTGGGCGACTGACTTGAGCTTGCCACTCCTGAGTCGATCCTCATCTTCGCCAATAGCGTACTTGGTGGCAACCTCCATCATCCGATTCAAGGACATATCTCCCGTTCGACCGAATTTCAAATTTAGTTCTCTGTACTTGACGCCTTCCTAGAAGGCACAAACTGATTGGTGGTCAGGCACATTCTCCACCGAGTGATGTAACGTGATCCACCTCTGGATGTAATCCCTCAAAGTTTCATTTGGCTTCTGCACGCAAGACCAGAGTTCCGTCAGCCCTGCCGGTCGCTTGCATGTGCCTTCAAATGTGGTGACGAACACTTGGGAGAGATCTTCCCAAGTGTAAATACTGCTAGGTGCTAACTGGTTCAGCCACGCTCTGGCCGAGCCCTCCAACAGGAGAGGTAGGTGCTTCATGGCCACTTCATCATTGTCGTCGCTAATCTGGACGGCCACTCGGTAGTCTTCAAGCAAAGTATCGGGCTTGGACTCACCAGTGAACTTACTGACTCCAGTCTCCAACCTGAAGTTGGGAGGAATCACAGCGGCCCTGATGGCTCTACTAAAGCACTCTGGCCCCGAAACATGTACTCTGCTGCTGGTAGGTGCATCTCTATCGTGACCTTCTCGGTGAGCCCTGTTCCGGTCGACCAAACCTTGAACGAGAATGGATCTCGCATCGAAGCCTGGCCCTCTGGGGTCGACTGGAATCCTTCGCCCGCCACTATGAGGGCGCCTGTCATCCTGCTGGCGTGGCACACACGACCCGTTCCTCGGGGGAGGGGTGGGCACTCGACGTCGACCATCACGATCGACTCGGTGACCATACTGCTCATGGTTCTCATACTGATTACGCCGGTCCCCACGTCCCTCACGCCTTGGAGGCAATCTTGGGCTATGAGCCGACTGGACTGTGTCTGTGGCAACGGATCTACTGTGAATCCTATTCCGCAACTAAGAAACAGCGGAATTCTGGTCTCCTGCTGCCCGGAGCAACGCTCTGATCTGCAGCAAGCCTCTGCCAGCCTCCGACTGGGAAGGCTGAATCGACTCTGCTATGCGGGCTGCAGCTGCTAAATTCTGAATCAGAGTTCGATATACCTACGGGGGCGGGAAGAGCTGATGTCGATTGGATTCGGGAACCCGTTGTCGTGCACGCTCGTCGAGTGCTCGCTGGAGGTTCTCCAGTTGAGTGCGCTCGGCCAAGTTCGCCAGGCAAGCGTCCTCCAAGGCACGAGCCTCGGGGGTTTCTCCAATGATGGGAGTGTGCAATGCATCCATGTTCCGGCGGCGAAGTTCTTCTCTCTGCAGCGACGTGAGAGGCTCGAGAAGGTATTCCTCATGAAGACGCGACGGGTTGCCTCCACCCGTGCCTCCGTCGGTGCGGGGAAAACCGGGAGGACTGGGAGGTCCATCGACCATCAGGAGCTCCGCCGCTGGATCGCTGCTGTCGCAATCGGATGCGGTCTCTGCGGAGCCAGTCGACAGGTCGAATAGGCCATAGAGGGATTCATCGGGCTCGATCGCCGCGACTTGATGGGTGGCCGACTGGCGCGCCACCGCGTGTCCCACCCACCATTGGAGTCTCGACCGACCAAAGCGCTTGTGCCGGCGGGAAACTGGGAGGGAGGACAACACAGGAGCCGACTGGTAGGGGGTCGACGGTTGTCGCAGGAGAACGCCGCGGATGCACGCACTAAAGTGTGTTGCCCCATGAACAGGAAGTGCGTCCACGTCGAGCGGAGCCTCCTGAAGCCACGTGGAGTCGTCGGCGATGAATGTGAGCCCACCGAGACGGATCTCGCGGCCCTCCACCAAAACTCCGCCGAAAACCATGATGATTTGGGTCGGAAAAGATCGCAACTCCTCCAACAAAATGCTAAAACACCAGCCCCACGGTGGGCGCCAACTGTCGTGGTTCTAAGTCTGACAGTAGTGTAGGGGGGTAAGTATGGAGAGGCAAAGTCTTAGCTATGGAGAAGTTGTAAGCACGCAAGGTTTACGAGTTCAGGCCCTTCTCGGAGGAAGTAAGAGCCCTACGTCTCAGAGCCCAGAGGCGGTCGACTGGATTATGTGAGTATGAATTACCGAGATGTGAACCCTTGTCTCGGAGGAGGGGGTGGCTTATATAGAGTGCGCCAGGACCCCGGCCAACCCACATTACAAAGGGTTCAATGTACATTAAGGCAAGGCGTTACTGGTAACGCTAGTAATAAAGTGCTATGATGACCATAAGAGCTACTTAATGACCGACCGTTAGCGTGCGGAGTGACTTTAGGTCTCCTGGCCGTCGAGTGGTTGGATCTTGGTCGAGTGATTGCTTCTTGGTCGAGTGTCTTCGAGTCTGTCGAGTGGAACACCTCCAAGTCGATTGAAAGGTGATTTCTTCTAGAGATGTCCTTGGGTAGGGCAGTTAGGACAGGTCTGCGACCCTACCCTAGGTACATAGCTTCATCAGGCCCGCATGTTGGAACAATGCAATGTTGCTGTCACCCCAGGAAATAAGCTGTCAATATTCTCAGCTATGGTCCCCTTTCTTCAGGTGAAGACATCTGAGCGGATGACCAACAAATCATTCGATGCGATGTTGGCTGCTTTCCACGAATCTTTCCCAGATGCATCTGAGCTGCCACACACCTACAGTAAAATGAAGAATTTCCTTCATGCAGTTGGAATTGGATATGATATGATCCATGTTTGTAAGAATAATTGTGTTCTGTTCCAGAAGGATTATGCCAACTTAAGTGAATGCCCGAAATGCAAATCATCAAGATGGAAAGATGGCGATGCTGTGAAGAGGATTCCTCATAATGTTCTGAGACATTTTCCAATTACACCAAAATTGCAGAGGTTGTTTCATGATGCTGAAACAAGAGAGGATGTACTGTGGCATTCTAGGAACCAGGAGTACAGAGATCAGAATGTAATGAGCCATCCATCTCATGGTAGTGAGTGGAAAAGCTTCAATGATAAACACAAAGAGTTTGCTGCTGACCCGAGAAACATTAGACTTGGCTTAGCTTCAGATGGATTTAACCCATTTGGCCACCAGAGCGCCACATATAGCATGTGGCCAGTGCTTGTTATCCCTTACAACATGCCTCCAAATGTCTGCACCGAAGAATCAAACTACATGATGGCCTTGCTCATCCCAGGTCCAAAAAAGTCCTGGAAAGGATTTTGATTTGTTCATGGAGCCTCTTGTGGAGGAACTTCAACAACTATGGAAGGGTGTTCTCACTCGAGACCTATATAGCAGCCCACCAGCTGATTTCTTTCTGTGTGCTGTTATAATTTGGTGCATCCATGATTATCCGGCTTTGGGCACTATGTCAGGGCGAACGACACATGGTTACAATGCATGTGTTCGCTGTGACAGGAATCCGTTGTCATACGCAATACTTAGCAAGATCTGTTACATTGAACACCGTCGTTTCCTTGCCAAGGACAAGCCGCATCCTAGAAAATACCGAAGACATGTGTTCAATGCAAAGCATGAAAACCGTGATGCGCCAAAGAGGCTCACCGCCGATGAGTTGCAAGTGGAATTAGAGAAGGTCAGGCATGTTACACCAGGAAACCATCCTGGTAATGGTAGCAGGAAAAGGAAGTGTGGCAGGGTAGAAGAGAGATTATTGTTTACCCGCAGGTCCACTTTGTGGGACTTGGAGTATTGGAAAGATTTGGATCTAAGGCATAATCTTGATGTGATGCACATCGAGAAAAATATATGTGACAGCATTATCGGCACACTTCTTAATATTGAAGGCAAGATGAAAGATACCTTAAAATATAGGATTGATTTGACACACCTGGGTATCAGAAAGGATTTGCAGGTGCAAGATGAAGGTAAACCACAGGATATGGCACCAGATGTGTACGTCTTGGACAAGGTAAAAAGAAAAGAATTCTGCGAGGTCCTATCACATGTGAGATTCCCACATGGATTTGCTTCCAACCCTGAAAGGAGATTCAGTGTAGATGGAAACAAGGTACAAGGGTTGAAAACTCATGACTGCCACGTCCTACTTCAATGGGTTTTACCTGTTATCCTTAGAGGATTGGGCCGCCCTGACTTATACATAGCAGTTGCAGAGTTGGGACAATTCTTCAGGGAACTCTGCAGTAGGAATATCAGGATAGATGCTTTGGAGCGTCTTAGAGACAAGATACCAACTATCCTATGCGACCTTGAGAAGATATATCCTCCAGCCTTCTTTGATGTGATGGTGCATTTGGCTGTTCATCTACCTGATGAGGCACTACTTAGAGGTCCAGTACAGTATGGCTGGATGTACCCTATTGAAAGGCAGCTAGGCACTTTCAAGGGCTATGTTAGGAACAGATCTAGACCCGAGGGTTCCATTGCAGAGGCCTACATTGCTACAGAAGCGTTGACATTCTGCTCAAAATAAATTGAAATAGCTGATCAGCTTAGCAAAGAGGTGGGTGAAGACAATCCCGGGCTCAATGTTTTCGATTATTCTGTTCGAGTTACAGGGAAGAGTCGACAAGAGGACAAACCTAAAGATTTGGACAAAATGGTTTGGTATGTGTTGAATAACTGTCCTGAGATACTACCTTATATCAAGTAAGTGCAATACTGCAGCTTATACATCGTAATCTACTAAACTTGCAGCACATTCTTATATATTTAGATGGTTGACGCGATCACTATGTTGTGCAGCATATACAAAGAGGAGTTACTGCCGCAAAATCCAAGAAACATTGACAAACTGGTTATGGCAGGATTTGCGAAATGGTTCAAGAACCATGTAAGCTTTTGAAGTGCACTGCCAGTTTTTTTAATATATTGAGTACATAAGATGATCAGCTTGTCTATTTTCTAACCATAGGTTAAGAAGATGCGGGAGGTGGGCAGGCAGTTGATGATGCCCTTTACTCACTAGCAATGGGTCCTGATACTCGGGTAAGACATTATGAATCTTGCATTGTTGGAGATGTGCGCTACAACACCCTTGCACGAGACAAAGGCAGGAAGACACAAAATAGTGCCATCATGAGCACGGATACGTATGACAAAGAGATAACTGAAATGTATGCTAACATAACAGACATTATTCAGTTGCAGTATATCTCCAGTTTCGAGGATCATCGGTGTGTGGTTATGTTGTGCTGTCGTTGGTATAATCTGTTTTCCGGGATCGCAAAACCCAGAGCTGATGATTATTTCAAATCCATCAATGTCAAGGCGGCGTACCAGACCAACGAGCCTTTTATTTTGGCAAATCAAGCAACACAGATATTTTTCTTGGAAGACACATTTGCACGTAGCGATGACTGGAGAGTATTGCAAAGGTTTGAGCAGAGGAATTCGTTTAATGAAGTTGCACAACAAGATGATGCTTACACTACTCCTGATGTACAAGATAACACAGATGTTCCTCATATCTTTGAGAACCATCACGTCAATGACGTCGGCGAAAAGATTGCCTGTCATGATGTGGACATACAAGAGTTGATCAAGAAGAAGCCAATGTTCGAGGATGTTGAGGACGAAGAAGAAGATGACACCATGGGGAATTACGATTCAGACTGATACACATGGCGAAGATGTTGACGCTGCTGTTGCGAATGATGATTACATTGCTTTTGTCGTATTTGCCTATCGGAAGACGTTTTTTATCTACTATGTGAAATTGTGCTTGCTATGACAACTGAAACCTTATGAACATGTTGTTTAGTATTTTGCTGTGAGAACATCACTTGTTATGTATGCTGATTTGTGTTTGGTGATTGTATGACAACTAAAACATGATGAAATTGTTGTTTAGTTATACTCATATTTGGCTATGAAACTTGAATTTGATGACATAGTTTGCTGTTGGACTGCAATTTGCTCGACGTCTTCAAATGAGAACAAAGCTGACCCGACAGGGCCTCTGCTATTTATTTATTTATATGAGCAAAAGGGGATACCCCCTGATTTCCGTTAATAGAAATCATTAGATGTTCACAACACTACGCCCAACCTACTACACAGGTTTCATTCATTACTAGTTTCAGCAAAGTGCTCATGTCATAGCCACTGAATACATCACGAGTGCTACATACACTGCAAATAAAGAGACAATCATCCTACAGAGCACATCGATTTTGCCCATTATCTTCACAAGCTCTTTCATCTCCTCATTGCTGTCAAGGCCGTTCAGCAGCTGTTGCTTGGCCATGATCAGGGGAACTGCATCTTTAAGCTTCTGCTCTGCATCTTCCTC
The DNA here is from genome assembly GCF_018294505.1 of Triticum aestivum. NCBI lineage: Eukaryota > Viridiplantae > Streptophyta > Magnoliopsida > Poales > Poaceae > Triticum > Triticum aestivum. The sequence continues at coordinate 387,370,660 of NC_057809.1, read as the reverse complement.
TTCTGCTGTTCCTTCAGTTACTTGTCCAACACCCCAACCTGCTGGTATTGGGATTCCTCGGCTAACCAAATAATCAGCGTAGTTGCATTCGCCCACATCAGCAACTTCCCAGAAATACAAATCACACGAATCTTCCCTTTTCTGCATGGATCAAATTGGTAGATCATCAACCAAACTATTAAAAAAATCCGCAACTTAAAGCAGTAGAACAACACTTAAACATATTATTGCCCCATGATTCGGGCATTTGTAGAAGACTCGGCCAGGGTTGCGGATTGTGGTTGAGACGCGACAGATGACTCTGCGTGATTTGTAGTAGTGGCACCACACCAACGGCAGCGGGTTGCAATGAGCAATCGGCTGCGGTGCGCGTGCCGGCGACGGTGTGATGAGACCCACAGGCGATGGTACGGGTTGCGACTTGGCGCATATCTGGTTGTTGCCTGCTGAAGAGCAGGTGGACGAGCAGCCATCGGACATGGTTGCTGCGGCCAGAGCTTCTGATGCTAGGCAGAGTAAGTAGAGAAGAGGAGAAGCGAACGTTGGATATGTCAGTTTCATTACTTGCAGAGTAGCATAGCACCATATATAATCATAGTCTAGGTTTGGATTCGAACCAGCTACAGGTGCACGTCTTTCTTTTTTCTAAATCAGCAACGTCTCATTACTAGTACACTAGCTTGTTCTGTACGCCTTCCCAAGTCTTTGATTTTCTTTCCCTTTTTTGCGAGGAAGGAAGGAGGAAAAAATTGACAGTTCCTCGGACTCGAACCCAAGACCTCTCGGTTGAAAACCAAGGGTGCTAGTCACTTATGTGGCGAACGTTCCCTGTGAGGAGGACGGCAGGCGAACGCATTTTCCTCGCAATTTTCTTCCTATATATAAAAAAGTATGCTACTTGGTGTCCGCTTAGTCAACATAACGATTGTGCCAACCTTGACCGTTGGATTGACATTCAACATCTGTCGCGTTTCTTCAGTCTCTTCTTCCTCGAGCCGCCAAAGCCAAACCAGCGTCGGCGGGACCGCCTGCTCCCGCCTCCCACGGCTGGCTGTGATCTGCCCCGGCTCCTGTTCGTTCCCGTCCGAGGCCTCACCATCGTCCTCCGCATTGGTTCGCTCGCCACGCCGCCGCCCTCCGGTGTTGTCAACATGGTCAACAACCAAGAGGAATAAGGAGATAATTGTACATGGTGAGGATGACAGTAGGGACCCAGCAGCGCGCGCAGTAATTTTGTTTTTTCAGGACGGAGAAGGGTATCAACTGGGTTGTGCGGGACCCATGGCCTGTCTAGCCCAGGCTTTTATTTCATATGTTTAGCACATGGCCAGCCTAGTTTGTTTTTTTCCTTTCTGAAAATTGCTAGCCAGCTATTTTGTTTTTTGCAGAATAACCAACATAGGCATACTTGCTTTTCTACGCCCTGCTGGGCCAGAAATCTTTCAAGACGAGGAGGGATGTATTTTGCCCAGAAAATGGGCTATAAGTAATAATAAATAGGCTGTAAAATGAAAAAATACAGCAAATAGACAATTAGTTCCAAAATACTGTTTTCTTTCAGATTTTGATATTTTCAATTTCATTGTTTTTGTGCCGGTAAAATTTCATTGAATTTAAATTAAGGTATATTTAGATTTAAAATTAATTTGAATCTGGCTAGAAATTTCGGGCTGTATGCTGTTTGGGACAGATTTGGAGGCTGACTTGTGGGTCTACTAGGTTGACGTGTACTTTGGCTTTGTCAACTTAGTCCACAAATGGTTCTAGCAGTAGTGACCGTTGGATGTTAATCCAACGGCCGTGTTGCTTCTTCAATATCTAATCTTCTTGCTCCAGCCGCCCAAACCAGCTCCGGTGGGACTGCCTGCTCCCGCCTCCCATGGCTGGTTGTGCTGCCGCATAGGCCGCACTGCCCCACCCTACTTCATTGCTGGCCAGGCCATTCCTCTACTCACCCACACCTTCTGTTATTTTCGGGCGACGGCAGCTGGACCAGCAAACCCTCGTACTCCCCACCACGTGGGCAACCATTGTCGAGTCTTCCCCGGCTCCGTGTCGTTCCCTTCCTAGGCCTCGCCGTCGTCCACCGCCATGGTGCTCTCGGCACGGCCTGGTCAACTTGATCAACGAACGACATCCATCGGCCGTGGACTAGACGCGCAAAATAATGATTCCTCCACCTGACAGCTGGGACCCACCGGAAGGGCCTCTGTATTTCGCGAAAGAAATGTTCCCCCCGCTGACATGTCAGACCCACCAGCTATATCTTTGCACGCAAGGAAGTGCCTCCTTATTCCGCAGAAAAAAATGAATACCCCCTGCTAGCTAGGACCCACCATAGTGGGAGGATGACTTGTGGGCCAACAAAGTTGATGGGGACGGAGGGCTTTGTCCACTTAGTCAATATGAACGATTCTAGCTCCAGTGACTGTACGATGTCCATCCAACGGCCGTAGTGCTTCTTCAACCTCTGGTCTTCTTGCTCCAGCCGCCCAAAGCAGCGCCGGTCGTTCCGCATGCTCCTGCCTCCCCTGGCCGGCTGTGCTGCCGCTGAGGCCTCACTACCCCCTACGATTCCCACCGCTGGCCAGGCCCTGCGGCGACGGCAGCCTCACACCGCAGCCGAACCAGTGACCCGCGTACTCCTCTCCACGCGGGCTTCCACTGTCGCGTCTTCCCCGGCTCTGCATCGTCCCCTTCCTAGGCCTCGCCGTCGTCCACCGCCGTGGTGCTCTCCGCGCGGCGTGGTCAACCTGGTCAAGGAACGACTTCCATCGGAAGAGTACTATACGTGGAGAGGCTGACAGCTGGGTCCACGACCACAGCCCAGTTTTTTTGTGATTTGCCAAGTAAGTCGCTTTGTCAGGCCTGTTGGGCTGCAAATCTTTCAAGACGAGGAGAGCTTTCATTCGGCTGGCCGAGAAAATGGCCCATCAGTAATGAGAAATGGGTTGTAAATTTTTAAAACACATCAAACCGGCAATTAATTTCAAATAACTTTTTTTATTTCAAGATTTTAAATTACATTAATTTTTATGCATGGAGAATTTGTTGGATTTTATATTGATATACATTTATTTTTAAAATCAGTTTGAATGTGAGTCGAAATTTCGGGATTAAAAACAGTTCGGACCGCACCGAAATATGCAAATTTTCGTATAATTTTTTAACCGTGGCCACAATTTGGGCTGTAATGCTAACAAAAAGAATATGGGCTCCAAAAAAACCTTAAGAATTAGCAAATGGACTGAAAATTATTAGAAATAATGGCAGATGGGTTGTATGCTGTTTTCCACAGATTTAAGGCTTTCCTAAAAAAAAGGTTGACGCACAAGCAGTGACTGTTGGATGTCCATCCAACGGCCGTCGTGCTTTTTCAATCTCTGCTCTTCCTGCTCCAGCCGCTCAAACAAGCGCCGGCGGGACTGCCTGCTCCCTCCTCCCCGCGGCCGGCTGTGCTTCCGCGCAGGCCTCACCGCCCCACCGTACTCCCATCGCTGGCCTAGCCATCCCTCTACTCACCCACACCTGCTGTTATTCTCCGGCGACGGCAGACGAACCAGTAAACCCTCATACAGTCGTACTCCCCTCCGCGTGGGAAACAACTGCCGATTCTTCCCTGCCTCCGTGTCGTTCCCTTCCTAGGCCTCGCCGTCGTCCACCGCCCTGGTGCTCTCGGCATGGCCTGGTCAACATGGTCAACGACCGACATGCATCTGAAGTGGACTGTACGTGGAGAGGCCGACAGCTGTGTCCACGGCCGCACGCAAGGAAATGTCTCCTTATTACGCGCAAAATAATGATTCCTCCACCTGACATCAGGGACTCACCGAAAGGGCCTCTGTATTTCACGAAAAAAAACGTTACCGCCGCTGACAGCTCGAACCCACCAGCTATATCTTCGCACGCAAGGAAGTGCCTCCTTATTACGCACAAAAAAAATGAATACTCCCCCTATTAGCTCGGACCCAGTATAGTGGCAGGCTGACTTGTGGGCCTACTAAGTTGACAGGGACGGAGGGCTTTGTCAACTTAGTCAATATGAATGATTCTAGCTCCAGTGACCATACGATGTCCATCCAACGGCCGTAGTGCTTCTTGCTCCAGCCGCCCAAACCAGCGCCGGTCGTGCCTCGTGCTCCTGCCTCCCGTGGCCGGCTGCGATGCGGCGGAGGCCTCACCGCACCCTACTACTCTCACCATTGGCCAGGCCATCCCTCTACTCACCCACACCCCCTGTTACTCTACGGCGACAGCAGCCTCACACCGCAGCGAACCAGTGCCCTCGTACTCCTCTACGCGTGGGCATCCACTGCCGCGTCTTCCCCGGCTCTGCGTCGTCCCCTTCCTAGGCCTCGCCGTCATCCACTGCCCTGGTGCTCTCGGCGCGGCATGGTCAACGTGGTCAAGGAACGGCTTCTATCGGACGTGGACTGTGCATGGAGAGGCTGACAGCTGGGTCCATGGCCGCAGCAAGGAAGTGCCTCCTTATTACGTGCAAAATAATTATTCCTCCACCTGACAGCGCGGACCTACCGGACGGGCCACCGTATTTCGCCCCCCTGACTGCTGGGACCCACCAGCTACATCTTCGCAGGCAAGGAAGTGCCTGACAGTCGGGACCCACCTGGTCGAAGCGTACGTAGCGTTGTCATTCTGGTCGCGAACGTGTACGTACATACTGGTCGATGTAGAGGCGCGCACATGTCGTAGTAGAGGCGCGCACGTAGCATGTACACGTATGTATAGTGGCCAGGGTGAAAGAAATAAAATACGGCCATGTATGTGTACATACGGGCGGGGTCTCGAACGCCTACTCGCGCATACGTACGGCCAGGGCTCGTGTACATTGCTGGGTCGGAACGGAGAAACAACGTCGTCGTCGTGTTCATGGGGAGGCAACGGAATGTGTTGTGTTCATGGGGAGGCAACGGAATGTGTCGTGTTCCTCGGCAGGGCTTGGACGGAACAGGCGATGGAAACGAGGCCTAGCGTACCGCAAAACGGAGGAAATGGCCTTGTGTTCGACCGGCCAAGTTCGAAACGGGATCCTGTTCATCGGGAGGGGTCTGGCGTACCGCAAAACGGAGGAAACGGACCTCCTACGGTCGAAAAGGGGGTCCTGTTGATCGGGAGGGGTGTGGCGTACCGCAAAATGGAGGAAACGGACTTGTGTTGGAGCGCTACGGTCGAAACGGGGGTCCTGTTCACCGGGAGGGGTGTGGCGTACCGCAAAACAGGACTCCACGGGATACTGTTCATCTCCACCGTCGACCTCCTCCAGCCTCCACGGGCTCCCGTTCATCCAGCCTCCACCGCGCGCTACTCCACCGGCTACTGTTCAACCACCCCTCCACCGTTTACTGTTCATCCATCCCTCCACACCACGGGGTCCTGTTCAACCACCCCTCCACGGGCACCCCTCCACCGTCTACTGTTCATCCAGCCCTCCAAACCACGAGGTCCTGTTCAACCACCCCTCGGCCGTCTACTGTTCATCCAGCCCTCCACATCACGGGGGCCTGTTCATCCACCCCTCCACGGGCACCCCTCCACCGTCTACTGTTCATCCAGCCCTCCACCACACCACGGGGTCATGTTCATCCAGAGGCAACGCCACCGCTCACTGTTCATCCACCCCCCCCCCCCCCCCCCCGCAACGCTCACTGTTCATCCCATTGATCGGCTTCAGTTAGCAGCAGTAGCGAAGGAATAGCTCTATCAGGTTCAGTTAACAGACATCGATTGATCGCTCGGGTTCAGTAACGCGTAGCCTGCAGTGCAATCGCTCGGGTTCAGTTAGAGCCCAACGCCTCGCTCGGGTTCAGTTAGAGTCAACGCCTCGCACACACGCGCGTACGTGTACGAGAGAAACGCGCATCGCTCGGCCCCCGACCTCCCACCGTAACCGGTGATAGATCGTGAATGTCGCCTAGAGGGGGGGTGAATAGGCATTTTAAAATAAGTACGGTTTAGGCTTGAACAAATGCGGAATAAACCTAGCGGTCAATTTGCCAAGCACAAAACCTAAAACAACTAGGCTCACCTATGTGCACCAACAACTTATGCTAAGAAAGATAAGCAACTATGTGATAGCAAGATATATGACAAGAAACAATATGGCTATCACAAAGTAAAGTGCATAAGTAAAGGGCTCGGGTAAGAGATAACCGAGGCACGAGGAGACGATGATGTATCCCGAAGTTCACACCCTTGCGGATGCTAATCTCCGTTTGGAGCGGTGTGGAGGCACAATGCTCCCCAAGAAGCCACTAGGGCCACCGTAATCTCCTCACGCTCTCGCACAATGCAAGATGCCGTGATTCCACTAAGGGACCCTTGAGGGCAGTCACCAAACCCGTACAAATGGCAACCCTTGGGGGCGGTCACCGAACCCGTACACTTTGGCAACCCTTGGGGGCGGTCACCGATACCCGTCAAATTGCTCGGGGCGATCTCCACAACCTAATTGGAGACCCCGACGCTTGCCCGGATCTTTGCACCACAATGATTGAGCTCCGAACACCAACAACCGTCTAGGGCGCCCAAGCACCCAAGAGGAACAAGCTCAAGGGTACCAAGCACCCAAGAGTAATAAGCTTCTCAACTTGTAACTTCCACGTATCACGTGGAGAACTCAAACCGATGCACCAAATGCAATGGCAAGGGCACACGGAGTGCCCAAGTCCTTCTCTCTCAAATCCCACCGAAGCAACTAATGCTAGGGAGGAAAATGAGAGGAAGAACAAGAAAGAGAACACCAAGAACTCCAAGATCTAGATCCAAGGGGTTCCCCTCACATAGAGGAGAAAGTGATTGGTGGAAATGTGGATCTAGATCTCCTCTCTCTTTTCCCTCAAAAACTAGCAAGAATCCATGGAGGGATTGAGAGTTAGCAAGATCGAAGAAGGTCAACAATGGGGAAGAACACGAGCTCAAAGGATAAGGTTCAATGGGGAAGAAGACCCCCTTTTATAGGAGGGGGAAAATCCAACCGTTATGTGCTCAGCCCGCACACGAGCGGTACTACCGCTCCACGAGCGGTACTACCGCTCCACGAGCAGTACTACCGCTCAGGCGGAAGAAACAAGGAACAGAAGCAACAAAACATGAACCTTGGGGCGGTAGTACTGCAGGAGACAGCGGTACTACCGCTGGGTTAAGCGGTACTACCGCTCCCTTCGGCGGTACTACCGCGCAGAACGAAGGGTAAAGAGAAAGAGGGAACCGGGCGGTACTACCGCGGATGAAGGGAAGTACTGCCGCTAAGGAGCGGTACTGCCGCACTACTGCCGCAGCGAGGTACCGCACAATCCGACACAGAAAAAGACCCCTCGAATCGATGCGGTAGGGACCTGGTAAGCCAGCGGTAGTACTGCTGCGGAGTCACCGCCGGTACTACCACTGTGGAGCGGTACTGCCGCTTGTGACCCCTCAGCAGTACTACCGCTGGGTACCACGGTACTACCGCTGGGACCCTGACAAAACCAGACTCAAGAAAACAAGAACTGCCATAACTTCTGCATATGAGCTCCGAATTGAGCAAACTCAAGCTTGTTGGAAACAAGACGACGAACCAAGACCTCCAACCGAGAAGAACCGGCAAAACCTCCAACATCGAAAACATCATAGAAGAAGCATGCGAACTCCGTTTTCGATGAACTCAAGCTTGTCATCAAGATGACCATAAGATCTAAGATTCACAAAGAGAACCAAACAAGAACCAAGAAAGATGATGCAAGGATGCAATGGTTTGAGCTCTCAACGAACGATACGATCAAGCTACTCATCGAGAGCCCCCCTTGATAGTATGGCAATCGATCCTATAACCCGGTCTCCCAGCTACCATCATGAGACCGGTAAAACAGAAAACCTATCAAGGGCAAGCCTTTGCCTTGCACATGGTCCACTTGAGCTAGATGATGACGATCTTGACTCCCTCAAGTTGGACCACCTTTCTTGATTGTGTTGACTCGATGAAGACTAGTGGATTGCTCCCCCATACTCTACTATGGGTGAGCCACTCTTCCGCACATCTTCACATGTCCATTGTCAACACAATGGACGGCAAGCTTCAAGCATTTGATCTCTTCGTGATGCTCCACTTGAACTTGCACACCGCAACCTTTCTTGATTGTGTTGACTCGATGAAGACTAGTTGATTGCTCCCCCATACTCCACTATGGGTGAGCCACTCTTTCGCACATCTTCACAAGTCCATTGTCACCACAAAGGACGACAAGCTTCAAGCATTTGATCTCTTCGTGATGCTCCACTTGAACTTTGCACACCGCAACCTAACCCCACAAAGAACCCTCACGAAGACCATGGGTTAGTACACAAAGCGTAATTGACAATGCTTACCATACCATGGGATCACTTGATCCCTCTCGGTACATCTTCTATGCTTTGTGGGTTGATCAACTTGATTCACTCTTTGGCTTAGTCTTGATCAACCTCTCACAAGACCAATCTTTAGGTAATTCCTTGAATAGCACCTTGGTAGACATAAACTCTCCTTGAAACCAACACATGTACTCCAAGAAAAGCCTATGGACAAAACCTTCAATTATAACTCAAGGCAACCATTAGTCCATGGAGATTGTCATCAATTACCAAAACAAAACATGGGGGCACCGCATTTTCTTTCAACAGGGAACTCCTTGAAATTTTCCTCCCCCTCGCTTCTACCATAGTTTTTTCCGTCATGGACGGCCCAAAGAATGTCATGCAGCTGCGTCTCCGGCCCGCCCAGGACGAAAAGCCCATTTTATGTCATGATTTTTTGTCATAAAAGTAGAAGCCCACCACATCTATGATGATACTGGGTTTTGTCACAATTATCGTCATAGAAGTGTCATATGTATGACAGAAAAAAAATGTTCGGCCCAAAATGTCACGGATGTGTCTAACTCTTCACTGTATTTCTGGTTAGTGCAGCCGAAGATAATGTCATCCACATATATTTGGCACACAAACAGTTCACCATCATATGTCTTCGTGAAGAGAGTGGGATCCAGGGAACCAGGTTTGAAGCCTTTGCTCTTTAGGAAGTCTTTGAGTGTGTCATACCAAGCTCGAGGGGCTTGTTTAAGGCCATACAGTGCCTTGTTGAGTTTGTAGACCATGTCAGGATGTTTTGGATCTTCAAAGCCAGGCAGTTGTGCAACATACACTTCTTCTTCAATCTTGCCATTGAGAAAAGCGTTCTTCACATCCATTTGATACAGAAGAATGTTATGATGATTTGCATAGGCTAGCAGTATGCGTATAGCTTCAAGCCTAGCCACAGGAGCAAATGTTTCATCGAAGTCAATTCCTTCAACTTGAGTGTATCCTTGAGCAACGAGACGAGCTTTGTTTCTGACAACTTGACCATGCTCATCTTGCTTGTTGCGATATATCCATTTAGTGCCTATTATATTGTGCTTACGAGGATCAGGACGCTTAACTAGTTCCCATACATTATTCAACTCAAACTGTTGAAGCTCTTCTTGCATAGCTTGAATCCATTCAGGTTCCATGAAGGCTTCATCAACTTTCTTGGGTTCAGATATTGAGACAAATGTGAAGTGCCCACAGAAATTTGCTAGCTGTGTTGCCCTTGAACGAGTGAGTGGACCTGGTGCATTGATGCTATCAATTATTCTCTCAATTTGTACTTCATTTGCAACACGAGGATGAACAGGACGAAGATTTTTCTATTGCTGATCATTGTCATTGTTAGAAGGATTGTCGTCAGGCTGAGCATTGTCTTCAGGTTGATCTGGTGCAGAGATGATGAGTTCCTCTTCAGGCTGAGCTTCAGACGGTATGATTTCTCCAGTTCCCATGAGTTTGATGGTTTCACTGGATGGAGCTTCATCTAGCACATTTGGCAGGTGCTCTCTTGCGAGCCGTTAGTCTCAACGAACCGCACATCCACAGTTTCAACCACTTTATAGTAAAAGAGGTTAAAGACTCTGTAGGAGTGCGAATCCTTTCCATATCCAAGCATAAAACCTTCATGTGCTTTCGGTGCAAATTTTGAAGTGTGATGTGGATCCTTGATCCAGCACCTGGCACCAAATACTCTGAAGTAACTGACATTTGGCTTCTTGCCAGTAAGGAGCTCAGAGGATGTTTTGTTCAAAAGCTTGTGAAGATAAACACGGTTGATGATATGGCATGCAGTATCAATGGATTCAGGCCAGAACTTTCTTGGAGTCATGTATTCATCGAGCATCGTCCGGGCCATCTCAATAAGTGTTCTGTTCTTGCGTTCCACGACGCCATTCTGCTGGGGCGTGTACGGAGCTGAGAATTCATGAGTGATGCCCAAAGTATCAAGATAAGTGTCGAGGCCAGTGTTCTTGAATTCAGTGCCATTGTCACTTCTGATGTGCTTGATCTTGACACCATAGTTGTTCATGGCTCGATTGGCGAAGCGTCTAAAGACATCCTGCACTTCAGTCTTGTAGAGCATTATATGAACCCAAGTATATCTTGAATAATCATCAACAATGACAAAGCCATAGAGACATGTAGTAGTAGTAAGAGTTGAGTAGTGAGTGGGACCGAAGAGGTCCATGTGGAGCAGTTCAAAGGGTTGAGTCATTGTCATGATTGTCTTCGAGGGATGCTTGGCCCTCGTCATCTTTCCTGCTTCACAGGCACCGCATAAGTGATCCTTCTTGAACTTGACGCCCTCGATGCCTATGACATGCTTCTTCTTTGCAAGAGTGTGCAAGTTCCTCATGCCAGCATGCCCTAGCCTCCGATGCCAGAGCCAGCATTTTGAAACTTTTGCTAGAAGACATACGGCAAGCTGTGGTCCTGCTGAGAAATCTACCACGTATAAATCATCTTTCCGATACCCTTCAAAGACTAGAGACTTGTCAGATTCCATTAGAACAAGGCAACGATATTTTCCAAATATCACAATCATGTTTAAATAGCAAAGCATTGAGACAGACATTAAGTTGAAACCAAGGGATTCAGCAAGCATTACTTTATCCATGTGTTGATCCCTCGAGATTGCAACTCTACCTAGACCCAATACCTTGCTTTTACCAGTATCAGCAAATGTGATGTGACTCTTGTTAGATGGACGTAAAGTTGAGTCCATGAGAAGACTTCGCTTGCCAGTCATGTGATTAGTACACCCACTATCAATAATCCATTCTGAAGTAGTTGGTGTCATACCCTACAGTGCAGCTAGGGGATAGGCTTCACGAAGAGAATTGTGAAGCATAAACATTTGACGAGCAAGTGGATTATGAAAGCTTAGATCGAGGTTAGGACCGATAGGGCAAGTAGCAAGTGACTCAGGAACAAAATACATAATAAGACCATTTGGGCATTTGATCTTGCGCCCTACAAGATGTTTAAGGTCCCCAGCAATAGCTTCAGACGAATTTGATTTTCGGCTGGAGACCCTTCCCTGCAAATGAGAGTTAAGCTTTCTTAGCCACCCACATCTTCAAGGGTGGCTTCGAAGCAATGAGTCTAAGTGCAGCATTTGAGAACTTTGGCTTTGGAGCCCTAGCAAAAAGTCTTGCAGGTGGACAATAGTACTCATAAGAATAAGCAGAGTAGTTCTTGGTCTTATGAACATGGCGGTTTGATGAAACACGCTCATATTCATATTCATAGGCTTGTGTATGGTTTCCCTGCAAAACATTTGCATTAGTGCGACTCAGGTGAGTCCTTTGTCTGTATGAAGCCTTTGAACCATATGAAGCATGTGGTCTGGGGTTTGTCTTCTTCACTTGTGGTGTCATGACGGCATTCACAGGAAGATTCTCCAACAACTTTTTCGGCACCCAGACTTTCTTCATAGGTGGCCCATTCCTGCAGTTAGTACCAATATACCTGGCAAACACTTCACCATTCTGATTCTTAAACAGTTTATAGTTTGCATCAAAGGATTCATCAATAACAATGGGATTAGCACAAGTGAAGCCAGACAGGGTGGATGGATCCACTGAAGGTTCCTTTGTAGCAACCCATGTGGTTTTGGGGTACTGCTCAGGTTTCCAGTAAGAGACATCAGCATTCATTTTCCTTTCGAACCCTAGACCCTCTTTCCTAGGGTTTCAGTTCAGGATCTGCCTTTTGAGGACATCACATAGTGTCTGATGCCCTTTGAGACTTTTGTACATACCTGTTTCAAGCAATGTCTTCAACCTAACATTTTCATCAGCAATAGCAGTGGTATCCTCAGCAGAGGGGCTAGTTACCACATCAATAGTTGAAGATATTGCAATAGTAGTAGCAGTAGAACATCCAGCAACAGAAGTAACATTGTCACGCTCAATGCATTTAAGACATGGTGGTTCAAATCCTTCCTGAGCAGAACTGATCTATTTGGCGCGAAGTGACTCATTTTCCTTTTGAAGATCTTCATGAGCCGCTCTCAATTTCTCAAGGTCTTGCTTCCTCTGAAGATAATCATAGGAAAGCTTTTCATGAGTTGTTGAGAGCGTTTCATGACGACTTTCAAGTTCCTCATACTTAACATGAAGATTTTTTATGTCTTCAATTAAGGACTGAGATCGAGTCATTTCAGCGTCTAACAGGTCATCACTTTTGTCTAACAGTTTTTGAATATGTTCCATAGCTTTCTGTTGTTCAGTTGCAATTTTAGCAAGTGTTTTGTAGCTGGGTTTGGAACCACAATCAGAGTCATCTTCACTGGATGTTTGATAGTGAGTAGTGCGTGTGTTTACCTTGGCTCCGCGTGCCATGAAGCAGTAGGTGGGAGCGGAGTAGTCCTTGTCATTTGCATCAGCATCGGTGATGAAGTCATTGTCTTCAGTGTTGAAGATGGACTTGGCAACGTATGCTGTAGCCAGACTTGCAATGCCAGAATTGGACTCCTCCTCAGACTCCACCTCCGCCTCCTCAGAAGTGGACTCCTCCTCTGAATCCATTTCCTTGCCAACAAACGCACGAGCCTTGCCAGATGAGCTCTTCTTGTGTGATGAAGACTTTGAGGGAGACTTGGAAGAAGACTTTGAGTATTTCTTCTTCTTCTTCTTCTTGTCGTCAGAATCATACTCCTTGCTCTCTTCTTCTTGTTGTTCTCATTGTCCCACTGCGGACACTCAGAGATGTAGTGGCCAGGTTTCTTGCACTTGTGGCATGTTCTCTTCTTGTAGTCATGAGCAGAAGTTTCATCATTCCTTGAGCTTGATCGTGAAGACTTTCTGAAGCCTTTCTTCTTGGTGAATTTTTGGAACTTCTTCACAAGCATAGCAATCTCCTTTCAAATGTCTTCAGGATCATCAGAACTGATGTCAGATTCTTCTTCAGATGAGGAGACAGCTTTTGCCTTCAAGGCACGAGCTCACCCATAATTGGGACCGTAGATATCTCTTTTCTCAGAAAGCTGAAACTCATGTGTGTTGAGCCTTTCAAGTATGTCAGACGGATCGAGTGTCTTGAAGTCAGGACGTTCTTGAATCATCGGGGCTAGGGTGTCAAACGAGCTGTCAAGTGATCTCAAGAGTGTCTTGACGACTTCATGCTTGGTGAGCTCAGTAGCGCCAAGGGCTTGAAGTTCATTTGTGATGTCAGTGAGTCGATCAAACGTGAGTTGAACATTCTCATTGTCGTTTCTCTTGAAGCGGTTGAAGAGGTTGCGGAGGACACTGATTCTTTGATCTCTCTGGGTTGAGACGCCTTCGTTGACCTTGGAGAGCCAGTCCCAGACTAGCTTAGATGTTTCCAAAGAACTCACACGGTCATACTGTCCTTTAGTCAGATGACCACAGATGATGTTCTTGGCAGTGGAGTCCAGTTGAACGAACTTCTTGACATCAGCAGCGGTGACACCTTCACTCGCCTTGGGAACGCCATTCTTGACGACATACCATAGGTCGACATCAATGGCTTCAAGATGCATGCGCATCTTATTCTTCCAGTAGGGATATTCAGTTCCATCGAGGACTGGGCACACAACGGAGACTTTGATTATCCCTGCAGTCGACATAGCTAAAACTCTAGGTGGTTAAACCGAATCACACAGAACAAGGGAGTACCTTGCTCTGATACCAATTGAAAGTGCTAGTGATCGACTAGAGGGGGGTGAATAGGCGATTTTTATGAAAGTCTTCAAAACATGGAAGTTTCAAAGACAAACGATAGAAATAAACCTATTACCATGCAGCGGAAGGTAGACTACACTAAGCAAGCCATAGTCAAATATTCAATGAAGTGAAAGCACAATGACTAATAGCAGCTAGGCAGTATAGATCAGGTAGGAAGATAGTATGAAGCCAATCAGAACAAGCAGTCACTCAGTGAAGACAAAAGATAATGCAATCATACAATGACTTCACCAGTGCCAACAGTAAATAAAGGGGTGGGAAGGATAAAACCAGTGACTCGTTGAAGACAATGATTTGTTGGACCAGTTCCAATTGTTGTGACAACTGTACGTCTGGTTAGGGAGGCTGAGATTCAACTCAGAAGACCGTGTCTTCACCTTATTCCCCTTAAGCTAAGGACACCCAGTCCTCGCCCAATCACTCTGGTAAGTCTTCAAGGCAGACTTCCAAACCTTCACAGACTTCGTTCACCGGCGATCCACAATGACTCTTAGATGCTCAAAACATGACGCCTAACCGGCTGGAGGATTCACAGTCCTCAAGTGTAATAAGTCTTCAGATCACACAGACAGGAAGACTTAAGTGATGCCTAACACTCTTTGGCTCTGGGTGTTTAGGGCTTTATCCTCGCAAGGTATTCTCTCTCAAGGGCTTCGAGGTGGGTTGCTCTCAAACGACAAAAGCCGTACACTAACTCTGAGCAGCCAACCATTTATGGTTGTAGGGGGTGGGCTATTTATAGCCACTAGGCAACCCGACCTGATTTGTCCGAAATGACCCTGGGTCACTAAGGAACTGACACGTGTTCCAACGGTCAGATTTCAAACACACACGGCAACTTTGTTTGGACTACAAGCAAAGCTAACTTATCCAACTCTGAATAAGATTTGCTCTCATAGTCTTCACTCGAAGACATAGGATTTTGGTTAAGCATCACTTTAGTCATTCTGACTGGTTCTCTTGGACCCCACTTAACAGTACGGTGGTTTCTATGACTCAACAAAGAAGAAAAAGAACGACGAAACAACTAAGTCTTCGCGCTCCATAGTCTTCACGCGATGTCTTCTCTTGTCATAGTCTTCAATGTGAATGTCTTCACATACCACCTTTGACTTCAATGTCTTCATACATTTTTAGGGATCATCTTTGGTAGGAAAATCGAATCAATGAGGGACTTCTACCTGTGTTATCCTACAATTCTCACAAACACATTAGTCTCTCAACCAGGTTTGTCGTCAGTACTCCAAAACCAACTAGGGGTGGCACTAGATGCATTTACAGGATTACAGTCACATCCCAGACAACACTACCGACCGGAATAATTCGCGGGGGAAGCCACGGTTGCGAAGATAGCCAGAAGTTCGGGTTCGTACACAGGGAAGTTCATGCTCGTTACCCTGGAAGTTCAGGTTGTGATCAGAATATTATTCGGATCCCGTGATCAGAATAGTGTTTATGTATATACTACAACATAGATATGCAAAACTATCAAGACTAAGCTCATGATAAATTAAGTTCAATTAATCAAATTACTAATGAACTCCCACTTAAATAAACATCCCTCAAGTTCATCTAAGTGATACATGATCCAAATTAACCAACCCATGTCCGATCATGGCGTGAGATGGGGTAGTCATCAATGGCGAACATCTCTATGTTGATCATATCTACTATATGACTCACGACTGAACTCGGAAGACAATATGACTAAGAAATGTTGGACTCAAGATCCATCATGCGAGTGTTGTCCCGCTATTGAGTCAATTGACCACATCATTCTTCGTTGCAGAGCTGCTTAGTAAATTTGGCATGAAATTGGTAATAGTCAAAGGGCAGCGACAACAAACAGAATGATTTTGTGTAGGAAGTCAGTGTCTCTACCGATCTCTTAGCTTGGCATGTCATATTTTCTTATTGCGCTTCTAAGCTTTGGCATGCGCAGAATAGACAGGTATTCAATGCTCATACAAAGCCTGCTGCTATCCTTTCCCAAGAGATTGCTAAACTACTAATGCCTTGGACTTGCAAAACAGTTAGAGAAGAGGAAAAAGCTTCAATGCTCCACTTGGCCAACCAATTTGCCGTCTAATATTTGCTCTTTTTTCTGCTTCCTCTTGTTGCTTTCTTTCTCTCTGGTTTGCTGTTTCATTGCTCTGTGTTTGGTAATGGCCGTTTCGTTGTCGCATTTACTTTGTGTGGTACTTGTTTTTTAGCTGCGCTCTCCTATCCCTTTTCGGAGCCCATGTAACTGTTGGCCCCATCGGCCGTTTGAATATAGGGAAACACTTAAATTCATCCGAATGATTTCTGGAAGAAATCAGCCTGGTCGTATGCGCGCCGCACGTCCATGGCCCACCCACGTTGATGCATCTCGCGCTCGGTCAACAAGCCAGCCCTAGCCTCACATGCCGCATCTCTTTTCGTTTGCTGGACCGCACCCTTCCTTCCTTACTTATCCTCCCACGACCCACGGGCGACCCTGATGAGTCTCGCCGGATTTTTTTCTCCGCCACATCCGGCGAGAGGCATTGGAGGCTCGCGGCGGCCCCTCTCCTATTGCAGCCACCACGCCGTCGATGCTCGCAACATGCCTCATCTCTGCTTCGCAGCACCATACAAGCAAAGCCACTCATCCTCACAGGAGCGGGCGCCGGTTTCCAACCCTGCTGGTCTATGCAGCAACGCCACCGCTGCGGCCGGCCAGCCCCTGTACTACATTCCGGTGCGAGCCTCCAATGGTGCAGCATTCTGATTCCTAGAAGCCAGTCGGGGATGCAACGGAGCGCCGGGGTAAATGAAGCTTCATCGTGGATGAAATGGAGCGCCACCGAAGTGGCCGGGACTGCAATGGAGCTTCGCGGAGCGTCCACGGTGCTGCGTTGAAGCGCCGCCGAGCTCGCCGGGACTGCAATGGAGCTTTGCAGAGCGTCGCCCGTGCTGCGTTGAAGCGCCGCTGAGGTTGCCGGGAATGCAATGGAGCTTCGCGGAGCGCCGCCGGTGCTGCGTTGAAGCACCGCCGAGGTGGCGGGGACTGCAATGGAGCTTCGAGGAGCGTCGACGGTGCTGCATTGAAGCGTCGTTGAGGTCGCCGGGGCTGCAATGGAGCTTCGCGGAGCATCACCGATGCTGCGTTGAAGCGCCGTCGAGGTCGCCGTAAATGCAATGGAGCTTTGCGGAGCGTCGCCGGTGCTGCGTTGAAGCACCGCCGAGCTCGCGGGGATTGTAATGAAGCTTTGTTGAGCGTCGCCGGTGCTGCATTGAAGCGCCGCCGAGATCGCCGGGGATACAATGGAGCTTCGCAGGGTGTCGCCCGTGCTGCGTTGAAGCGCCGCCGAGGTCGCCGGGGCTACAATGGAGCTTCGCAGGGTGTCGCCCGTGCTGCGTTGAAGCGCCGCCAAGGTCGCCGGGGCTACAATGGAGCTTCGCAGAGTGTCGCTGGTGCTGCGTTGAAGCGTTGTCGGGGTTGCCGGGGCTGCAATGGAGCGCCGCCGAGGTCACCGGGGCTGCAATGGAGCTTCGCTGGGCTGTCGGCAGTGCTGGGTTGAAGCATTTTGCCGTGCTCAGTGTCGCCATGGAGCAGCACCCAGTGGCTCCCGGTGTTGTGATGCGACAGTCGCCGGTGGCTCTTGGAGCTGCAGCTCGCCGGCGACACCAGTGCTGCGAGGTCACTGACACAAGTGCCACTGTGGGGTGCATCAGTTCTCAGAGTCGCCGCTGGTTTCTCTACAGAGAAGGCGTGGTGTGGATGGGAGTCAAGAGAAGAACAGAAGAACAGACAAGGGATGTGTTGCGGCGATCAACGACCACCAGCGCGCCAGATCGGACGACTAATTAGGCAGATGATTTTTCTATAGGAAATCATCCGCCTGATTCCTAGCAGCCGCCTTGAATATAAGGCAGAGATCGCTGCCTTTCAGCTAAATTTTTTTTTGACTAAGCCGGCTAAAAGAATGTAACTTTTTTTAAGGTTAATGGGCCGGGCTAAAAAGAATCTAGCTAATGGGCCACATCCCAGAATCTATCCCTTTCGCCTATAACGACAAGCCCAAGCCCAACCCCTGCAAAAAGGACAAGCCCAACCCCTAACGCCGTGCGATCCAAGCGAACCAAGCGAACCCCACTAACCCACGGCCTGTGAGAAACTCCCGACGCCGTGCGATCCAAGCGAACCAACCGGACGGAAGTGCCCCCAACCCAAACGAGCGGCGACGAGATGGACGGCGGCGGCGGTGGCGGCGGTGGCGGCGGTGGCGGCGGAAGCACAAGCGGCGACGATGGGAAGCAGGAGAAGCACCTGGTGCTTGCCCACAAGCTCTTCCTGCTCTCCCACCCCGACGTCGACGACCTCTCCAAGGTCGACCTCCGCTCCGACGTCCTCTCGGCCGTCAAATCCGATGGTACCGCACCGCACCGTCCCGCCCCCCTCGCCGCTCATCCAGTGTGCCAGCTAAACTGATCTGTCTTTTGCCGTGGGGTTGATTGCCAGACATGGCGCCACTGTTCGAGTCGCTGGCCGCCGCGGGC
Source organism: Triticum aestivum (assembly GCF_018294505.1). Lineage (NCBI taxonomy): Eukaryota > Viridiplantae > Streptophyta > Magnoliopsida > Poales > Poaceae > Triticum > Triticum aestivum. Next base: position 387,352,043 of record NC_057809.1, on the reverse strand, counting down.
GTGCTGGAGCCGGATGCCGTGCTGCTCTCCGAGATGCGCGCCAGGATCGACGAGGAGATCCGCAAGCTCGATGAGAAGTGAGTGGGTTTGTCCTCTCGTTCTGCTTACTTTCTTTTGTAGAGCCCAGCCTAGTGCTACGGGTTCTAGACGTGGTCAAAAGTAGACGATAGATCTTGTCAGTAAATTGCTTTGCGATGGCCATGTATGAATTAGCACTCCGTGTTTTGGACGCAGGAAGTGAGTCTTATAGCAGACTGCTTATAATGTTTACCCTCCTCCAAAGGCCACGAAGCAAATGGGAGTATTCCCTAATTTTGTATGAGAACTGTGCCTGTTTGTGTTCTGTATTTCTGTCAGAACTGTGTCCATTATCAGTATTAGGAAACTAGTTCTTTCAGAATGCAAAATTGAGCATTGAGAAGAGTAATTTGAGTATTAAGGAAGGGTATAATCTTTTTTTTTTGCGAACATGCAAAAGCTATGATTGTCAATATATTAGAAGAGAATTTACAGAGTTTTGTCACCCATGGGGACTTGTACAACGGCAGGGGGCTTTCTATCTAGGGCTGCCGGGAAGACAATCCTAAGAGGATTAGTACAAGGCTATCTCCCTATGCTAAGCAAACCCTTTCGCTCCGGCTTTGATTCAGAGCTCACCTTCAGCTTTGATCTTGCAAATCAGCTGGGCTGCCGAGCTAAGGTGATGCATGGAATACTCTGGTGCTCCGCTCCAGCCAAAGCATCCATATGATGAGCAGAACCGCGCTGTCGAATCCTTTGCGGGGAAGCTTGGGAACACCGTGGTGCGCGTCGGGCCACCAGTCAGGCAGGGCACAATGGTTCGGCGCCTTGTGTGCAAGCCCTCTCTGTGTGAAGTACTGACCACCAGACCTCGAGAGGGTAGAACCTTACAACTCTGGGGAAAAATAATTGTGAAATTGCTTGGGATTTAGGCTGAATAGTCATTGTTAAGGAGTAAGTGGAGTTTCTATGGAATACGATGTTCTGGATGAGATGGATGAAGGAAATAATTTGTTATTTGTTATCTTGAATTGTACACAGGGTATTCCTGAAGCGAATCATGAAAAACACGTTGGTTTCAGTGGAATTATGCTGGTTTCTTATTATCCATGATGCTCTTCCCAGTTATTCTGTATCTAATGTTTCCACTGGTGTAAAGTTTGATAAGTACCAATTTGGTTCCTTTAAACTAAACTTTATTTTGTGTATGAAGAATTGCTGATGCTGAAGAGAATTTGGGCGAGAGTGAAGTGCGTGAAGCCCATCTTGCCAAGTCCTTGTACTTTGTAAAGGTTGGCGAGAAGGTATGAACTTGTTTACTTGTAAAATATAATATCTGAGGCCTGGTTAACAAAGTACAAGTTCTAAATATAGCTGTTTACATTATCTGAAATCAATGTTGTAGGAAAAAGCACTGGAACAACTTAAAGTTACTGAAGGAAAAACTGTAGCCATTGGCCAGAAGATGGATCTTGTGTTCTACACTTTGCAAATTGGCCTTTTCTACATGGATTTTGATCTCATCTCAAAATCCATTGATAAGGCAAAGAAGTAAGCCCTTGATCCATCTGTAGAGTTCCATTCTGCTATTTGGAACACCAGAGTGATGGTATTTGACCACTTACTCTACTGATTTTAGGTTGTTTGAGGAGGGAGGTGACTGGGAGAGAAAGAACAGATTGAAAGTGTACGAAGGCTTATACTGCATGGCAACCAGAAACTTCAAGAAAGCTACCAGCCTGTTTTTGGACTCCATCTCAACTTTCACAACCTATGAGTTGTTTCCATATGACACTTTCATCTTCTATACAGTCCTCACAAGTATCATCTCATTGGATCGTGTATCTCTAAAACAAAAGGTATTTCAACATGGCTCCGTCTGTTATGTTTTCTTGTCATAGTTATCTCTAACAAAAGGAACTTTCCAGGTGGTGGATGCACCAGAAATCCTTGCAGTGATTAGCAAAGTACCACACCTCTCAGAGTTTCTCAACTCTCTGTACAATTGCCAGTACAAGTCATTTTTTGTTGCATTCTGTAAGTCTAGATATATATTCCAGTTCAGTCTTGTGATTATTGTTTTTTAGCTGCAACGTATTTGTATGTGCTTGTATTAATACCTGGTCAAATAATTATTTTCAGCTGGCTTGACGGAACAGATCAAGTTAGACCGTTATCTTCAACCTCATTTCCGCTACTACATGAGGGAAGTGCGCACTGTTGTCTACTCACAGTTTTTGGAGTCATACAAGAGTGTGACGATGGAAGCTATGGCTTCTGCATTTGGTGTGACTGTTGATTTCATAGACCAGTAAGTGATGTGAAACAACCGCCTAATTTTATGTCCATTCCTATCCACCTTACATACATCCCGTTTTCGTTTCTGCTGTTGTATTGATATTTTTTGTCTTTCATTTGTTGTAGGGAAGTTTCTGCTGTCATATTCATATGTTTTGTCTTTCATTTGTTGTAGGGAACTTTCTCGCTTTATTGCAGCTGGGAAGCTTCACTGCAAGATTGACAAGGTCGCTGGTGTTCTGGAGACAAACCGGCCTGATGAGAGGAATGCTTTCTACCAGTCGACCATCAAGCAAGGGGACTTCTTGCTAAACCGCATCCAGAAGCTATCCCGAGTCATTGATCTGTAAAAGTTGCTGTTCTTGTTGGGGAGCTCTGGCCCAGCAAAGGTTGTGCCCGGTTGTTGGACCTATTCCAGCTAGCCTCCTAGAGTATATGACCAGTGCCTGGCTTTGTTGAGCGTGCGGAGGAGGAAGTCTTGTATGAATTACTATGAACTCATATCCCAGAAGATCAGGCTGAAGGATCTTTCTTCTGTGATGAACCTGTTTATTCATTCCAAGCCTTATCATCTGTGCTTTAGTTGTGAATTTATTTGCTTGGCATATTTGACATATACTCCCTCCGTCCCAAAATAAGTGTCGTACAAAGTTGGCACTTATTTTTGGACGGAGGAAGTACTATATAGCAATGATTTCCATGTGTTGTCACATAATACATTTCCAACTGAATTCAGATACCACCTCATATAAGGTGATACCCATCCATGCGCGCTATACAACAACTGTTAACTCTTGCAAAGATTGAAATTCAATATACAGCTGTGATCTTTGCCGTTCTGTAAGTACATCAATTGGCTCATTTATAAGATTTCGCGGGGCTGCCTAACATCATATATATTCTGTGAGAAATGAACAAAGTTTGTTGTTACCCACAGGGAGGTTACACATTGTGTGCTGCAAAACTCAAAAGCCTCAGGTGTGCTACAGAGCAGCTCTGGGAAAAGTACAGCCGGCGGTCCACTGGATCCACGCTTCCAATCAGCTCTCGGGCTCTGCAGGGATAAAAGAAATTTTGTGTGTGATGATTTGATTATAAAGTGGGGAACGAGTAGTTGGGGTGAGATTTAACATGTGTTATTGTCTCTACTTACTGAACCCTTGCTTGGGCTTCTGCTGCTTCCCTTTCCTCTTGCTTCCTCGTCTCTTGGAGCGGGGCCTCTCGTCTTCTGCTTTTGCTTCTGCTTCGGCCTCTGCTGCGCTGGCAGATCCTGTTATCTGCGCAAAGGATTCTTTGGCACCGGAGGTTACCTCACCAAAGAAGTCCCTCACCTTGTCAACGACACTTTTGAGCTCTTCTTTCTTTGGGAGCTGAGATGAAGAAGAAAAATGATGTTCTTGCTGTTAGTGCACAACACATTCATTTCCTACCATCCTGATGAAGAAGAAATATGTTCTTTCATTGGGAGCTGAGCTCTTCTGCAATAGAGATTTTCGACATTCATTTTTGTTTTGAGATTCACTATGTACTCATAGTTCATGATAGTTTAGATAGCAAAGAGGAGCAACAGAGTTCGTTTTTTTTAAGTAAAACATGGCGAGTGTTGGCTTATGACAAATCTCCCAAGGTGGTGGGGTTCTATATCTGGTGTGTCGTTTCATATCACATATTTATACCCTACCAATGGATGTTCATGACCAAAAAAAATGGCGCATGCCAGTTAATGTGCAAAGCTTGGGCAATCTAATTTTCCTGGTTTGCTCATGGTCTGCCCGCACGCATGCATTTGGAATAGAGATGTATCAGAATTTGCCAAAAAAGTATACAAATGGGTTGGCAAAATCAAAGCAAGTGCAAAAATGCAAGGGCTTACCTAATTTGTGCGATGAGTAGAAGAGCATTAGAGAGAAAACGTACCTCGAGCACGTTGCTTGTCGCCAGTGCAGACCTCAGGTTCCCCTTCTCCTGCTCAGCCAGACGACAACAAGTATATAAACCGCAACCTCCATTTTGATCCTTGAATGAAAGGCTAGTACGTACGTACTACCAGAGCATATCATTATCGAAACGACGCGCCCTTCCGCAGCCGAGGATGAGAGAATTACCACGATCTTGTAGCCGTACCGGAACTCGGTTTCGCCCTTGAGCACGCGGAACTGCTCCTTCGCCAAGTCGATTATGTCGTCCTCGTCCTTCACACACCACGCACACACACAAAACGCTCAGCTTCTACACGGCGCGAGCGGCTAGCTAGATTCCTAGTGCATGCGGAAAGAAAACAGCATATGATGGATGGTTTATACTTTGTAAATGACGGTGGCGAGGTTCCGGGCGAGGGTGTCCTTGTAGATGTACTTGCCGAGGAAGTTGTCCTTGGCGGCGAGCATGATCTTGGCGGTGGTGCCGCCGGTGACGATGTTGAGCGGGTACCAGAAGTACACCTGCATGCGGGGAACACGGGTGGCTTTCTTGACTCACCAACAAGGAAGTAATAATATACGTACATACATACGATCGAGGAAGAATATACATTGGCGGTGCGGATGAAGATGACGAAGCGGGGGTTGCCGTCGTCCTCGATCTTGGGGAGCTGCGGCATGCGCCGCTGCTGCTGGGACTGCCGGTCCGACCAGCCCCTGCCCCCGCGGGCCTCCACCACCAGCGCGCGCCTCGCTGGCCTCGCGGCGGTCCGTGCCAGCTGCAGCCTCCGCGGCAGGAAGGAGCCCGCGCTGGCCTCCCCGGGCGTCAGGTGCCGGAGCCGCGCCGGCCTCAGCGATACCCCTCCCACCACCTCCATGGATGCCTGTGTTTCGTTTTCTGTGATTGTCCGTCCTCCGTCGAGGGGGAGAAGCAGTGGAGGGGAGACGAGGGAAACATAGCTAGCTTATCTGGTTGGATGAAGCCGGACGCTGGACAAGTGCTTACTGACATGTGGGCCACTCCGGTCTACGGTGTCAGTGAGAGTTTTTTTTTGCGAAATAACTCTTTATTACTCAAAAATTAGGAAGTACAATCTCGTAAAGCAACATTAAGGACTTCCACTGGGCCGGACCCTAGCCAAACCATAGTTCGGCCATTAGCCCTACCAAAGTTTGCCATGGAATGACTAGCACTATTGCCACTACGACGTATATGAGTAATAGAAGAGTTACGTTCCTCCATACTTTGCTTGATCTATCTGATAATAAAAAAAATATTTTGATAGATTTGTTTCACTACTCTTCACCATAGCCACCGCCTCCAAACAGTCTGATTCAACGTCAATGGATAAATTACTCCACTGCAAAGCCAATGAAATCCCTTCCCGCAGCGCAAGAATTTCTGTTTCCAAAACATCCTCACTTCCTCCCAGAAATCTGCATGAGCTGAAAATAATAACGCCAAGGTGATCCTGAAGAAGCATACCCGTCCCCGCAATTCCATTGAGGACCGAACCATCCGTATTAAGCTTAACACGCCCAAGGACCAGAGGGATCCAGAATGTTTTAGGCACAAGTACATTATCATTGCATGTGTGCTGCACCAATGGGTAACAGGGGTTGGCCACCATCTTTCCTTTCACAAAATCTGCATTCGGATCCATGTTGAGTGAAGTTAGTGAATCAAGATAACTTGATAAAAATCTGACTGAAACATCAGTAGGTGGTGCCGGCTTGTCATGCACTAACTCATTTCTGATATGCCATAGTCTCCAAAAAAGTATCGGTACACGAACTCGCATAGCCTTATCTACATCACAAGTAAGCTGCAATAACCAATCATCATGGCGCATAATTGTGGTAACATCAGGAAGGGCCCAAACTTGAAACATAGCTCGCCACAACTGACGTGCATTATAACAAGCACATAAGACATGAAAAATGTCTTCATCCTCTCTCCCACAAACTGGGCATGTACCCCGAGTCTCCAAAGTCCTCCGTTGTTTATTTTTCCATGTTGTCAAAGAATTCGTCGCAGCATGCCAAGCAAAAGAAAGAACTTTAGGTGGGGCTGGGCATGACCAAATTAGGCTCCAAACATCCCTATGCCCGTCATGGGCGTTGCTTGTGGAAGCTAAAGAAGGATCATAGAGCTCACCCGTAGCTAGCCAGTACGCACTCCGTACTGTAAATTGGCCATTCTTCTCTGGTTCCCAAGCAATGAAATCTTCCCCAAACCGCGGAGATGGACGTATATGACAAATAGCTTGGACATCCACCGACAAGAAAAACTGATTCAAACGGGTCAAGTCCCAATTACCATTATGATCAAGTAATTCTGACACCCATTTATAACGACATCTTCCCCTTTGAGAAAGCAAAGAACCTGTGGCACCACGAACCAGCCAACGATCACGCCAGATCCTTACATTTTGCCCATTTGCAATCCTCCAAACCAAACCCTTTTTCAAGAGTTCAAGACCATGACAAACAGCTTGCCAAGTTGGTGATGGATTTCCAGTGAAAACAGTATCATCAAGCCTCCCGTTCGGATAGTACTTAGCTTTCAGTAATCTTGCACATAAGCTGTTCGGATGTACAATCAATCGCCAAGCTTGCCTAGCCAACAAAGCTTGATTAAGGAGACGAAAATCTCTAAAACCAAGCCCCCCTTGAGCTTTGGACCTCGTCATTTTATGCCAAGCATACCAATGCGTTTTCCTTTTACCTTTTTCTGAACCCCAAAAATAATTCCTCACCATGCGATTTAGATCATCACAAACTCCCAGCGGAATCTTAAAAACACTCATAATAAAAGAGAGAATTGATTGAGCAACAGACTTTATCAAAACTTCCTTCCCCGCTTGGGTGGGGTGCCCATCAAAGGAGAACAAATGCTTAGTGAGCTTCACTTGCAAATTTTGGAATTTTCCCCTTAGTCATCCTACCATCAGGAGTAGGCAAGCCCAAATATTTTTCCTCAAAACCGGATGTAGTGACCCCCAGTTCAGATTTAACCAAATCTATATCCGGTGCCGGGCAAGACCTCCCGAAGAGAATAGAAGATTTTGAAGGGTTAAGAAGTTGTCCAGTAGCTTGCCCATATACGTGAAGAATTTGTTTGACATAGTTTGCTTGCTGTCCATTTGCCTTGAAGAACAAAAGAGTATCATCCGCAAACAAGAGATGAGATATACATGGAGCTCTTCTCGTAATTTTGATAGGGGATAATTCACCATCATCAATGCCTTTGTTAAATAGAGCAGAGAGACCATCAGCCACAAAGAGAAACAAGTACGGAGATAAGGGATCACCTTGCCGAAGCCCACGCGACGGTGCAAAAGAATCCAAGATGGCTCCATTAAATTTTACGGAGTATCTCACCGAGGTCGCACAAGACATGATCCAATCAACCCAACGGTGAGCGAAGCCAAGCTTTTGCATCATTTGCCTAAGGTACTCCCAATCCACCCTATCATAAGCTTTTGAGAGATCTAATTTGTAGGCACAAAAACTTTTTGTGGGGTCTTTTTCCTGCTTGATGTGATGAATGCACTCGAACGCAATTAAAGAATTATCAGTGATCATACGTCCCGGGATGAACGCACTTTGCGTTGGAGAGATAATACCATCAAGGACCGGCCTGAGCCGGTTAACCATGCACTTTGAAACCACTTTGTAGATGACATTACAGAGACTGATAGGTCTGAAATCAGTAATCTTAACTGGGTTAGGAACTTTCAGAATCAAAACAATAGTAGTGTTATTTACGTCTGGCGGCATAACACCAGACCGGAAGAATTCCTTAACCGCCAAAATGACACTATCCTTTACAGTTCCCCAATTACGCTGGAAGAATTGTGCCGGGAAGCCGTCAGGACCAGGGGCCTTCAATGGGCCAATCTGGAATAAAGCGTCTGAGATCCCTTTATCAGAAAATTCAGCACACAAGGCAACATTAGTGGCATCATCAATCACAGGAGCAATTAGATCCACAATAGGCGAGGCGTCCAAAGTATTATCCTTAGTGTAAATATGCTGAAAATATTTTGTTGCTATGCGTCCCATCTCGCCATTATCAGCAGTAATATTACCATTCACATCTTCCAACTTTTTTATCCTGTTTTTCCTTGCCCGCCAGACAGATTTAGACTGAAAAATTTAGTGTTACGGTCGCCATCTTTAAGCCACATAATCCACGAGCGTTGCATCCACATGAGCTCCTCCCTATAGAGCAACTCATTCATCCTATCTGTAAGTCTACGAATCTCACATCTATCTGCATTCATCAACATTAACTCTTCTAGTTGGGTGCGAGATTTCTCAATTTCCCGAGCAACATTACCAAACTTTTCCTTACTCCAGCAACATAGTTTTCGCATGGTACCTCTGAGTGAAGCCGGACGCTGGACAAGTGCTTACTGATATGTGGGCCGCTCCGGTCTACGGTGTCAGTGAGAGCTTCTGCGGCTGCTTTTCTTCTACGAGGCTTCTGCTCAAAAAGATGCAGCATCTCAGCCAATGTGATGGCGTGGCTCCGTGCCTGGATGCCACGTCGCGCTAGCACGGCCTCCCAGTTTCTACATTCACGTGCTTGTCTCTTCCTCATTTTATGAACAGGTTGTGTTTGGCATGCCGTCGGCTGAGTGGGCTACACACTATGTGTTCCGGTGTTCAGTGTGGGTTTGATCCTTGTTGTTCTGGTTTTTATGTAATTAAATGGGTGTGCATGTCTGAAAACAATGTAATTTAATAGTTTTTTTTCTTCTGATTAATTAATGGATGAGGCAAAAAATTGCCCGTTTCAGAAAATAAACAAAAGCTACCATGATGGCCTTCCCTCAAAGAAAATCATCTATTTTTTTTGCAATAGTGTGGTGAAATGCTAGATGTTTAATTGGTTGAGATTTTTGGAGGAAAAAAGAACCAGCAATCAAAAGCCATGACAATGTGTTCATCACAAGTTCACGCATGCATGCCAAACACAGACGATACATGCATATTAATTTCAGACAGGTATACATGAACATTACAACGAACTTCCACAAGATTATACAATTGATATATGTAACAAAACTGCTCTGTCTTGGTGAGTCTCCTCGATGATCAAGAAGGAGGGCTACAGATGAGCGAGCGCGAGAAGAAGAACATATTAAGCACGCAGGCTGTCATGTCCGAGCAGTTGTAACCCGTCAGCTCCGTCAGCTCCGTGTTCCACGCGAGGACGTCGGGCGGATTCAGGGTCCGCCTCGCGAGGAAGATCGCGGACGCCGCCACGACGGACGGCAAGATGCGGAGGCACGTGTAGTTGAGCAGAGAGTGATCAACGAGGCGAGTCGCCAATGGCAGGATCCTGGTCTTGTCCTCCCCCTCGGCGTACCTCATGAAGTGGCCCAGGAAGGTGTGCGCCGTGGGGCCGCCGAGTTGGTACCCGAGCGCCTCCACCATCTCGCGCTCCATGTCGAGCACCTCCTTGCCCGCGGCGAACTCGCCGTACCTGGCGATCTGGTCGGCCTTCAGCTTCCACACGGCTTTCCGGTCCTCGTATTTGGCGGCGACAAAGACGGCCGCGGCACCCAGGAGTCGTAGCTCGTAGCCACTGTCAGTCGTCAAGGCTCGCACCGACAGGACCCGGTCGACGTAGGCGACGGCGTGGTGGAGCGTGCCGTCGGCGAGATCATGGTCTCGGGCGAACTTGTCCATCCATCCGACGAGGGAGGCGCGCGCTGACTCGGTCACCCGATCCTGCTGCACCTTCGTCAGGTAGTCCGGTAGCGGCCGCTCATCGGCGTTCTTCTCTGTCAACCGGAGGTTGTGGTCGATGTCGTCTGCGTAGTCAGGGCACAGCCGCTGAAGCTTTGTGGAGGCGGCGGCGACGCAGGAAACCGGCGCTGGTGCCGGCGCCGTGGGCTTTGAGAACTTTGGTGGCATGGGTACCTCGCACGGCGCTGGCGGGAGCACCCTGGGACGGCGTGCACCGAAGAAACCGGGAGGCGGAGGTCGACGAGCTGGCACGTCGGCAGCCGGGCGGAAGCAAGATCCGATGCCGAACAAGCCTGGAGGCGGTGGTCGACGAGCAGGCCTGTTGGCGGCCCGAGCACAGGATCCGACGCCTAAGAAGCCGGTTGGCGGAGGTCGAGCAAAGGCGCCCGCGTAGGGATCCATGGCGTACTGCATCATCTCGATCGCCGGGAGTAGGGACGGAAGATGGATTGTTGATTGTGCGCTAGGTACGGCGTTGGTGGTGTGGGAGGGGGGAGGGGGCTGGCGTCTGTAACGCTATGCGCTATGTGTATGTAGTATGTATATATAGTTCCAGGGCATTTGTTCCGCCGACTCGATCGGGTCCGACTCCTACCCGCTATAGTATAGGAGGGAAGAGTTCCCTTCTTTTCTTTTCGTTGCTTCGAGGTATAGGAGGTCCAACTCCCCCTCGACGCAACGCGGCGACGCGGTCTCTTGACAGTCCGAATCCGAGCACAGCTCCAACACGCTGCATTTCTGTTCCCTGCTATACCGAACCCAATGTGATCAAACAAGCAACCAAGAGCATCTACAGTCGGACCACACATATCCTCTTTTTTTTTTAATATAAGAGTTTTCCCCCACCTCACTTTTATGAAACGAGGCTGCAAAATGCCAGCATGACTGTCCACAGCGCTTGAGATCGAGTTTGAGTAAGAATTAGAGTGCTTGCTTTCCCCAATAGATGCTTGACACTTGCCCAAACCGTGCCCTGAAAACACAGATTATTCCGAGTGTCCCATAAGGTTCAGAGAACAACTATACAAGAGATACCGACCACTGATTTCTTATTGTCATTGTTCCATGACATAGACAGATCATGCAAGTTACAAGACTTTTGAAAATTTAAAGCTTCCGCGACAACTTTTCATATCTCTTTTGCCACAACACAATCAAAAAACAAATGCTGACCCGATTCCATATCATTACAAAGCAAACAAGAGGGACCGTCAACCGGCTTATGTTTACTGTCGCGTGTAAGAATTTTGTTATGATAAGTCAGCCAAGAAAAACTAGGTATCGATGGGGAACTGCAACTGACCAAAAGTGTTTCCATATGGGGGTAGAACCCCCCCCCCCCCCCCCCCCCCTGATGGTGTTATAAAAAGATCTAACAAAGTAAGCAGGAAAAGCCTCAGGCAAGTAAATGGGATGATTAGGCTCATCCTTAATATGATGACTAGCCAACACAACAAGCAGCTCATCCCATTTAAATAGGAAGGCGTGATCTACACATCTACGAAAAGTCAGCTTGAGCTCACAGCCATTCCAGACTTCAGCCACACAACATGATTGTTGCTGACAAATATCAAAAACATCGCAAAATTGTGTTTTTAAAGTGAAGTTCCCAGCCCAAGTGTCATGCCAAAAGCTAATCTGCTTCCCATCCCTCAACTCCCATCTAAAGAAAGGGCAAACAACATCAAAAGCCCATGTCACCCCTTTCCAAAATGAGGATCCAGTATTAGGTTTAGCCCAAAGAAGGCTATATTTGTTCGTCTTATATTTGTGATTTACTAAGGTAATCCAATTTTTATCCTCACCACAAAAGAATCATTTAGTCCATGAAGCCAACAAGCTAGGAACACCCAAACCCCCATACTTTTTCTTTTGGGACACAAGCCCCCAATTCGCAAATGATATTTATGATCTTCTCCTAAATTGCCCCCCCCCCCCCCCAAATGAGCTATTTGTGAGGTAATAGATTTAATATCCCATTTAGGAAATTTGATAAAGGACATAAAATACATAGGAATGCTAGCAATACAAGTTTGTAGAAGGATAATTTTGGCCAATAGCTCAAAAGTTTGCCCCTCCATCCACATATTTTCTTAATGATCTTATTTATGATAGGTTGCAGGTCTTTGATAACCCACAAGTATAGGGGATCAGTTGTAGCCTCTTTCGATAAGTAAGTGTCGAACCCAACGAGGAGCTAAAAGTAGAATAAATATTTCCTTAAGTTCTATCGACCACCGATACAACTCTACGCACGCCTAACGTTCGCTTTACCTAGAACAAGTATGAAATTAGAAGTACTTTATAGGTCTTATAGGATAGGTTTGCAAGATAATAAAGAGCACGTAAATAAAAACTAGGGGCTGTTTAGATAAAGACACAACTAAGTTAGTTTTAGTAGAGAGCTTTTTGTCATGAGAAAGTTATTTGTCCCTAGGCAATCGATAACTAGACCGGTAATCATTATTGCAACTTTATATGAGGGAGAGGCATAAGCTAGCATACTTTCTCTTCTTGGATCATATGCACTTATGATTGGAACTCTACCAAGCATCCGTAGCTACTAAAGATCATTAAGGTAAAACCCAACCATAGCATTAAAGTATCAAGTCCCCTTTATTCCCATACGCCATGACCCACTTATCCGTGTTTGTGATTCAGTCACTCACGCAACACAGACAATAAGCAAACCATGAACATATTGCAAACCCTACAGCGGGGATCCCTCATGCTTGCGTGACACGGAGAGCATCAAAGGACAGCACCAATAATAAAACATGCAACTCAAACCAATCATGATCATCAATTAACCCATAGGACAAAACAGATCTACTCAAACATCATAGGATAGCCATACATCATTGAGAAATAATATATAGCGTTGAGCACCATGTTCAAGTAGAGGATTACAACGGGGCGAAGGGGTGTTACACCGCTGCATAGAGGGGGACAGAGTTGGTGATGACGGCGGTGAAGTTGTTGGTGTAGATTGTCGTTGCGATGATGGCCCCGGCGGCGTTCCGGCGCCACCGGGAGAGAGGGGGAGAGAGCCCCCCTTCTTCTTCTTCTTCCTTGACCTTTCCCCTAGATGGGAGAAGGGTTTCCACTCTGGTCCTTGGCTTCCATGGCGGCGGAGGGGCGGGAGCCCCTCCGAGATTGGATCTCTCTCTCTCAGTTTTCTTCTGTTTCTGCGCTCCCAGTTTTCTTCCGTAACTCCGATTGGGCTGAAATTTTAACACGATTTTTATCCGAATATTAGCTTTCTTGAGCCAGAAGAAGGGCACCGACCGTCTTACGGAGTGGCCACAAGGACCAGGGGCGCGCTTTCTGTCCTTGTGGGCCCCTCGGGCATCGTCTCGTGTTGATTCTTTTTCCCAAAAATCACATATATTCCAAAAAAATCTCTGTAAGTTTTTATCCCATTGGACCCCCTTTGATATGGATTTTCTGTGAAACAAAAAACGTGCAACAAACAATAACTGACACTGGGCACTGGATCAATATGTTAGTCCCTAAAATAGTACAAAAGTTGCCAAAAGTATGTAAAAGTTGTAGAATATTGGCATGGAACAATCAAAAATTATAGATACGACAGAGACGTATCAGCATCCCCAAGCTTAATTCATGCTCGTCCTCGAGTAGGTAAATGATAAAAAAGATAATTTTTGATGTGGAATTCTACCTAGCATAATCTTGATCATATAATCTAATCATGACATGCATATTAAGACATGAGTGATTCAAAGCAATAGTCTATCATTTGACATTAAGACAATAATACTTCAAGCATATTAATAAAGAAATCATGCTTTAACATAACATGGCCAAAGAAAGTTATCCTTACAAAATCATATAGTCTCGCTATGCTCCACCTTCATCACACAAAGTATTTCATCATGCAACCCCAATGACAAGCCAAGCAATTGTTTCATACTTTTAATGTTCTCAAGCCTTTTTAACTTTCAAGCAATACATGAGCGTGAGCCATGGATATAGCACTATAGGTGGAATAGAATATGATGGTGGAGGTTGTGTGGAGAAGACAAAAAGGAATAAATTCTCACATCGACGCGGCTAATTAACGGGCTATGGAGATTCCCATTAATTGATGTCAATGCGAGGAGTAGAGATTGCCATGCAACGGATGCACCAGAGCTATAAATTTATGAAAGCTCAAACTGAAAACTAAGTAGGTGTGCATCCAACTTGCTTTCTCATGAAGACTTCGGGCATTTGAGGAAGCCCATAATCGGAATATACAAGCCAAGTTCTAAAATGAAAACTCCCACTAGTATATGAAAGTGATAACTCAAGAGACTCTCTATATGAAGAACATGGTGCTACTCTGAAGCACAAGTGTGGTAAAAGGATAGTAGCATTGCCCCTTCTCTCTTTTTCTCTCATTTTTTCTCTTGTTTCTTTGGGCCTTCTCTTTTTTTGGCCTTTTTTATTTTTTCATTTTTCGTCGGGAGTCTCATCCCGACTTGTGGGGGAATCATAGTCTCCATCATCCTTTCCTCTCTGGAACAATGCTCTAATAATGATGATCATCACACTTTTATTTACTTACAACTCAATATTACAACTCGATATCTAGACTAATATGACTCTATATGAATGCCTCTGGCAGTGTGCCAGGATGTGCAATGATCTATCATAGCAAAGATATCAAAAAACAGACAAGCCATGAAAATATCATACTAGCTATCTTACGATCATGCAAGACAATATGACAATGAACGCTCAAGTCATATATATGATGATGATGGAAGTTTCATCGCAATATATCTCGGAATGGCTATGAAAATGCCATGATAGGTAGGTATGGTGGCTGTTTTGAGGAAGATATAAGGAGGCTTATGTGTGGTAGAGCGTATCATATCACGGGGTTTGGATGCACCGGCGAAGTTTGCACCGACTCTCAAGGTGAGAAAGGGCAATGCACGGTACCAAAGAGGCTAGCAATGATAGAAGGGTGAGAGTGCGTATAATCCATGGACGCAACATTAGTCATAAAGAACTCACATACTTATTGCAAAAGTCTATTAGCTATCGAAACAAGGTACTACACGCATGCTCCTAGGGGGATAGATTGGTAGGAAAAGACCATCGCTCGTCCCCTACCACCACTCATAAGAAAGACAATCAAAAAAATAAATCATGCCCCGACTTCATCACATAACGGTTCACCATATGTGCATGCTTCGGGAATCACAAACTTTAACACAAGTATTCTTACCAATCCACAATTACTCACCAGCATGGCTCTGGTATCACCATCTTTATATCGCAAAACTATTGCAAGGAATCAAACATATCATATTCAGTGATCCATAAGTTTTATGTAGGATTTTATGACTAACCATGTGAATGACCAATTCCCGTCAACTCTCTAAATAGATATAAGTGAAGAAAGAGAGCTTAATTCTTTCTACAAAATATATGCCCACGCTCTAACAAATATAAGTGAAGCAAAATAGCATTCTACAAATGGCAGTTTTCTATGTGTAGAGAAACAAACAATCCAAACTTCAAATGATATAGGTGAAGCACATGAAGCATTCTATAAAGCCATACTCAAAAGATATAAGTGAAGTGCAAAATGCATTCTATAAATCAACCAAGGACTATCTCATACCAGCATGGTGCATTACTAAAAGAAAAATTAAAGGGCACACGACGCTCCAAAATTAACACATATCATGTGATGAATAAAATATAGCTCCAAGTAAAATTAGATGATCGTTAGAAGAAAGAGGGGATGCCTTCCGGGGCATCCCCAAGCTTAGTTGCTTGGGAGTCCTTGAATATTACCTTGGGGTGCCTCGGGCATCCCCAACCTTAGGCTCTCGCCACTCCTTATTCCTTCATCCATCGTGATCTCACCCAAAACTTAAAAACTTCAATCACACAAAACTTAACAAAACCCTTGTGAGATCCGTTAGTATAATAAAACAAATCACCACTTCTGTTGCAAACTCATTCATATTTTATTCTTACATTGTAGCTACTGTATTATAACTTCTCTATGGCTTATACCACCGATAAAATCGATAGTTTGATCAAAACTAGCAAAACAATGCATCAAAAACAGAATCTATCTTAAACAGGACAGTCTGTAGTAATCTCAACATCAACCATACTCCTGTAACTCCAATTTTTTTGAAAAAATAGTATAAAATAAACAATTTGTATAGAAGTATTGTGCAAAAAGTTTCAGAAGCGTTTGACTTTCCAGTAAAAAAATTAAAATCACGCACTACAGCCAAAGTTTCTGTTTTTGCACCGCACAAACCAAACAAGCAATCTAATCATCCTAAAGGCAAATCTTGGCTCATTATTTTTATAATACAATGGAATTGTACAAGGGGATAATTATTTTTGTGAGAATCTTCATGAAAAATTAAACATTGTTTCCATGAGCATGAACACAAGTGTTCAAGGTCGACCCTCACTTCTCCAATGCATAACTTCCAATCGCTTCTCTTTTGTGAAAAAAAGTTTTTGAGTCCCTCTCTATATTTTTTGTTTTTAAATTTTATAAAAGCACTCAACAGAAATAAATGACTCTCTAAAACTTCCGGGTCATCTCCCTAGCATAAAGTGCTCAAGTAATGGATCCACTCGGATCCCAAGGTATATCAAAGCCAATTTTAATTAACAATGATTTGGCATTTAGAATGAGCAGAAAGCAACATATATCATGCAATGAAGGAGTCTAACTCTCTTCCTATGCATCTGCATGTCATACAAGAACAATTCATGCACATCAAGTAAAGGCCAATGCATAGTATAAGCAATTTCTTGCAATTTTATCGTGTTGGAAACATAGAGAGGTGGAGATGTAGTTCCTCTCTCATAATAATTGCAAGTAGGAGCGGCAAGAACATGCATATAACATTCATCAAAATTATCATGTGCAACGGTAAAAGGCAACCCATCAATATAATCCTTAATAAGAACAAACTTCTCCGATATAGTGTAGTTTGGAGAATTCAAAAGGATAATAGGACTATCATGTGTGGGTGCAATAGCAATAATTTCATTCTTAACATAAGTAACTATAGAAAGTGTTGGGATCGCAGCAGAAATTTAAAATTTTCTACGCATCACCAAGATCAATCTATGGAGTAATCTAGCAACGAGGGGAAGGAGAGTGCATCTACATACCGTTGTAGATCGCTAAGCGGGAGCGTTCAAGTGAACGGGGTTGATGGAGTCGTACTCGTCGTGATCCAAATCACTGATGATCCTAGCGCCGAACGGACGACACCTCCGCGTACAACACACATACGGAACGGAGACGTCTCCCACGCCTTGATCCAACAAGGAGGAAGGAGAGGTTGAGGAAGAGAGTCCAACAGCAGCACAACGGCATGGTGGTGATGGAGTGGCAGTTCTCCGGCAAGGCTTCGCCAAGCTCACGCGGAGGAGGAGAGGTATTGGAGGGGAGGGGCTGCGCCAGGTTCAAGGGTGTGGCCGCCCTCCCACCCCTCCACTATTTATAGGTGGGGAGAGAGGGGGCCGGCCCCCTTTAGATCCCATATAGGGTTGGGGGCGGCGGCCAAGGGGGGAGGAGTGCCTCCCAAGTCAAGTGGAGGCCCTCCCCCTTAGGGTTTCCCCTCTCCCATGCGCATGGGCCTTGGGGGGCTGGTGCCCTTGGCCCATTAAGGTTAGGGCGCCTCCCTACAGCCCATGCTGCTGTATTGGACGTGGTGGAACATTTTCCGGACCTCCGGAACCTTCCGAAAGCTTCCCGGTACAATACCGGAAAAAACCAAACTTTTCCCGAAACCCGAACAACAACTTTCCATATATAAATCTTTACCTCCGGACCATTCCGGAACTCCTCGTGACGTCCGGGATCTCATCTGGGACTCCAAACAACATTCGGTAATCACATACAAGTCTTCCTAATAACCCTAGCGTCATTGAACCTTAAGTGTGTAGACCCTACGGGCTCGGGAACCATGCAAACATGACCGAGACAACTCTCCGGCAAATAACCAACTGCGGGATCTGGATACCCATGTTGGCTCCCACATGTTCCACGATGATCTCATTGGATGAACCACGATGTCGAGGATTCAATCAATCCCGTATTCAATTCCCTTTGTCCAGCGGTATTGTACTTGCCCGAGATTCGATCGTCGGTATCCCGATACCTTGTTCAATCTCGTTACTGGCAAGTCTCTTTACTCTTCCGTAACACATCATCCCGTGATCAACTCCTTGGTCACATTGTGCACATTATGATGATGTCCTATCGAGTGGGCCCGGCGATACCTCTCCGTTACAGGGAGTGACAAATCCCAGTCTCGATTCGTGCCAACCCAACAGACACTTTCAGAGATACCTATAGTGAACCTTTATAGCCACCCAGTTACGTTGTGACGTTTGGCACACCCAAAGCACTCCTACGGTATCCGGGAGTTGCACAATCTCATGGTCTAAGGAAATGATACTTGACATTAGAAAAGCTTTAGCATACAAACTACACGATCTTTGTGCTAGGCTTAGGATTGGGTCTTGTCCATCACATCATTCTCCTAATGATGTGATCCCGTTATCAACGACATCCAATGTCCATGGTCAGGAAACCGTAACCATCTATTGATCAACGAGCTAGTCAACTAGAGGCTTACTAGGGACATGGTGTTGTCTATGTATCCACACATGTATCTGAGTTTCCTATCAATACAATTCTAGCATGGATAATAAACGATTATCATGATCAAGGAAATATAATAATAACCAATTTATTATTACCTCTAGGGCATATTTCCAACAGTCTCCCACTTGCACTAGAGTCAATAATCTAGTTCACATCGCCATGTGATTAACACTCACAGGTCACATCGCCATGTGACCAACATCCAAAGAGTTTACTAGAGTCACTAATCTAGTTCACATCACTATGTGATTAATACTCAATGAGTTCTGGGTTTGATCATGTTATGCTTGTGAGAGAGGTTGTAGTCAACGGGTCTTGCCATATTCAGATCCCTGTGTATTTGGCAAAACTTTATATCGTAGATGCTGCTACCACGTTCCACTTGGAGCTATTCCAAATTATTGCTCCATTATACGTATCCGGTATCTCTACTCAGAGCTATCCGGATAGGTGTTAAGCTTGCATCGCCGTAACTCTTTACGTCGAACTCTTTATCACCTCCATAACCGAGAAACATTTCCTTATTCCTTTAAGGATAATTTTGACCGCTATCTGGTGATCCAATCCTAGATCACCTTTGTACCCTCTTGCCAGACATGTGGCAAGGCACACATCTGGTGTGGTACTCAGCATGGCATACCGTATAGAGCCTATGACAAAAGCATAGGGGACGACCTTCGTCCTTCCTCTTTCTTCTGCCGTGGTCAATCTTTGAGTCTTACTCAACTTCACACCTTACAACTCAGGTAAGAACCCCTTCTTTGACTGATCTATTTTGAACTCCTTCAAAAACATGTCAAGGTGTGTGTTCTTTGAAAGTACCATCAGGCGTCTTGATCTATCTCTATAGATCTTGATGCCCAATATGTAAGCAGCTTTATCCAGGTCTTCCTTTGAAAAACACTCTTCAAACAACCGTTTATGCTTTCTAGAAATTCTACATTATTTCGGATCAACAATATGTCATCCACATATACTTATCAGAAATGTTGTAGTGCTCCCACTCACTTTCTTGTAAATACAAGTTTCTAGTAAGCATTGTATAAACCTAAAAGCTTTGATCACTCCATCAAAGCATATATTCCGACTCCGAGATGCTTGCTCTAGTCCATAGAAGGATCGCTGGAGCCAGCATACCTTTTAGCATCCTTAGGATCGACAAAACTTTGGTTGTATCACATACAACTCTTTCTTACGAAAACTGGTAAGAAAACTTGTTTTTGACATCCATCTGTCAGATTTCATAATCGAAAAATACAGCTAATGCTAACATGATTCCGACGGACTTAAGCATCGCTACGGGTGAGAAATTCTCATCGTAGTCAACTCCTTGAACTTGTGAAAAGACTCTTTCCCACAAGTCGAGCTTCATAGATGGTAACATTACCGCCCATGTCCGTCTTCTTCTTAAAGATCCATTTATTCTCAATGGCTTGCCGATCATCGGGCAAGTCCACCAAAGTCCATACTTTGTTCTGATACATGGATCCTATCTCGGATTTCATGGCTTCTAACCATTTGTCGGAATACGGGCCCACCATCGCTTCTCCATATCTCGTAGGTTCATTGGTGTCTAACAACATGATATCTAAGACAGGATTACCGTACCACTCAGGAGTAGTACATATCCTTGTCGACCTATGAGGTTTGATAGCAACTTGATCCGAAGCTTCATGATCACTATCATTAACTTCCTCTTCAATAGACGTAGGCGCCACAGAAAACATCTTTCTGTGTTGCATCACTCTCTGGTTGAAGTAAAGGTTCGACAACCTCATCAAGTTCTATCTTCCTCCCACTCAATTCTTTCGAGAGAAACTCCTTCTCGAGAAAGGACCCGTTCTTAGCGACAAACAATTTTCCCTCGGATCTGAGATAGAAGGTATACCCACCTGTCACCTTTGGGTATCCTATGAAGATGTGTTTGTCCGCTTTGGGTTCGAGCTTCTCCGGCTGAAGCCTTAAGCATCGCAGCCCCAAACATTAAGAAACGACAACTTTGGTTTCTTGCCAAACCAATGTTCATACGGCGTCGTCTCAACAGACTTATATGGTGTCCTATCTAAAGTGAATGCAGCTGTCTCTAATGCATAACCTCAAAATAATAGCGGTAGATCGGTAAGAGACATCATAGATCGCACCATATTTCATAAGGTTCGATTACGATGTCCGGACACACCATTACCCTGTGGTGTTCCAGGTGGCTTCAACTGTGAAACAATTCCACAATGTCTTAAGTGTTTGCCAAACTCATAACTCGGTAATTCTCATTGATCAGATCATAGGAATTTGATCTTCTTGTTATGATGATTCTTAACTTCACTCTGAAATCGCTTGAACTTTTCAAACGTTTCAGACTTGTGCTTCATTAAGTAAATATACCTATATCTACTCAAATCGTCAGTGAAGATGAGAAAATAGCGATATCCACCGCACGCTTCAATTCTCATTGGATCACACGCATCAGCATGTATGATTTCCAACAAGTCACTTGCCCGTTTCATTGCACCTGAAAACGGGGTCTTAGTCATCCTGCCCATGAGGCATGTCTCGCATGTGTCAAGCGATTCAAAATCAAGTGACTCCAAACATCCATCGACATGGAGTTTCTTCATGCATCTTACGCCAATATGACCTAAGCGGCAGTGCCACAAGAAAGTGGTACTATCATTATTAACTCTACATCTTTTGGCGTGAACATGCGTATTACTACGACCGAGATTCAATGAACCATTCCATAGGGTGCGTGACCGTGAAAGGTATTATTCATGTAAACAGAATAACCATTATTCTCTAACTTAAATGAATAACCATATTGCAATGAACATGATCTAATCATATTCATGCTCAACGTAGACACCTGATAACATTTATCTAGGTTCAATACTAATCCCGAAGGTAGATGGAGCGTGCGATGGTGATCTCATCAACTTTGGAAACACTTCCAACACACATCGTCACCTCGCACTTAGCTAGTCTCCCTTCAGTCCGTAGCTTTTGCTTCAAGTCACCAATAATAGTAACTGAACCGGTATCCAATACCCAGGTGCTACCAGGAGTACTAGTGAGGTACACATTAATAACACGTATATACTTTGTTGAAGTCGCCAACCTTCTTATCTACCATGTATTTGGGGTAGTTCCGCTACCAGTGACCGTTCCCCTTACAATAGAAGCACTTAGTCTCAGGTTTGGGTTCAACCTTGGGTTCTTTCACTGGAGCGGCAACTAGTTTGCCATCCATGAAGTTTCCCTTCTAGCCCTTGCCCTTCTTGAAACCAGTGGTCTTGTTAAACCATCAACACTTGATGCTCCTTTCTTGATTTCTACCTTTTGCAGTCTTAAGCACCGCGAACAGCTCCGGGATCAACTCCATCCGTTGCATGTCATAGTTCATCACGAAGATCTAGTGGCTTAGTGATAGTGGCTAGAGAACTCTATCAATCACTATCTTATCTGGAAGTTTTAGCTCCCACTTGATTCAAGTGATTGTAGCACCCAGACATTCTGAGCACATGCTCACTAGTTGAGCTATTCTCCTCCATCTTGTTGGCTAAAGAACTTGTCAGAGGTCTCACACCTCTCAACACGGGCATGAGCCTGAAATCCCAATTTCAGCTCTTGGAACATCTCATATGTCTTATGGTGTTCAAAACATCATTGGAATCCCGATTCTAAGCCGTAAAGTATGGTGCACTAAACTATCAAGTAGTCATTAGGATGTGTCTGTCAGGTGTGCACAACATCCACAGACGACGTTGTAGGGGTTTGCACATCGAGCGGTGCATCAAAGACGTAAGCCTTCTGTGTAGCAGTGAGGACACTCCTCGGACTACGGACCTAGTCCGCATCATTGCTTACAATATCTTTCAACTTAATCTTTCTCTAGGAACGTATTGAAACAGGGAGCTACAACGTGAGCTATTTATCTATAACATATTTGCAAAGACAATTTAGACTATGTTCATGATAATTAGGTTCATCTAATCAAATTATTTAATGAACTCCCACTCAGATAGACATCCCTCTAGTCATCTAAGTGAAACATGATCCGAGTCAACTAGGCCGTGTTCGATCATCACGTGAGACGGACTAGTCAACATCAGTGAACATCTTCATGTTGATCGTATCTTCTATACGACTCATGCTCGACCTTTCGGTCTTCCGTGTTCCGAGGCCATGTCTGTACATGCTAGGCTCGTCAAGTCAACCTAAGTGTATTGCATGTGTTCTGAGGCCATGTCTGTACATGCTAGGCTCGTCAACACCCGTTGTATTCGAACGTTAGAATCTATCACACCCGATCATCACGTGGTGCTTCGAAACAACGAACCTTTGCAACGGTGCACAGTTAGGGGGAACACTTTTCTTGAAATTTTAGTGAGGGATCATCTTATTTAAGCTACCATCGTTCTAAGCAAATAAGATGCAAGACATGATAAACATCACATGCAATCAAATAGTGACATGATATGGCCAATATCATTTTGCTCCATTTGATCTCCATCTTCGGGGCTCCATGATCATCGTTTTCACCGGCATGACACCATGATCTCCATCATCATGATCTCCATCATCGTGTCTTCCTGAAGTTGTCTCGTCATCTATTACTTCTACTACTATGGCTAACGCTTTAGCAATAAAGTAAAGTAATTACATGACGTTTATGTTGACACGCAGGTCATAAATAAATTAAGACAACTCCTATGGCTCCTGCCGGTTGTCATACTCATCGACATGCAAGTCGTGATTCCTATTACAAGAACATGATCAATCTCATACATCACATATATCATTCATCACATCCTTTTGGCCATATCACACCACAAGGCATATGCTGCAAAAACAAGTTAGACGTCCTCTAATTGTTGTTGCAAGTTTTTACATGGCTGCTATAGGTTTCTAGCAAGAACGTTTCTTACCTACACCAAAACCACAACGTGATATGCCAATTTCTATTTACCCTTCATAAGGACCCTTTTCATCGAATCCGATCCGACTAAAGTGGGAGAGACAGATACCCGCTAGCCACCTTATGCAACTAGTGCATGTCAGTCGGTGGAACCAGTCTCACGTAAGAGTACGTGTAAGGTCGGTCTGGGCCGCTTCATCCCACGATGCCGCCGAATCAAGATAAGACTAGTAACGGCAAGTAAATTGACAATATCGACACCCACAACTGCTTTGTGTTCTACTCGTGCATAGAAACTACGCATGGACCTAGCTCATGATGCCACTGTTGGGGATCGTAGCAGAAATTTAAAATTTTCTACGCATCACCAAGATCAATCTATGGAGTAATCTAGCAACAAGGGGAAGGAGAGTGCATCTAAATACCCTTGTAGATCGCTAAGCGGAAGCGTTCAAGTGAACGGGGTTGATGGAGTCGTACTTGTCGTGATCCGAATCACCGATGATCCTAGTGCCGAACGGACGACACCTCCGCATTCAACACACATACGGAATGGAGACGTCTCCCACGCCTTGATCTAGAAAGGAGGAAGGAGAGGTTGAGGAAGAGAGTCCAACAGTAGCACGACGGCGTGGTGGTGATGGAGTGGCAGTTCTCCTGCAAGGCTTCGCCAAGCTCACGCGGAGGAGGAGAGGTATTGGAGGGGAGGGGTTGCGACAGGTTCAAGGGTGTGGCCGCCCTCCCACCCCTCCACTATTTATAGGTGGGGAGAGAGGGGGCCGGCCCCCTTTAGATCCCATCTAGGGTTGGGGGCGGCGGCCAAGGGGGGAGGAGTGCCTCCCAAGTCAAGTGGAGGCCCTCCCCCTTAGGGTTTCCCCTCTCCCATGCGCATGGGCCTTGGGGGGGCTGGTGCCCTTGGCCCATTAAGGTTAGGGCGCCCCCCTACAGTCCATGCTGCTGTATTGGACGTGGTGGAACATTTTCCGGACCTCCGGAATCCTCCGGAACCTTCCGGAAGCTTCCCGGTACAATACCGGAAAAAACTGAACTTTTCCCGGAACCCGAACAAAAACTTTCCATATATAAATCTTTACCTCCGGACCATTCCGAAACTCCTCGTGACATCCGGGATCTCATCCGGGACACCAAACAACATTCAGTAATCACATACAAGTCTTCCTAATAACCCTAGCGTCATCGAACCTTAAGTGTGTAGACCCTACGGGTTCGGGAACCATGCAGACATGACCGAGACAACTCTCCGGCCAATGACCAACAGCGGGATCTGGATACCCATGTTGGCTCCCACATGTTCCACGATGATCTCATCGGATGAACCACGATTTCGAGGATTCAATCAATCCCGTATTCAATTCCCTTTGTCCAGCGGTATTGTACTTGCCCGAGATTCGATCGTCGGTATCCCGATACCTTGTTCAATCTCGTTACCGGCAAGTCTCTTTACTCGTTCCGTAACACATCATCCCGTGATCAACTCCTTGGTCACATTGTGCACATTATGATGATGTCCTACCGAGTGGGCCCAGAGATACCTCTCCGTTACACGAAGTGACAAATCCCAGTCTCGATTCGTGCCAACCCAACATACACTTTCGGAGATACCTGTAGTGAACCTTTATAGCCACCCAGTTACGTTGTGACGTTTGGCACAACCAAAGTACTCCTACGGTATCTGGGAGTTGCACAATCTCATGGTCTAAGGAAATGATACTTGACATTAGAAAAGCTTTAGCATACGAACTACATGATCTTTGTGCTAGGCTTAGGATTGGGTCTTGTCCATCACATCATTCTCCTAATGATGTGATCCCGTTATCAACGACATCCAATGTCCATGGTCAGAAAACTGTAACCATCTATTGATCAACGAGCTAGTCAACTAGAGGCTTACTAGGGACATGGTGTTGTCTATGTATCCACACATGTATCTGAGTTTCCTATCAATACAATTCTAGCATGGATAATAAACGATTATCATGAACAAGGAAATATAATAATAACCAATTTATTATTGCCTCTAGGGCATATTTCCAACAGAAAGTTCATCCCTATAAGCATAATTCATATTGGCATCTTGGCCACAAGCATAGCAATTATCAAGTTCATCAAAAAGGGATATTTCAAATGAATCAACGGGATCATAGCAATTATTATAGTATTCATCCTTCGGTTGTGCACATCTCTTGGGTTGATGGACTAGTTGTGCACATGCATGTGCATACCGTGTCACGTGTCAATCTCTGCATGCAATGTCAAATACATAACGATACAGTATTTTGTATGTCTCTGAGTATCTACGGCCGGCCGGCAGGCTCGAGTATGTACGTACCGAAATACCATGCGTGTATATGAAAAATACATACGTATTTGAGTAACTACGGCGGGCCGGTGAGCACGCGTATATATGTTCTTTGAATACACACAATGTTTATTTGGCCCAGAACTATATTGAATCCGTATGGGCTATATCGCATGGGTCGACCGTTGTTCGCGGTGATGAGCCCGCGGGCGTGCTCCATTGGATTAAATCCGTACACATATACATGGAATAAGGCAAAGCCAGCACGTTCTTGTGCAGCACGTTTGGAAACAAAAGAAAGGAACCGGAAAGGCATACATAAAATAACAAGATATGTGTTGGAGCTTTCCTTTTAGTTGTGCAGCTTGGGCGTCAAGATGAAGAACCATATAAGGAAAGAAAATTGACGGCTGCCTCCAGCGCCCTAGGCCTGACATCCTATAAATACCCAGCCAGAGGAGGCACCGTGGGATCCAACCACCAGGTCACCGGCATCTCGTACACACCAAAACCCAAGCACGCAGATAACAATCACGCACGCGGCCGGCGAGACGCAAGAGAACCAAAGATCGGGAGGCCACCTCGAGGCACACGAGGACGCCGGCGAAGCGCACGCAGCTAAAGGCAAACCTCACCAGTGACATGGACGCCGCCAAGCTGATGTTCCCGGACGGTAAAATTAACATCTAATCTCTCCTTCGTCCTTTACTTTTTTTGCATGCATGAACAGCACGGTGATGGTGCGGTGGATCTCGTAAACTTGCAACACTTCGATGGTGCTATCATTCATTAAGCTCACCAAAGACGAAGCTACTCACGGACTTCACCAAGGCATGGAAGACAATGGCGTGTCGATGGGGCTGCCGGCGCGCAGCCCGTTGGACTCCTTTGTGGTGGCCGCCCTTGGTGATGAGGCCGACGACGTCTACTTCGTCAAGCTGGAGCCCCGAAGGCGCGAGGCTCGCGAGAATACCGCTGTGGATGGCGACATGGAGCTCGCTAGGACGATGCCCTCGTTTTCTTCATCAAGCTGGTGCAATGGAGGATGAAGGTGTTGAAGGTTGCGAGGATGCCGCCGACGTGCCGCGGTGGATCACGGTGCGAAGTTCGCCAATATGACGCCAATGTCAACTTCATCAAGCCGGTGCCATGGAGGACGAAGGCGTGGAGTCTCGGGAGGATGCCGCTGTCGTGCCGCGGCGGATGGCGCCATGGAGTTCGCCAACATGACGCCAATGTCAACATCATCAACCCGGTGTCGCAAGGATCATGACGGGGAGCTCGCAATCAGGACGCCCGCCATCCACTTGTCATGCTGGAGCTAGAGGACGGAGGCGTGGCGCCCGTTGGGGATGCCGCCAACATCTACTTCGTCAAGCTGGAGCCCGGAGACATGGAGCTCACAGGGATTCCGCCGTGTGCCGCGGAGGAAGGCGAGACGGAGCTCTCTAGGACGACGCCTGACTTCTTCTTCATCAAGCCGGTGCCATGAAGGACGGAGACAGAGCTCGCTAGGACGACGCCCGTTGTCTTCTTCGTCAAGCCGGCGACATGGATAACAAAGGCGTGGAGGCTCGCAACGATGTTGCCACCGTGCCGCGTTGGATAGCGGCGCGGAGCTCGCCAAGACGACGCCCGTCGCCAACATCGTCAGCCCGGCACCGCGGAGAATCGTGGCATGGAGCTCGCAAGGAGGACACCACCAACATCAACATCATCAAGATGGACCGGAGGCTCGTGGGACATCACCACCAATGTCTACCTCATCAAGATGGAGCCGCAACACGGAGCCAAGAAGATAACACACACCCTTGGTGCTGCCCGCAACACGGAGCAGGGAGGTGGTGCTGTCCGTGACCTGGAGGAGAAGATGGTGCCACATGATGCTCTCCACGACCCGGAGGCCAAGAAGAAGATGCGTGATAGCGAGGAGGCGACGTGACTTCACCAACACTAACTCCCGATGGCCCCGTGAGGCGGTACCCTTGTCTTGGAGGACTACCGTAAACACGGCATCCAACCGAGATGAGGCGCCAACCACATCGGCATTGCCGATACGAGCGAGTGTTGGTTATACACCGACACCGGTCTCCATAAGAATACTCCCGCGAGGCAACCCCTTGCATACCCGACGAAGCCGCTACATCGTCAAGAAGTCCGAGCTGAGCAGGACCCATGCAACTTCAACACCGACTATATCAACGTTGTCAAGACCGACGAGGCGCGACGGCGAGGGTGAACGTGGCCAGCACAAAGCCATGTTTTAAGCGGCACGTGTACCGACGAGGACACGGGCTTTGCCGCCGCCCACACCACACACACACACCATCATCATCATGCATGGAGAACACGAAGCGAAGACGACGAAGACGACCACACGGCTTAATCGGAGGTATCTCGCGGAGCAACCCGCGGGAGTAATTAACCGGGAGCTTTTCGAGGCCCCGGGAACCAGGAGACCGCATATCGCCATAGTCAGGCAGGCCGCGCTAGTAGGCCACGGAGCGCAACCATTTTTTATGGGATCTTGTAATTTTGTTTATCCGATGAGATTAATGAAATACTTGTTTCCCGTACCCCTTTTATTTGTGTACTACGATACACTGGCACGCCCGCATTTTTCTTTTCCCCGACGCATGAGAGAAATCCATACTCCTTCTCTTCCCTTCTTCCGGAGTGTTCATAAGATTTTTCTCGTGTCAAACAAATTGGCACGCCCGGTGGGACCTGGTTCTCCTCCCATCTTTGCTTCATTCTGGTCGTCTGAATCGTCTTCGCTCGTCTCCCAACCTGCACAACATGCTGCATGACAAGGCGAAAGCGAGGATTTCCGCTCATCAAGATCTCTTTCATGCAGGTGGACTCTCCCGCAACAGCAACTCGGAACCAGTGATGATCCAATTTGGATCGATGCCGCCCATGGTCGTCATCGAGCTTGGCGAGAAGGTCTACATCCATCAAGCCCAGGATCCTGCGCAGTTTCAAACTGTGCAGTCGAAGAAGGCACTAAGGCGGGAGGCTGCCAGGATGAAAAAGAAGCGTCGCGAGCTAATGCTTGAGGCGCGCGCCCTGTTGAAGGAATCGACGAGGGCGGATATGAACGGTGATGTGGAGGCAGCTCAACGCCTCTGCACCAGAGCCGCCAACAGGCGGTCTAGTGCGGTGTCCCTCCACACCCCTACCACGACTACGCATTCGGAGCCGCTGAAACCAACTCCGCGGCACACTGAGGTAGAGCTTCTCGAGGGTTTGGAGGCCATGTCCCATAATTTGCGTAGGCTCATGGCCAACGCTCGTTTGTCGGATAGCCCTCATCCCCTACGCAACTACAGGAGGAAGTACCGCAAGGTACAGTTACTCCACCAACAGATAGCCTCCCGCATTGCTCAGAGCACGGTGCCGGAGGAGGATTGGTCCCTCGGCGCCATGGACCTAGCTGATAAGGTGTTCACTTACCGAAGCACCTTAACCCCTCCGTATGACTTGTTTCCTGATGATTGGGCATACGAGCCATGCAAGGTCAAGGAGCTGGTGAGACGTGCCATCATGAAGGAGTTCTGGAAGCGCCGCTCACGCAAAGAGCCCGTTCTACCAGGCCCTACTGTCTCCCTCAAAATTGGCGACACTCGAAGGGGTGCATGGGTGCCGTGTCTCCACAACTCGGCGGTCGACGGAAGGTCTCTCCCAACAACAACAGGTTTTCCACCCTTCGGCATGAAGCACCCACGCCACGGGACGACGACCTACGGCGAGAATTTCGCCAACTCCAAGAGCAGATGAACAATATCCAGAGGAGGCTCCAAGATCCGACGGTGCCAAGTGCATCGTCGGGTCAAGCTGCAGGAGGGTGAGGCGTCAAGCCCCAAGCCATCCTCCTCAACATGAGCGCCAGACTTTGGCGCCTCGGCGACAACCTTCACCAAATCGACACTTCCCACAAGGGAGATATCCCAACATACCTCCATGTTGGAACCGATGGTCAAGACATCAAGACGATGAGAGGGACCCCCGGCCCACTCAACAGTGGCAACCACGGGAACCTTTGCGACAGACGCTTCCACCACGACCTTCGTCACCTCCCAGGCGGGGACATCAAGACAATGAGAGGGACCCTTGGCCCACTCAACAGTGGAAACCACGGGAACCTTTGCGACAGACGCTTCCACCATGACCTTTGTCACCTCCTAGGCGGGGAGATTGGCCACAACTGCAGGCGATGATGGGCAGGTATTCATCATCCACGAGGCGCCTTGCACCAACACTCCTACGCATGCCACTGGTGCAAAGGGATGGTATCTTTCCAATAGAGAATCAGCGCAAGCGGGAGAGGCGTCGGAGAAACCGCCATGTTCTTTATAAAGAACTTGAGGACTTGGTCCTTCGACACACTCAGGTGCGTTTACGACCCGATGGTGGGGTCGTTCAAGAAAATGACAGGATCAAATTTCGCATCTCCCCCGACTTGGAGCGGCATGAGCGGCATAGCTACCTGCTCAGCCGATTGGCGCCGAAACCACGCAAGATGTCCATGAGAAGCATTGTGCAAGGGAGCAAGGTGGTTCTTTCTTCATCCCTTCCCCAGAAGAATGATGAACAGGTAAAAGCTACTGCACCAGCACCCCCACTAGAGAATCAGAAGATGCCAGCGCCGACGGCCACACCGATGGAAGGCGTCGAAGAAGCCAAGCTTACGTTCTCCTCCAACAATGAAGTAGCTTCCGAGGGTGCCGCCAACGCTGCCCTCCCACAAGACACAACACTTCCCACGGAGTTTCCTCTTGTTCCCTCTGAAAGGATGGACCAAGATGGAGAAGCTCAAGCCCAGCAGGAGGCTGAAAAAGCGAAGGAATCAACTGAGAAGAACCTTGCCTTGTGTGGTACTCTTGGAGTGCAGCCAAGTGAAGGGTCAAGTAATGAATGGCGGCCTCCCGCCATCACTGAGGAGTTTGACTATCCTTCCAAAGAAGAGATTGTGCCGAACCCAAAGGCTGACTTCCAGAGGACCTTCCTACCGCGCCTTGGCCATGTTCGTGCATGGCTCAGGGGTGCGGAGGGGGATGCCAAGACAAGCTCATCAACGTCGCAAGAAGCTGCAAGATCCAGGGCCACGTGTCTTCCTGTGACAACATGGAAAGGCTCATTAGGTGCAGGGAGCACTTCACAAAATGAAGATATATAGAAGCGTCACTACACCGACATTACATCAAGGCTTCCTCAAGACCTTGAAGGACGACGACAAGTTGCAAACAGGCCAGGGGCCAATACAAGATTAAAATCCATCGCCCATCAAGGCGTGACGGATGGGTTTCCCAGAGATGGAGAACGCCAAGATAACCTTGATGATGATGAAGGCTTCTCCGACTCATCTTCCTCGCCATCATTGGAGAGTCGCCCGCACTCCCCTCGTTACCATGAACTAGCTTCATCGGTTTTGTCAGATTACGAGGGAGGTGATGAAGACCTCCACACCGCGCCCGTTCGCATGGTGAATCGTGGTGATAGCCTTGTGGATCAAGATCCTGCTGCCAAGCCACCCGTTGATGGCACCCAGGGCCCAAGTGTTGTAAACAAAGTAGAACCACAAGAAGTGTCTCTAGAAGAAGAAGTCAGAAGCCAGCGCCAGACGATTGACCAGTTGGCGTCAAAGCTTGACCAGTTCATTGAGCTCATGATGAACAACCAAGGCGTTCCTCCACAAGGCGTGCTGCAGTGAGTGGTGGATCCGCAAGAGGAGGAACTCCAGGTGGGCCCTCCTGCTAGGGTGCCCTTAAATGATGTGCCTCAACATGACCCCAACACACAAGCTCGGCCTTGGGTTAGCCCTGCTGGTTCTGCCAACGCAGTACCACGCACGGTTATGCTGAAGGACTACCATGACATGGTCGGGGATATGGTGGACAAGAAGTTGAAGCAAATGGCGATAGATCAAGCCCCTCGTACCTCCGAGAGTGAGCTGGAGAAGCCTTACGAGGCGTGGCATGACATGATGGCGTATCCCGCAGGGTGGCACCCACCAAAGTTCCGTCAATTTGATGGAACCGGTGATGCAAGGGAGCACTTGGCGTACTTCGAGGCGGCATGCGGCGACACAACAAACAGCCCATCACTTCTCCTTCGCCAATTTTCAGGGTCATTAACCAGGCCCTCCTTCCTTTGGTACAACCGTTTACCTATTGGGTCCATTGGGAGTTGGGCGGCCATGAAAGAGGTTTTCAAGAAGCACTTCGTTGCCATGAAGGACTTCTCGATTGTCGACCTGGCACAAGTCCGACAACGACGAGATGAGTCCATTGGTGACTACATCATCCGCTTCCGCAATAGTTATGTGCGTCTCGCCAGGGAGATGCACCTCGAGGATGCCATTGAGATGTGCATCCATGGGATGCAGCAACATTGGTCACTTGAAGTCTCTCGGTGTGAGCCTAGAACTTTTAGTGCCCTCAGCACGGCGGTAGCGGCCACGAAACTTGAGTTTGAGAAATCATCGCAGATAATGGAGCTCTGTAAGAATGCCAGTGCATTTGATCCCGCCAAGCGCTTCGCCTCGACGTCCAAGCAAATCAACAATGGTAGCAGGGCGAAGGCGCCAGCTGAAACGAACACCACCAAGGTCTTCTCGTCTGCACCGCAAGGCCATGTGCCCATCTTGGGTGCAAGAGGCGAACAAGCTGGACGGAGGCAACGCCCGTCGATGCAGGAGCTCCTCAAGAAGCAGCACATCTTCCGTCGGGAGCTCATCAAGGACATGTTCAACCAGTTGATGGAACATCGAGCCTTGAGCTTACCAGAGCCTCGGAGGCCTGATCAGGTGAGGATGACAGATAATCCTTTATTTTGCCCATATCACAGGTATGTGGGACATGTCATTGAAGATTGTGTCACGTTCAAAGAATGGCTCCAAAGAGCCATTAATGAGAGGAGGATCAACCTCAACCCAGAAGCTATCAACCCAGATTACCATGCAGTAAACATGGTGAGCATGAAGTTACCATCTCCGCCAAGTGAAGACACGAAGCTCGAAGAAACATGGGTGCCACTGGCCCAAGTTGAAGACCAGCTATCCAACCTCGTCCTCTCCAAGACGCCGGTATCTCCCTTTCGGCCACAGGTGACCCCAACCATTCCCGGGGAGGAGCCTTGGAGGATGGTGCACCGAAGACCGTATACAAGGAGGCTTCCACCCCGATATCCTCGCTCGGCTTTGCCAGAACGAGCTCCCCCAAGAATTCTAAGGCAGTTCGATCCAAGTCACTGCCGGCCTCCACCAAGATTTGTCCCTATGTCAGAGGGATATGAGCCTTTTCCTCGACGGGGGCGTGTGCTACCAACCTTGGCGCAGTTCTTGCCACCCGGCTGGGGGCAAGCACCAGCAAAGGAGGGGGAGAAAGTTCAAGAAGGAGCCAGCTCATCCCAGTCACCAAGCATAGAGAGTTGCAATGTCATCCATGACTACAGCGACACCCCTTCCGAAGACGTGTTTACTCCTGAAGAGCAAACTGTCCTCCACGCCGAAGAGGCGACAAAGGAAGTGCCATTGGAAGAGGTGAACATGAACCTGCGTGGGGGTAAAGTCCTACCTGAACCACTAAAGATCAAGCCAACAAGGGTGCAGAAGCCAACCACCCCAAAGGAGGTGCCTGTGCAAGAGGAGGAATCTGAACACCAAGGCCAAGAGAAGATGAAGGCACGTGACGTTGACTACAACATCATCGCCCACCTCAAGCGGATCCCTGCACTTTTGAGTGTGCACGATGCGCTCATGATGGTGCCCGACCTTCGCGAAGCCCTTATCAAGGCGCTCCAAGCTCCGGAACTCTACGAGGTGTCCATGGCGAAACACCGTCTTTGCTCCAGCCCCTTGTTCGTGAACGAGATCACGTTCGACGAGGATGATAAGCTCATAGATGATGGTGACCACAACCGGCCATTGTATGTGGAAGGTAATATTGGTGTTGCACATCTTCGCAGGATCCTCATAGACCCAGGGTCTGCCATGAACATTCTCCCTCTTTGGAGTTTGACGCGGGCATGTTTTACGGTGGACGACTTGGAGGCTACTGACGTGATGATCTGCGGCTTCGACAACCAAGGGAAGCCTACGCTAGGTGCCATTACATTGAAGATCCAGATGTCAACTTTTAGCTTCAAGGTGCGGTTCTTCGTCATCGAGGCGAATACCTCCTACTCCGCCCTTCTAGGAAGACCGTGGATCCACAAGTACCATGTCGTTCCATCCACCCTCCATCAATGCTTGAAGTTCCTCGACGCTAGTGGTACACAAAAGCGCATCATCGGTAACATATCTCCTTATACTATGCAGGAGTCTCACCATGCAGATGCGAAGTACTATTTCTCCATTGTAGACAGCGAACAACAGTTGGGGCGCACAACACCTCCGGTGGATCTTTTGACCAAACCAGGTTTTGGGCCACTAGCCAAGATGAAGCACCCCATCATGCCGATCTCACCTGCCGATGCAAAGGGCTCCTCCCCTCGGACCTACAGGGGCCAAATCCGTAGGAGGCCATCTTCATCTATGCGGTACGACTATAGCCCCTCTTCCCAATTGCAGGTAGGGAGCTCTACTTCGACATCATGTGGAACATGATCTTCTATGCCTGGTCCAGTGGTCCCATTACTGTTGAAGGCAAGGTTCCCGACGTCAACACCAATCATGCTGAGGTCGTCCACGACAATTTCTCAAGAGGCTACCACTTCTTCACCAACTTTGGCGTGCCGAGAGCCCATTTGTTTAACACTTGGAAGCTCTGCAGGTGCCCAGGAAGGCTCCAGGATGCTAACAGGTGGCAATGATGCGCCACCACCCATCACGCTACGGGCACGCAACCCCCGGAGGGAAGAGCCTGAGCCCGTACCAATTGCCGATAGAAGAAGAATAAAAGAAGTGGAGGAAGTCGCAAGGGGAGCTCAAGGCGTACAACCCCCGTCGCTCTATATCTCAGTGACTTCCCCATTGGAGGTTTGGGCAATCCCCAGTTTGTCCGGATCTAGAATCCAGACCATTTTCTACAAAGTCCCGCAGGTAAAACAATGTGATTTTGTATTTGAATTTCCCCAAACTTGCAGTGACCCAGAGGAGGTACTACCGACAATGAAGGTGGAGCCCAGGATGGTTCGTTTGTTGGAGAAGGCTGGGATCACTCTTGGGCGGAACAACAGGATGCCTTCACCACCCGCCATATGCGAGGAATGGTGGAGACAAGCGGAAGACCTCATCAAGCAAAAACGCAAAGCTCAACCAAAGTTTGGGCTTGGCTACAACAACCCCGACGCCCCCCGGCAATGAGGGGAAGCTCAGCTCCATGCAAGCACCACGAGAACCAGAAGATAGAAGGAGACCGATGCTAGAAGGAGACTTCTAAAACAATGACATGCCTTTTGGGTTGAAGAATGCAGGTGCAATATATCAGCATGCCATGACATGCGTCCTTGGCGATCCGATACACGATGCGATGGAATGTTGTACCTACGACGTCCCTGCTGATGAAGAGGAGGAGCTCAGTGTCGGAACATGAGTGAACTGCCACGCCATGTCCGTCTCATCAAGTGATGAGTCCGACACTTTGTCCGCCGTTCCTCATCAACAACACTCTGCCAACGGTGAGCCAAGTGACGCCGAGGAACTTAGCTCCATATTGGCACCACATGAGTTAGAAGATGGAGGACAACCCACCATCGATGATCTCGTCCAAGTCAACCTTGGAATGAAGGATGACCCACGCCCCACTTTCGTTAGCGCCACGCTGACGGAAGAGGAGCGGGAGGACTATCGAAGCTTCTTGATGGAGTACCGAGACTGCTTCGCCTGGAGTTACAAGGAGATGCCAGGTTTGGACCCTCGTGTCGCTACGCACAAGTTGGCGATTGACCCACGGTTCCATCCCATCAAGCAGCAACCACGACGGTTACGTCCAGAACTTGAAGACGATGTCATCGCAGAGATCGACAAGCTAATCGCCGCAGGTTTCATCAAGGAGACAAAGTATCCACGGTGGCTCGCCAATATTGTCCTGGTGGAGAAGAAGAATGGGCAGATACGAATTTGCCAGGACTTCCGTGACCTAAATCGGGCTTGCCCAAAGGATGACTTTCCTCTACCAATCCCAGAGATCATCATCGACTCCACCACAGGCCATGGCGCACTTTCCTTCATGGACGGTTCGTCAGGCTACAACCAGATCAAGATGGATCCCGATGACGCCATTGACACCGCTTTCAGGACCCCAAAGGGAAATTCCTACTACACTGTCATGCCGTTTGGACTGAAGAATGCTGGCGCAACGTACCAGCGTGCCATGACGTGTGTTCTTGGTGATTTGATACATCATTCGGTGGAATGCTATGTTGATGACATGGTAGTCAAAATCAAGGATCGCAAGCATCATCAGGAGGATCTTCGAGTTGTCTTCGAGCGGTTATGTCAACATCAACTCAAGATGAACCCGATGAAGTGTGCCTTTGCTGTTCAGTCAGGCCTCTTCCTCGGCTTTGTTGTTCGTCACCGAGGCATAGAGATCGAGCCTAAGAAGATCAAGGCCATCCTCGACATGCCGCCGCCTCAAGATCACAAAGAGTTGAGGTCATTGCAAGGGAAGCTAGCATACATCAGGTGTTTCATCTCCAACCTCTCCAGACGCATCCAGCCCTTCTTGAGCCTCATGAAGAAAGGAGCTCCGTTCGTGTGGGATGAAGGATGCCAACACGGATTTGATGAAATCAAAAGGTACCTCCTTAATCCACCTGTCTTGACAGCTCCCGTGAAGGGGCGCCCACTCATTCTATACATTGCAGCGCAACCTACTTTGATAGGCGCTTTGTTCGCCCAAAACAATGATGAAGGGAAGGAGGTGGCGTGTTATTACTTGAGCCGCACCATGGTGGGGGCTGAGCGAAACCACTCTTCTATAGAGAAGTTGTGCTTGTCCCTAATCTTTGCTTTGAAGAAGCTCAGGCACTACACGTTGAAGCATGAAGTCCAGCTCGTCGCGAGGGCGGACCCCGTGAGGTATGTTTTAAGTCAGCCCGCGCTCATGGGGCGACTTGGAAAATGGGCACTTATCATGATGGAGTTTGACATCACCTTTGTGCCTCAAAAAGCAATCAAGGGTCAAGCCTTGGCGGAGTTTCTCGCAGCGCACCCAATTCCAGATGACTCACCTCTAGTCACGGACCTTCCTGACGAGGGGGTTTTCAATGTCAACATCGACGCGTCATGGGAGCTTTACTTTGACGGTGCCTCCCGCATGGATGCTGACCCCGATGGTACCCCAAGGCGAAGAGCCGGTGCAGGTTTGGTGTTCAAGACGCCACAAGGAGGGGTGATGTATCATTCGTTTTCCCTCCTCAAAGAAGAATGCTCCAACAACGAAGCAGAGTACGAGGCGCTCATCTTCGGCCTCCTCTTGGCGCTCTCCATGGAGGTTTGTTCCTTGCGGGCTTATGGAGACTCTCAACTCATCATTCGTCAAGTCAACGACATCTATGAGGTTCGCAAGCCTGAACTGGTGCCGTACTATTCCGCGGCCCGGAATCTAATGGAAAAATTTCAACATGTTGAAGTGCTCCATGTCCCGCGAAGTAGGAATGCACCTGCTGATGCCTTGGCGAAACTAGCAGTGGTGTTGGTGCTCCCAGATAATAAAAGAATGCAGGTGAACGTGGAAGAAAGGTGGCTACTCCGGCTGTTTTGGAGCTCATCCCGGCGGAGTACGAAGTCAATACTGTCATGACAAATGCCGTAGAGGAGGGCGAGTGGCGGCAACCATTCCTCGACTACTTCAAGCATGGGAGCCTCCCCGATGATCCTGTCATGAGGCGCCAACTACAACGACGACTTCCTTTCTACCTTTTTGAAGCAGGTGTCCTATATAGGCGTTCGCATGGGCAGGAGGTCCTACTTCGATGCGTCAACCGAAGAGAAGCCGACAAGATCCTACAGGAGATGCATCATGGAGTCTGCGATGGGCACCAAGGAGGGGCCAATATGTATCATAGTATACGTCTAGCAGGATACTACATTATGTCAGACTGCCTTCGAGTGGCTAGATCGTGCCACAACTGTCAAGTTCATGGTGATTTCAAGCATAGGCCGCTAGTCCCTCTTCACCCTACCATTCCCTCTTGGCCATTCGATGCCTGGGGAATCGATGTCATCGGCCCTATCGACCCTCTGTCTTCCAGGGGGCACCACTTCATCCTCGCCGCGACGGACTACTTCTCGAAGTGGGCAGAAGCTGTTCCATTACGGGAGGTGAAGAGTGACAACGTCATCAACTTCCTAGAGCGGAACATCATATATCACTTTGGGATACCTCACCGGATCACCTCCAACAACGGCAAGGCCTTCAAGTCCAACAAGATGTACAGGTTCACGGAGAAGTACAAGATCAAGTGGAACTACTCCACCGGCTACTACCCTCAAGCTAACGGTGCGATCGAGGCTTTCAACAAGACGCTCGGCAAGATACTCAAGAAGACAGTGACAAGGAATCAGAGAGACTGGCATGATCGTCTCTTCGAGTCCTTATGGGCGTACCATGTCACAGTCCGTACCCCAACGCAGGCGACTCCGTTTTCTCTCGTTTACGGGAGTGTGGCGGTCCTACCACTGGAGGTCCAGCTACCCTCTTTGAGGGTGGCTATCCAAGATGAGATCGCCCAAGACGAACAGGTACAACTGCGGTTTCAGGAGCTCGACGCCCTTGAAGAGGGGCGACTTAATGCCCTAAAAAACCTGGAGCTTTACCGCCAGAATATGGTGAGAGCTTACGACAAGCTCGTCAAGCAACGCGTCTTCCGAAAAGGCGAGTTGGTTCTCGTAGTTAGGCGGCCCATCGTCGTGACGCACAAGACGAAGGGCAAGTTCGAGCCAAAGTGGGAAGGGCCATACGTCATTGAGCAAGTCTACGACGGGGGAGCATACCAGCTTGTCGATTCTCAGGGAGTCCGGCCAATGCCCCCAATCAATGGAAGGTTCCTCAAAAAATATTTTTCTTAATTTTTTGCCTCTTTTGTTGCCTTTTGGATTTTCCATTGGGGAAACTTTTTCTGTGGGCTTTCGGATCCATGATGCATTCTCCTTAGCATTTCGTGGATATATCTAGTTTTCCCTAATTTTTACGGACTAAGTCCAACAAAAAAAGTGGATTTTCCCTATCGCACTAAGCCGTTGATTGAAGTTTCGGCTACCCTAGGACTTGTTGGAGGGCGGCACAATGTGTCGATTTGCAGATGGAGCGGCTCCTACACCCACAATGCATGACACGTACCAGGTGTATGCTTCCGGAGGCAGCGGAGATGATTACTTGGGCACTTCTGAGTATTGAGACCCCGTGCTTTTCATGTTTCCTGGCATGCCTCATGTTCACAGAGGCTTGCACTCTAGGGAAGACTATAGGAAAAGATCATGGAGGGCTGCCTGACCCAACACAAGTTGGTTTGGTGCGTAGTCACATGGCAACCCTGGGGTGCGCCACCAGAAGCCCCAGATAAAGTGCTAGAGGGTTTTTCCTAGTCCACAGAGGTGAATAGTTCCCTTCCAAGTTCCCAAGGTGGGTCCCGGAGAATCCTGGAAGAAGAGTCCCCAAGAAGTTCGAGCCGAATGTCAAAACAAGTCCGTGAAGTCTGTGGCCAATCAATCATCCGCGTGAGCAATAAGATGAAATTCCGAAAGTCCAAGAAGCAAATTCAAGAATGAAAATTCCGACAATCCAAGAAGCAATCAAGCGTTCCCAAGCAGTAAGGGACCCACTGGAAGGAAGGCGGGAGGTAGCTGTTCACCACCCCTCAATATGCATGAAGAAAAATCGCCAAGCTGTTGTCCCAAAACCATTTACCCTGAACTTATCACACCCAAGTCTCTAGGCTCATGGGGCGTGTGCAGGGGGCATGTTGAGCTGTGGGGGCCCTCAGTATGATGATGGACTAGAGTATGAACTTTTGTTGCCTCTTGGAAGCATCCCGAAACACGACGTCTTCATACACGTACACCAAAGCTATTTAACTTGTTGAGTTGCAATCGTCAAGGTCTTTCGACGGTTCCCAATGACAAGTCCTTCGGCAGCCTTCTCGGATATCACGCCTATAGCTAGTGTATAACGGGAAAGCCAACATTTTAAAACCCACAAACATTTTTTTTTCTTTTTCCCTCTCTTTTTCGCCCGTTTTCGTTTGGTGTTCCTAGTTGTGCTCCTCCAACATCTTTGCAGCCATGAAGAGACACTCCCTGTCATCGTCGACGGCATTCAGACGACAACCACTACATTGAACTACGTCTTGGGTGTTTGGGTGCAGCAATTCCCATGCATCCCTGACAAACACCGGCGACAACCCGACAACCAATGGTCTACACCGACACACACGATGGGTGCCAGAAGGCAACACCTGCGCTCACGAAGGTGGAGCCGTTTCGTCTCCACAACCCCATCTCCAACAACAATGAAGCATGGGGGCAACGTCAACCCCTCAATTATTCGTAAGGCCGATGGCGTCCCGGCGCACCACCAGGATTGTCACACCATGGATGGTGTGATGGTTCGCTCAACGAAGGGGAGCTATCGACGGTCTACCGATGCCTCGCTTACATCAACACAAGGAGATTACGGGAGCAGTGCAACGCGCCAGTGCGGTCAGTG
The DNA here is from genome assembly GCF_018294505.1 of Triticum aestivum. NCBI lineage: Eukaryota > Viridiplantae > Streptophyta > Magnoliopsida > Poales > Poaceae > Triticum > Triticum aestivum. The sequence goes on along the minus strand of NC_057809.1, from coordinate 387,311,482 downwards.
TGAATCTGTGAAACTCTCCAATCAAGTCGGCTGGCACCGTAGCAGCTAGGCGGTCGCGATGAGATTGGTAAAAAAACTTTTTTTGTTTTTCAGAAGAAAGCATGATGTTTCGCCATGGAACGAAAACGAGTTAGGGTTTGCCTCATTGATCGGCATCGTGCCTATTATACGATCCAACGAGCACCCTAGAGAACACAGGTGTAGATGGACATGCCTACACTAATTTACATTACTATCAATCAATCATCTTTGGAACGACGCTCAATATCACGAACCTCAGGTCAATACCTCTGTAGGCTGCACACATGTTGATGCGCCAATTCGTTACAGAAAAAAAATGTTTTCACCAAACTAAGTTCGATCGCTTCACGCTCGAACTTTATTTGGTGAGGGGGCATTCGTTCGACGAGAATTTTTTGTTCATTACAAGTAGTAGGAGCATAGAGAGAGAATAAAAGACGAAGTTGTCCAATAATAACTTGTGCAATTTTTTCTTGCCATCGTGCGTACATGCATGGAGCAAGGAGTGCCTATGAGTGTAAAAAGAGAGAGAGAGAGAGAGAGAGAGAGAGAGAGAGAGAGAGAGAGAGAGAGAGAGAGAGAGAAATATGCATGTACGCACAGTGCACATCTCTTGGGTTGATGGACTAGTTGTGCACATGCATGTGCATACCGTGTCACACGTCAATCTCTGCATGCAATGTCAAATACATAACGATACAGTATTTGTATGTATCTGAGTATCTACGGCCGGCCGGCAGGCTCAAGTATGTACGTACCGAAATACCATGCGTGTGTATGAAAAATACATACGTATTTGAGTAACTACGGCGGGCCGGTGAGCATGCGTATATATGTTCTTTGAATACACACAATGTTTATATTTGGCCCAGAACTGTATTGAATCCGTATGGGCTATATCGCATGGGTCGACCGTTGTTCGCGGTGATGAGCCCGCGGGCGTGCTCCATTGGATTAAATCCGTACACATATACATGGAATAAGGCAAAGCCAGCACGTTTGGAAACAAAAGAAAGGAATCGGAAAGGCATACATAAAATAACAAGATATGTGTTGGAGCTTTCCTTTTAGTTGTGCAGCTTGGGCGTCAAGATGAAGAACCATATAAGGAAAGAAAATTGACTGCTGCCTCCAGCGCCCTAGGCCTGCCATCCTATAAATACCCAGCCAGAGGAGGCACCGAGGAATCCAACCACCAGGTCACCGGCATCTCGTACACACCAAAACCCAAGCACGCAGATAACAATCACGCACGCGGCCGGCGAGACGCAAGAGAACCAAAGATCGGGAGGCCACCTCGAGGCACACGAGGACGCCGGCGAAGCGCACGCAGCTAAAGGCAAACCTCACCAATGACATGGACGCCGCCAAGCTGATGTTCCCAGACGGTAAAATTAACATCTAATCTCTCCTTCGTCCTTTACTTTTTTTTGCATGCATGTACAGCACGGTGATGGTGCGGTGGATCTCATAAACTTGCAACACTTCGATGGTGCTATCATCTTCATCAAGCTCACCAAAGACGAAGCTACTCACGGACTTCACCAAGGCATGGAAGACAATGGCGTGTCGATGGGGCTGCCGGCACGCAGCCCGTTGGACTCCTTTGTGGTGGCCGCCCTTGGTGATGAGGCCGACGACGTCTACTTCGTCAAGCTGGAGCCCCGAAGGCGCGAGGCTCGCAAGGATACCGCTGTGGATGGCGACATGGAGCTCGCTAGAACGACGCCCTCGTTTTCTTCATCAAGCTGGTGCAATGGAGGACGAAGGTGGGGAAGCTTGCGAGGATGCCGCCGACGTGCCGCGCTGGATCACGGTGCGAAGTTCGCCAATACGACGCCAATGTTAACTTCATCAAGCCGGCGCCATGGAGGACGAAGGCGTGGAGTCTCGGGAGGATGCTGCTGTCGTGCCGCGGCGGATGGCGCCACGGAGTTCGCCAACATGACGCCAATGTCAACATCATCAACCCGGTGTCGCAAGGATCATGACAGGGAGCTCGCAATCAGGACGCCCGCCATCCACTTGTCATGCTGGAGCTAGAGGACGGAGGCGTGGCGCCCGTTGGGGATGCCGCCAACGTCTACTTCGTCAAGCTGGAGCCCGGAGACGTGGAGCTCGCAGGGATTCTGCCGTGTGCCGCGGAGGAAGGCGAGACGGAGCTCTCTAGGACGACGCCCGACTTCTTCTTCATCAAGCCAGTGCCATGGAGGACGGAGACGGAGCTCGCTAGGACGACGCCCGTTGTCTTCTTCGTCAAGTCGGCGACATGGAGAACAAAGGCGTGGAGGCTCGCAACGATGCTGCCACCGTGCCGCGTTGGATAGCGGCACGGAGCTCGCCAAGACGACGCCCATCGCCAACATCGTCAACCCGGCACCGCAGAGAATCGTGGCGTGGAGCTCGCAAGGAGGACACCACCAACATCAACATCATCAAGATGGACCGGAGGCTCGTGGGACATCACCACCAATGTCTACCTCGTCAAGATGGAGCCCGCAACACGGAGCCAAGAAGATAACACACACCCTTGGTGCTGCCCGCAACACGGAGCAGGGAGGTGGTGTTGTCCGTGACCTGGAGGAGAAGATGGTTCCACATGATGCTCTCCACGACTCGGAGCCCAAGAAGAAGATGCGTGATGGTGAGGAGCTGACGTGACTTCACCAACACTAACTCCCGATGGCCCTGTGAGGCGGTACCCTTGTCTTGGAGGACTGCCGTAAACACGGCGTCCAACCGAGACGAGGCGCCAACCACATCGGCATTGCCGATACGAGCGAGTGTTGGTTTTACACCGACACCGGTCTCCATAAGAATACTCCCGCGAGGCAACCCCTTGCATACCCGACGAAGCCGCTACATCATCAAGAAGTCCGAGCTGAGCAGGACCCATGCAACTTCAAGACCGACTATATCAACGTTGTCAAGACCGATGAGGCGCGACGGCGAGGGCGAACGTGGCCAGCATAAAGCCATGTTTTAAGCGGCACGTGTACCGACGAGGACACGGGCTTTGCCGCCGCCCACACCACACACACACATCATCATCATCATGCATGGAGAACGTGAAGCGAAGACGACGAAGACGACCATAAGGCTTAATCGGAGGTATCTCGTGGAGCAACCCGCGGGAGTAATTAACCGGGAGCTTTTTGAGGCCCCGGGAACCAGGAGACCGCACATCGCCATAGTCAGGCAGGCCGCGCTAGTAGGCCACGGAGCGCAACCATTTTTTATGGGATCTTGTAATTTTGTTTATCTGATGAGATTAATGAAATACTTGTTTCCCGTATCCCTTTTCTTTGTGTACTACGGTACACTGGCACGCCCGCATTTTTCTTTTTCCCGGCGCATGAGAGAAATCCATACTCCTTCTCTTCCCTTCTTCCGGAGTGTTCATAAGATTTTTCTCGTGTCAAACAGGTACAACTACTTTTTGGTATTTTTCGTTTCTTACCCATAACTAAGGATAGAAAACAACTTAGAATAGAAAATAAAAACTGCTTAGTGATAAAGCAAACAAGCACACACGAGAATATTCACCCCACACTATTGCTCCCCGGCAACGGCACCTTTGCTCCCCGGCAATGGCACCAGTAAAATGTCTTGATAACCCACAAGTATAGGAGATCAGCTGTAGCCTCTTTCGATAAATAAGAGTGTTGAACCCAACGAGGAGCTAAAGGTAGAACAAATATTCCCTCAAGTTCTATCGACCACTGATACAACTCTACGCACGCTTAACGTTCGCTTTACCTAGAACAAGTATGAAACTAGAAGTACTTTGTAGGTGTTGTAGGATAGGTTTGCAAGGTAATAAAGAGCACGTAAATAAAAACTAGAGACTGTTTAGATAAAGACACAACTAGCTTTTTGTCACGAGAAAGTTATTTGTCCCTAGGCAATCAATAACTAGACCGGTAATCATTATTGCAATTTTATATGAGGGAGAGGCATAAGCTAACATACTTTCTCTTCTTGGATCATATGCACTTATGATTGGAACTCTAGGAAGCATCCGCAGCTACTAAAGATCATTAAGGTAAAACCCAACCATAGCATTAAAGTATCAAGTCTTCTTTATTCCCATACGCCATAACCCACTTATCCGTGTTTGTGTTTCAGTCACTCAAGCAACACATACAATAAGCAAACCATGAAAATATTGCAAACCCTATAGCGGGGATCCCTCACGTTGCGACACGGAGAGCACCATAGGATAACACCAATAATAAAACATGCAACTCAAACCAACCACGATCATCAATTAACCCATAGGACAAAATGGATCTACTCAAACATCATAGGATAGCCATACATCATTGGGAAATAATATATAGCTTTGAGCACCATGTTTATGTAGAGATTACAGCGGGGACAAGGGGTGTTACACCGCTGCATAGAGAGGGAGAGAGTTGGTGATGACGGCGGCAAAGTTGTTGGTGTAGATTGTCGATGTGATGATGGTCCCGGCGGCGTTCCGGCGCCACCGGGAGAGATGGGGAGAGAGCCCCCCCCCCCCCTTCTTCTTCTTCTTCTTCTTCTTCTTCTTCTTCTTCTTCTTCTTCTTCTTCTTTACCTCCCCCCTAGATGGGAGAAGGGTTTCCCCTCTGGTCCTTGGCTTGCATGGCGGCGAAGGGTCGGGAGCCCCTACGAGATTGGATGTCTCTCTCTGTTTCTTTCTGTTTCTGCGCTCCCAGATTCTGGCCTTTCACCACTTCTTAAATTCCTGGAGATCCGTAACTCCGATTGGGCTGAAATTTTAACACAATTTTTATCCGGATATTATATTTTTTGCACCAGAAGAAGGGCACCAGCTGCCTTACGGTGTGGCCACAAGGACCAGGGGCGCGCCCTCCGTCCTTGTGGGCCCCTCGGGCATCGTCTCACGTTGATTTTTTTCCCACAAATCACATATATTCCAAAAAATATCCGTAAGTTTTTATCCCGTTTGGACTCCGTTTGATATGGATTTTTTGCAAAACAAAAAACATGCAACAAACAGGAACTGTCACTGGATCAATATGTTAGTCCCTAAAATAGTATAAAAAATTGTCAAAAGTATGTAAAAATTGTAGAATATTGGCATGGAACAATAAAAAATTATAGATATAAAAGAGACGTATCAGTCCTCCTTTCTCAACTTGAGATAGTGTAAAGGAACTCCGAGGTATTTAATAGGGAAATCCCTCAACTTGCACCAAAAAATTTGTGACAAGAGGTCAACACGATCTACATCTAGGTTAATAGTCACCAAGTCGCACTTATTATAATTAATTTTCATCCCCGTCAATTGGTTAAAGCAAGATAGGAGCCACTTGAGTTTTTTTTCATAATTAGGATTGGGGTCCAGGAATAGCATCGTATCGTCAGCATACTGCAAACTAACCAAACCATCGAGAATGATGTTGAGGACAACCCCGGGCTATGATTTTTTTGGCTGCCTTAGTTAACATGCAAGAAAAAACATCGGCAATCAGGTTAAAAAGCATGGGAGAAATGGGATCTCCTTGTTTTAAACTTTTTGCCCCTCCCCCCCATCCCCAACAAAATATGGCCCAATAGTATCGTTAATTCTCACACAAAAGAGCCGTGTTGAATGATAGACATAAACCAACTTATCCATTTATTACTAAAGCCTCGAGAAGCAAGCATTTCCACAAGGAAATCCCAATTCACTCATATCCTCTTCGCAAGGCTTGCAGAAGGAAACCTTTGATTCATTTTCTGTGTTATCAAAGCTAGGAGGCATGTCGATAGGGGAGGGGGGATGCATCATAGAATGACTCCGGTTTGGTGGTGCTCCCTAAATATTGGCAAGCTTCGAAGTGAGAATCCTTAGGTCTTTTATGAAGATGATAATATCATTAGATTCTCCCTAACTTTGACCGAATTTATAGAAAAAATTATTAACATCAAGAATATGATAATATCATTAGATTCATCGTGAAATACATTCTCATATATGATGTATGGTTGATATTATAGATATTGATATTTTTTCAAATAATTTTGATCAAAGTTTGTGAAGTTTTGACTTTTGCGGAAACTAATGACGCCGTTGCCAGCTCACAAAGCAAAGCAAGAAACATTTCAGTCCTCTTGCTCCACCGTGAAATCCGGCTCCGTGGGTTTCTTGAGCGCCTTGCCGTCGCAACTGTGTCGACGGCGCCTGACGCTCCCTCCCGGCCACGCGTCGCTGCCGCCCTCGCGCACCCTGAGCTCCATGGACGCGCGTCGGCGCTTGTGGCGGCGCCATGCGGCCTGGATGAAGCACGCCGCCCATGTGCGCCACTGGTGGGAGTAGAATCGGAACCTGTGGCGGATGCGCGCGCTGTGCAGTCGCCGGAACTGCGAGGCGACGAAGCGGAGGTCATCGGCGACGAGCGCGAAGGCCTCGACCTCGGAGACGGCGCGCACGGTGCGCGTGGACCTCGGCAGCGCCTCGGCGGGCCGCGGGTCGAGCGCCCAGGTGAGCAGTTCCTCCCCGCAGAACTCCCCCGCCCCGATGCGGCACGAGTTGAAGAAGCCGGACCTCCCGCCCTGCGTGGTGTTGGAGTCGAGGTGGCCCCGGATGATGAAGAGCATGGAGTCGACGGGGTCCAGCTCCCGCACCAGGCGCGTGCCGCGCGTGTAGAGCGCCGGGCGCAGGCGCTCGCAGATGGCCTCCAGCATGCGCTCGTCCATCTCGTCGAACAGCGGCACCCGGCGGACGAGGTCGAGGCAGAGGTGGCGCTTGATGTCGCGGCGGATGTCCATGGGGAGGTCCTCCAGCAGCGCCTCCTCGTCGACGCCGCGGGTGGCCACCCACTTGTACTGGTGGTAGCGCCGGACGCACTCCTTGAGCGGCTGCGGGATCTGGCGGTGCTGCATCCAGCGCTCCATGTCCGTGCGCTTGGTCCGCCACTCCTCCAGCCGCACCATGGTGGCCTGGAGGTAGGACTGCATGTTGCCGATGAGCAGCGCGAAGAGCACCAGGCCGAGGACGCCGATGACGATGGCGAAGCTGATCTCGCCGATGGAGAGGCTGGTGTTGAGGTTCTGGCCCAGGCAGCTGAGGTTCTTGAGCCCCCACCAGAAGCAGTAGAAGTACTTGTGCGTGAAGGAGGAGGTGGTGAGCTGCGCGGCCACCGCCTCGCCGAAGATCCCGAACTGGTAGAAGCCGTTGTTGCCGGGGGCGCACAGCCTGGTGACGTTGGTGAGCGCGTACCAGACGCTCCGGTTCCGGTTGCTGCTCACCACCGTGCTCGTGCTTGCGCAGTCGAAGAAGATGTCCTGGCACGGCGGGCCCTCGACGCGGCACGCCTGCCGCCAGCACGACTCCTGCCGCTGCACCGAGAAGAGGTACCACAGTGCTCCCAGCACCTGCACGCACGCAACGCCCAGGCCCAGTTGATACGTATCAAGAAAGAAATTTGCTTTGCTTTGCTTGGAGACGATCGAGAGAAATCAAGGCAACGCACGTGGCTGGCTAGCATGTAGAGTATGAGGTTGTAGGCTGCTCCGGCCCAGGCGTTTTCGGTCATGACCCCCGTCGCCATCACGATCCGCCTCGTCAGCGGGAAGATCTGTAGCAGCCGCGGCAGGTACTGGAAAATTATGCTGAAGCGGAGCACGTTCTTCATGTTTGTGATTGCCGATTCCCTCAGCTTCGGCACCACCACCCACACCACAAACTGCACCAAAGTATCGTAATCATTCGTCGTGTACAAGAAAAAAAGTGTATCGCCTGATTTTTATCTCGATCATCGTATATACGACACGGAAATATTTTTCACGTGGAAACCAACATTATGTGGAAATCGTATGTTTCATGATTATCAATTAGTCAGAGAAAATGCCATAAGTTTCGTGCTCAAAAGCACTTCCACATTATTTTTGTAACCATAACCTAAAATATCGTATGAGAGTTACAGTCAAAGCATGAATTTGGAAAGTCAAACCACACGTTGTTTAGTCGGAGGGAGTACATGTTGGTAGCGTGGGCTGGATTAATAGCAATTCCTAACACAATAAAACCAAAAAAAGACAATAAAAGAATTATGGCCAGTAAGGCCACCATTGTGCTCCGCCACCGCCGTCTTGTAACCGTACCAATTGAGTGCACTAATGTCCAAGAACATCTCCAGCAAGACACAATTTTTAATATTTTTTTGCAGAAAATTTAATTGTAGCAAAGCCCTCACCATGCCCCCAAAATGAGGAGGCACACATCCCCCCAAGGGTGTTTGGACAGGAAAACTATGTCTTATTTTTAGAGTCGAAGGGAGTACTTGTTCATAGTGTGGGACGGATTAGTACCAAATCCCAGGATGAATTTCAGATATAAGGATGTTCCAGGCCTAGTAAGGCCACCACTATGCTCCATCATCATGCATCTAGAAAAGTCGAGTGCACAAATGTCCAATGCACCTCCCATAGAGCCTCTAAATAGTTTCCCCCTCCCCCAAGTTTTTAGTTTATTTGGTAGTAAAGTAAATCCAATAGAGCCACTAGTAGGCCTGTAAAATGGGAGGCACCCATTCCCTCCGTCTAGCCCCTTCCCCCATAGGTGTGGTATAGGGCACTGAAATCCAACCAATCAGACGATGGAATAATTTTCTATCTCTCGCCTCTAACCCCTCCCGTGAGTCGGTGAGCTCGTGGCGGTCTTCTAGCGCCCACCCCGCCCACTTTCTCCCCTCTGCCAGATCTACACCATCTAAGGATTTTCCACCCCGTTGTCGTTGCTGCCCTTCCGCGACACTCTTCTCTGTACAGGTTGTTCACATCCTCTAGTGTCACCCCCCTATGCACGGCTCCTCTCTGTTGAGTGGCATCACCGCCTCCATTTGTGCTTCCCTTAACCTTCTATGCCCCCCTTTCCTTCATCACTCTGCATCTTCTCCCTAGTTTTCCGAGGAGCCCTGTCGCCCTACCTCTCGGGCCCATCGTCCCAAGGAGCGCCTAGCTGAGGTAAGTTTTCCCTTGTTGTCAACATGTTTGAGTGAGTGTGTTGAATTTGTGTAAATATGTGGAGGAATTATGTAGAATAGTTATGCAAAATGCAATCTTTTTGTCAATTGTATATCAAAGCTTATATCAAAATGGGGTTTCGATGTTACTTTCATATCAAGTCTTATGTCAAAATGTGGGTTCAATGTCATTGCATACCAGCTTGTAGTATGAATTTTATATCAAAGTGTATTTCAATAAAACTTTGACATCTTTTCTTTTGCGGGGATTAAACTTTTACACCAATGTGCATGCCAATTTGCAATGACAATTTTGATTTGTCAATTTATTGAATTGTTTGCAATGTCTTGTCGAGGAGATTCCTGTGTGATGTCCGAGGAAATTGATGCTAATGCAATTTCACTACCAATGGCACTGTTTCTGTGAAAAAGTGTTCGCGAAGACATTAGTCAACTACACTCATAAGGAGGACATTTAGTTGTGCATGCCCAGATAGGATACTAGTAATCATCCTATTGTTTTCAATGAGCGGTTGTTGAAGTCATATTGGAAGAAGAGTAACAAAAACTTCCATGCCAACCACACTTTTGAGCTTGATAGGAATGCAAACTCTATTGAGCACCATGGAAATACCATTCAAAAGGAATGCATCAAGTTTTAAACCTCCATTGACCAAATTAAGTGTCACCATCCAGGAGGAAGAGCACATAAGCTAATTTATCTCTCGATAGTTTTTTTTACAATATTGCATGCATGTTGGCTAACACTTCATCATTGTTCTAGCTTGCTGAACCACATGCAATCTAATCTTCGAGTCTTCGAGGGAACCAAAGAGTAAGTCATGTCCACTATTCGGTCAAGGTGATCAATTGTCAGAAGTTTCAAGTTATAGGCCCTAATATAACGCCAAGGTACAACAAGTGTTCCACTCCACCAAATTTAATTGGCGCAGAAGAAGAAACAAATAATGGTAGCAAAATAGTCCTACACCCAACTCAACACAACCACTTCTTGTGAAAGGCAAATTTGCAGGAAGATAGCAAAGGAGAATACGTAGAAAGATGATAATCTATATCATACAAGGAGGCCCTACAAGAGAGTTGCTCATGGTCAATGAGTGAGAAGGAAAATTGAAAGAACATGGATGGAGATTGACTAGGTGATACATGAACATAAACTCTCATTTGATGATTACAGATTGACGTGTAAATAAGAACTGAAGATTATCTTCTATGATGTCTCCACATTGGAGTCAGATGTGAGGACATATATGAGGCAAACATTGCATCTGCACAGGGGCTGACCTCGGTAGTGGTTTGGTGGTACTATTAGTATCTGGTGGTGGAGACGGAACTGGTTCGGACATTAGTGGAGACACCAATGACTAATGTTGTTGCTTATTTGTTATGTTTAGTATATTTCTATGTTTAAAAATATGAGTTTAAATTTGAACACTGGCATTTCAAAAATTGTGGGTTTTAATACAATTGAATTATATGCATTATAAATATCAAAATTTTAAATTATCATGTTATCAAACGAATAGCGTATATGTAGCATATGTGAGAAAATGGGTCGAAAATAAATATAGTTTGGGAGTTGAGGACTACTGATAAAGTTCGGGGCATTATTTGGAGCCTCAGGAAATGGGGGGGGGGGGGGGGGGGTCATAAGCCATTTCAAGATGCTCTGTTCTCTTTGATTCAAAAGGATTTACACACAAAATTTGGAGAACTACACTACTTAGGAATTTTTCCCATGCATCTTGTTTGATTCATAGAATTCCAGTGCACATGATTGATTTGCACTAGGTTTCCTAGGAAACAATCTATCCACTTGAATCTCGTGTGAAAAATCATATGTGTTTTTGTGCACATTCAAACATCGTCATGCTATCCTGTAGTAATCAAGATAACATGATAATATGTTCCTTTTTTCTTCTTCTTGTTTTTGCATTGACCCCTCGCATCCGTTTGGACCGCCCGATCCGGACGTGTTTTGCCCTCTAACGAGGTCTTGAATCCATCTGCGGGTCAATCCAGACATCTTTTTTCCCGCAAACTAGAGGAAAACTAGGGGGGGTGCTTTGCGGGAGTACGAACACTAGTCACGTAGGACCCCGACACCTCAGGCCCACTGAAACCCCCCACCCGGTCCCCTTTTTCCAATCCACCCCTGCCCCTCCTTTTATCCGCACCCCTCGTCATCTGTCGTCGCTGATGTACCTCTCCAGCCACCACCCAGGCATGCTCGGATGTCCATAGACGCCACCCATGAAACTGTCAGCCTTGGACTACACCGTTGTCCACCCAGGTATCCTCCGCATCCCTGCTCATGCCGTCCATGGTAGACACCATGCCCGACAGGTGTTCGGCTCAATACCATCAAGCCTTTTTAAACTTTTTGTTGTTTTCTAGAGAAGCATGATAGCAGGGTACTCGTTGTACGAGCATGAGCTATTGTGCGATGCGTGATTGGCCGTTTCTGAGGACTTTGTAGGCATGAACAAGGGCCCTACCTTTTGACCAAGCTTGCATGATTCATTTCATGAGCGAAATAACTTCACGCCCTACAACATTCATGGCATCCATGCATGCAATGTGAAGTCCCTAACGCATCGGTGGTACACCATTTGCACCTGCGGTGCGGTTCACCGAGTGGGGACAAGGTGATCATTGGACTCGTCAACCATCGAGATCATGAGTGTTGCTTTCTGTTACTCTATGTGTTGGTTAATTCATTCATTCACTCAATGTTGATGTACATGTTGTATAACCTGCACATGATGCCATGATGTGCTACAAGACCAAGGCAGGCTATTCACGCACGTTGTTGTACGAATGTTAAGGGGCAGTTTGTGTGGAACGACATGTGTCGCTTCTCACTCTAATATCGTTGAATTTGAAATAGATTTTTTGCAAAAACTTATTGAAAATCAGTTCTCTATAGTACTACGTATAGCAAACTAATCAATCAATGAGATGGTAGGTACAAGTAGAACGTACCTGCGGCAGTGGTAGCGCGGTGAAGAGATCGAACCAGAAGGTCCATGCAAGGTACCGCCTGGCGATCTGGTACGGGTTGATGACGAGCTCCCCTCTCCCGAACACCCGCGACGACGGCGCGATGAAGGCGGTGCGGAAGCGGATGACGATGTGCGCGGCGTAGAAGACGTCCAGCAGCGAGCGTATCATGGAGAGCGTGAGCGCCAGCGAGTAGTCGAAGCCGACGCACGCGTCCCGCCGCGTCCCCGTGAGGTAGAGGAAGAGCGGGTCGACGAAGAGCGACGCGAGGCAGGCGGCCAGGAACACCTTGTGCCACCGGTGGACCACCTGCCCGCGCGGGTCGAAGAAGAAGAAGAGGTGGCGGTCGCCGCCGGCGTGCATCAGCGACTCCAGCTCCTCCGAGAAGGCCCGCGACAGCACCCTGTCCTTGAGGGCCCTGCCGCCGTTCGTGCGCGGGCGCGGTTTCTCCAGGGAGTCACGGGATCCCGGCCAGCACCGCCTCGGGTCATGGGATCTGCTGCGCTTTCTGCCCGCCGACGGTGGTTGCGGGCTCTCCAAGGGGCTCGCTCTGAAGTGCTTCACGTCGACGTCGCTCTGAAACCTGAAACGGCAGCCGGCAACGCGCCCGGAGCTGTAAAACTTAGCACCGCGGGAAGGGAAACGATCGAGCACGATCAGCGACATCGCCGACATGCATGCGGGAATGATCGAGAAGACGCGCGCTCACCTGACGGTTCGTGAAGCACCGGATGCCATGGTACTGTACGTGCTGGTGTTACTTGGCAACTACTCGTCCGGATCATGGAGGTGTTGCATATGTGACACCAACTGTATTTATTATAGGAGTATTTATATAGGCGAATGGTGCTAGCTCTTGCCGTGGTAGAATGTGGATGCAGGCACAGCATGAGTCGTCGTCTTCAGCTGTGGGAAGAGAGTGACCGCAACAGCCTGCTCAGCCATTGAGAGTCAAAAGGGCTATCACCAATTAATTTCAACAGGGATCTTGTGATCGTACTACTTAAAAGGTACAGCGCCAAAGGAGACCTGCACAAAAAAAGTTATTTTGGACAGGCAAAACACCGACCGGGCGCATGTGATTATGTATATTGCCTACTTGACTTTCTCTGAGGTTCATTCTTATTTGTGGCTCTATGTATGCATGCACGTTCATCTTTGTTGTTTGTCACGGTTTTTGTCAATTCTAGCCCAGTCGATTCAGAGTTTTTTTATAAAAGAAACGATTAGGAGTTAGTTAGCGGGACGACTCCATCTCCACTAATCTTCATATCCACTAATCTATGACGACGATACCGATTTTAGATATGGGGTGGTGAGAGCACTTCACATTATTGAGTTTGTAGGTGTGAATGATGGTTTCAGATGAATTGATGTATGTCTTTGTCAAACTTTTGTGAAATAATTAATAAAAATGGCTACATGCATCGATTGATGCAGAGGCCGGGGGTTTAACCTCATTTTTTTTTAAAAAAATCCATTAATTTATAATACCTAAATAGTTCATCCTCACTATGTCATTTCTTTTGGCATGCAGCATATCCACATCTACAGTACTGCCACGTCAGCAATTAGCTAGAGACTTACATATGAAACACACCACAGTTCAAAACATGTTTGTTTCTACCGGTTAGACCCACAAGAGAGCCTCCCCACACACGTCATCCAGCAGCCCATACGGACGAGGGTAGAAATAGCAAAAGAATACCCCTCCCGCACTCCCGCAGTACCGCCGCTCATCCAGCACAGGGCAACCCAATCTGCCCATCGTTCTCCTGCACGGCCGCCGGTCCTCCTGCGCAGGCGATCCCAACCCAACCTGACACCGCCAATTTGCTGCCCTTCATCCTCTCTGTTGAAAGGGAGAGAGGGATTTGGTGGAATAGTTTGATCATTGTATTGCTTGAGCCTCGTTGGCATGTATATAGGAGTACATGATCTACTTGGAGTACAAGACAAGCCAGAATACTTCCTAGTTTATCCTATGTTTCCTAATACAATCAGTTACTCAACATCCTCCCGCAGTCACAGCGGTAGCGACGCAGAGGTGAGGCTGGAGAAGAATTCGAAGGCAAGCCGATGAACACCCCCCCCCCCCCCCCACAGTCGTAACGGTCGACACATCGCGGAGTCGTGGCTGGAGTGAAAACCGACGAGGTTGCTCAAGCAAGGCGGTAACCCTTTGTGCCGTATGTCGAGGTAGCCGAGAGCGTAGGTGGTGTAACCGTAGTCGAGGTAGCCGAGAGCGTAGGTGGTGTAACCGTAGTCGAGGTAGCCGTGTGAAGAACGCCATGGTCGGTGTCGAGTCGAGGGTCGCCGGTGTCGAGGTAGTCGCCGTGGAGCCGCGAAAGAAGAGCAGCGGCGGCTAGAGAAGGAGCGCGATGGCGGTGCTCGAAGTAGGCGATAATGAACGCGGCATCGTGACGAAGACCAGCGCGGATGGTGACGTTCCCGCGCCAAGGGAGGTGGCGCGGCGCATATCACGTGGAAGTCAACACGCGTGGATGGCAGTGGACCGCGGACCGCAGCGTTACGGCCCGAAGGGGCGACGCAATGGCGGCGGGCAGGTCGGGGCGACGGCGGGGAAGACCTCAGGGCGGTTGCAGGGATCGCGTGCCACGCTCGCTACGGCCCGACAGGGCAACGCAGCGGCAGCGCGAGGGTCGGTGCAGCCTCGGGGACGGCCTAGAACGAATGGCCTCGGTGCGGCGGTTGACCACGGGCCGCGGCACTATGACCCGAAAGGGCGACGCAGCGGCAGCGCGCGAGGTGGTGCGACCACGGGAACGACCTCAGGGCGGCGACGGGGATCACGTGCCGCGGCGCTATGGCCCAAAGGGGCGACGTAGCGGCGGTGTGAATCGGTGCAGCTATGGAGAGAACCACGGGGCGGCGATGCTGCGGCCCGATGGGGCAACGCAGCGGCAGCCGGTGCTCGATCGGTGGAGGGGCGCGCTGAACTCGGGGACAGGGCGGTGATGGCCGGCGTAGATCGACGAGTGGGCCAACGCGCGGAAGACATCTGTGAGGGGCCGACTGTCACGCGAGGTCGCCGGGTCAGGGCGACGAGCGGGCAGACGCGCGGACGACGACCGTTAGGGGCCGCCTGTCGCGCGAGGCCACTGGGTCGGTGAAGAGGCCGGCCGGTCGCGCCGGTGTCGGAGTAGAGGCGCAGAGGGGTCGGTGGCGACGGTGGACGACGCAAGCAGATCAAGCATAGATCGGAAAACCAAAAAGAAAAATGCTGATCAAAACGACTGATGAGAGAGCGAAAAAACCCGGAGTAAGGGTTCGGGAAAAAGATCTCTACGGCAGCCGGTCAACACGACCGGCGGACGAACCCTAGGTACGGGCGGCGCGGCCCGCGACGGCGGTCATGGAGGCCGACCGCCCCGGGGGCGGCGCGCGGGTGCGTAAGCGGCGGCGGCTAGGGTTTAGAATTAAAGTAAGGCTGATACATCCATCTTATTCCACCATATATCTAACATCCCTCCGTAGTCGTAGCGGTAGTGTGGCGAACAACAGAAGCGACGCGGACAGTAAAACTAGAGAGAATAGCAGCCGCCGGACTGGCCTGTTGTTCGCAACACTACCGCTACGACTGCGGGGGGATGTTAGAGATATATTTGGGTTACATATGTTTCGGTAGTCTAGGATTTGTAATCCGTCTCCTACCTTATCTCTAGGAGAGGCGTCTTGCCCTCCAAGCTTTGTACTCTATATATACTCGCCCTCGAGGTTCAATAATACATCCATCATATTCCACCATGTCTCTTTCTCCTTTCTAACAATCTCTTCCATCCAGTTTCCTTCTCCTCCTGTTGCGCACTGCGGGCCAGCGGCTACCACACCTCCAGCGTGCCGACGACTACAGCTCCAGGGTGCTCGTCCTAAGGAATACGTGCATGATGACTTTCCGATTGTCATCAACAAAATCAAGCAGGCTTCGGTAGGGGAGCGGCGACAACGATGCGTCGGCGGCTCGTTCTAGCGGCAGGAGCGATCGTTCGATGATCTCGGAATATCGATGTAATTTTTACCATGTTTGAGATCCTTTGTACTGAACTCTTATAATAGATATCTTATTTTTTCGCAAAAAATACATTCGCTGAACAAACACCAGTTTTATATTCCAGGGTACCATGTTGGAGTAGCACACTACATGAGCATGACAAAAACTGATCGAGTGCCAATGAGTTAATTGCACGTTGGTACCGCACTTGCGCACCTACTCACGAATCAGTATCACTACTCGTGTATGTCGCAGTTCAATACCAACTCAGGGCCTAAGTGGTACAAATTGGACTGACAGCCGTATAAGTGAGTATTGACCATGTATCTGACAGACCGGGCCCACCTGTCAGGTGACACGGTGGCCAATCGGCGCGTGCCCGGTGCACTGACTAGGACGAGGCCGGTGCGGTCGGTTACATGGGCTCGGTCGGCTCAGTCGTGGGTCGGACTCGCCTCACTCTCGCTCGACCTCACTCTCAATCTCGCTCTCCCTCCTCTCTCCGATTCACCGCCGCCCGCCGCCGCCGCCACCTCAACCGGCTCGCCTCGTGCCATGGAGGACGAGAGCAGCCAGTACTCAAGCGTGCAATACATGAACCTCTCCGTCGACGAAGCCATGCATTACCGGGTGAGTTGTCGAGCTAGGGTTAGGGTTGGGTTATCTGATTTGGAGGGATTTGATTTGATTTGGGGATTTTATTTTCCTTTTGTTCCTGTAGATCCCTGCTAGCATTCAAGACCAAGACTACAGTGCATTGAGACAACACCCAGAGTTCTTTGCCATCAGCATGGTGTGGCGGCTGAGAGGCGTGTATCATTCGAAGTATTTAACACGGGCAGGTGGTTCTTAGTCTGTCCTAAGAGTGTAAGATTCTATACAAACTCTGTGTTAATTGTATTGTTTAATCTAGCCATGTGCATAGAATTGTCCAGTCCAGTGCATAGAATTCATGTTCTTTCATCTAGCCATGTGCTGATGCACATTGTTTAATGAGTACTCTTGTACCATAGTTGTGATGGTCATTTTGTAGCTGTGTTTGGCCTGCCTGGCCACACCACCACCAACCTAGAATTGTATTGTTTAATGGGTAGCTGTGAGGGTCATTATGTAGCCATTTAGTACTACTGATGCTAATCAGTGGATTAGAAAATGTGTTGATGCTTGCCATGTATATTTAATTTGGCCAGTAATTTTATAATTGGTCAACAGCTTAGTTTGCAGTGCAGATAATCATTGTTTAGCTCACAAGAGTACTCACTTTGCAAATTATTTGATTGTTTAAGGTCAGAGAGATTCAATGTCAGAAGCTCAAAATTCAGTTAGTGTTTAGTGTCAGAGGTTCATTCTTTAGTTGGCTATATTATTAAAGTTGTTTCTCAAAGATGCTTAAAGTTCATTTTTTAATTCAGTGGCTAGTCATTTAGGGTCCTACATTGTTTAAAGATGCTCAAAGTTCATTGTTTAAAGCCAGTTACTCAAAGTTTATTTCTTAAATAATTTGCCTAGGAGATTGATTTTGCACATGCTATGGTTGTTTATATTGCAGGAAGATGAGAACTGTGGTATTGTTCTCTGGCTTGACCCAGAGTGGCCTCCTACATTGCAGAATGCCTTGTTGAAGCTATGGGAAATGTATCATGACAGCAAGAGTGATAGGAGGAAGGATAACCTGGAGAGTTCAGTCACTATTCACCATTTGACTAAAGAAAATAATAATCTAGAGGTCAACTATGACAAATTGGTTGAAGATGTGCACCAACTGTTCAATGCTCAAGAGGATAGGATGGTAGATTTCAGCTATTTGCAGGCTAAGATGCAGAATGTGCATGTTTCTGATTCAGTTGTATTTGACATGAAGACAGAGATGGGGAAGAAAGATGCAGAGATCTTCAAGCTGCAGGAGAAGTATAAAGTACTGATGAACCTGACACAATCTCAAGGCACTTGCATCAGGAACCTGAAGTTCAATCATCTAAAAGAGAAGGAAGTGCTTAGTACATCCACCAGGAACCTACAATTCCAGGTTGATGAACTCAAAAAATCTGAGGAAAAGCTCACCCAGGAGAACACCCAGCTGCTCCTTCACATGGGTGATCTCAAGAAGGGGCATGACAAGCTCACAGCAAGGTGGGATCAGCTAAAGATTCAGATTGCTGAACCGTTGAAGTCAGAGGAGAAGAACAAGCAGAAATTGAAGGGGATCCTGGACATCTTGTCAGAATGAAGATGTAGAGGAAGAGCAAGAGCAAGATCCAGATCAACATGAAGAAGAAGAATGCTTGCTTTGCTGACCTTTTGTGAACTAAGTTATGTACTATGGATGTGTAGTTGTTGTGAACCACTATGTTGTTGCTTTAAGTTGTTGTGAACCACTATGGTGTTATGGTGAACCACTATGTTGTTGCTGTGAACTACTATGTTAACTCTTAGTTGCTGTGAACCACTATGTTAATCAATATGTTGTTGTTGTGAACCAGTTTGTTGTGAACCGGTATGTTAACTCTTAGTTGTTGCTTGCCTTAGTTGCTTGAACTCTTTTATGAACCCCTAAACCAAAGTTGCTTGAACTCTATGGTGTTGTGGCTCCGTCGATGTTGAGAACCCCCTAAACCAAAGTGGTTAGGCATTTAGGGTCCGTCGACGTCGAGAACCCCCTAAACCAAAGTGGTTAGGCATTTAGGGTCCGTCGATGTCGAGAACCCCCTAAACCAAAGTGGTTAGGCATTTAGGGCCCGTCGACGTCGAGAACCCCCTAAACCAAAGTGGTTAGGCATTTAGGGTCCGTCGACGTCGAGAACCCCCTAAACCAAAGTGGTTAGGCATTTAGGCTCCGTCGACGTCGAGAACCCCCTAAACCAAAGTGGTTAGGTATTTAGGCTCCGTTGACGTCGAGAACCCCCTAAACCAAAGTGGTTAGGCATTTAGGCCCCGTCGACGTCGAGAACACCCTAAACCAAAGTGGTTAGGCATTTAGGCTCCATCGACATCGAGAACCCCCTAAACCAAAGTGGTTAGGTATTTAGGCTCCGTCGACGTCGAGAACCCCCTAAACCAAAGTGGTTAGGCATTTAGGCTTCGTCGACGTCGAGAACCCCCTAAACCAAAGTGGTTAGGTATTTAGGCTCCGTCGATGTCGAGAACCCCCTAAACCAAAGTGGTTAGGCATTTAGGCTCCGTCGATGTCAAGAACCCCCTAAACCAAAGTGGTTAGGCATTTAGGCTCTGTCGACGTCGAGAACACCCTAAACCAAAGTGGTTAGGCATTTAGGCTCCGTCGACGTTGAGAACCCCCTAAACCAAAGTGGTTACGTATTTAGGCTCCGTTGACGTCGAGAACCCCCTAAACCAAAGTGGTTAGGCATTTAGGCTCCGTCGACATCGAGAACCCCCTAACCCAAAGTGGTTAGGTATTTAGGCCCCGTCGACGTCGAGAACCCCCTAAACCAAAGTGGTTAGGCATTTAGGCTAGTCATCAAATCTCATCATCAAACATTGACAAGGCCAACAAAACTAATCATGAAATCATTATCAAACCTTAACATTGCCAATAACACTAATCATCAAATCTCATAACCAAACCTTAACATTGCCAATAACATTAATCATCAAATCATCATCAAACCTTAACATTGCCAAATTGATAGCATAACATTGCCCATAACACTAAGATTGTTGATAGCAATTCAGTACACTCAAACATAATCATCTAACCAGTTTGACTTGTTGGTTCAGTACAATCAAACCTAAGCATCCAACCATGGTTCAGGACACAAAACATTGATCAGTACCATAGTTTTGAGAAACAACAACTCATTACACTCATCTGTTACCACTAGGAGAAAACTAGGTCATCCAACCAGTGTGACTTCTTGGGGCAGAAGATGTAGACGGAGTTGCATATCTTGGGGCAGAATATGTCGAAGGAGTTGCATATCTTGGGGCAGTGAATGGCCTTGCACCACTAGTTGATGGATGTGAACTTGCACCAGACCTTGCTCTAGATCTTGCACCAGTCCTTGCACCAGACCTTGCTCCAGATCTTGCACCAGTCCTTGCAGGTGGAGGCTGTGATCTTGGTGCAGGCTGGGATCTTGCAGGTGTAGGTTGCTGTTGTGACCTATTGGTCTTGCAAAAAGAAGTGAGATTGGTATTAGTAGACAATATTAAAATATTAACAAATGCACTAGTCAACTAATACAAAAGAAGTGAGATTTGGTATTACCACATGCTTGTTTTTCCTCATAGCCAAATCTGGTTTCAATTGTTTCAGGCAGTTGGTGTATCTATGGCCTTGGAGACCACAGTTAGAGCATGTTATTGTGGCCATTCTACTGCTGTCCTTTGGCTTTGGCACTTCAAACTTGCCCTTGATCCTCTTCTCTTGCTTTCTTCCTCTCCTAACATGAAATTCTGGTGGCTCTATGTCTGGTCCAGGTGTCCTTATCCAGTCATGTTCACCAGGAACAGGAAAGATCATAGGTTCATATGCTGCCACATAAAATGGTTTTTTGAAGAATTTACAAACAAAGTCCTCTGGAAACCTCTTGGCCTTGTTAATTGCTGAAATTGCATGGTTGCATGGTAGGCCACTGAGGTCCCATTTTCTGCAACCACATGTATGTGACGCCCCCGATTCAATAGTACACTAATCATACACGCAAACGTGTACGATCAAGATCAGGGACTCACAGGAAGATATCACAACACAACTCTACAAATAAAATAAGTCATACAAGCATCATATTACAAGCCAGGGGCCTCGAGGGCTCGAATACAAGAGCTCGATCATAGACAAGTCAGCGGAAGCAACAATATCTGAGTATAGACATAAGTTAAAGAAGTTTGCCTTAAGAAGGCTAGCACAAACTGGGATACAGATCGAAAGAGATGCAAGCCTCCTGCCTGGGATCCTCCTAAACTACTCCTGGTTGTCGTCAGCGGGCTGCACGTAGTAGTAGGCACCTCCCGAGTAGTAGCAGTCGTCGTCGACGGTGGTGTCTGGCTCCTGGACTCCAACGCCGGGTCGCAGCAATCGGGTATAGAAAGGGGGAAAAGAGGGAGCAAAGCAACCGTGAGTACTCATCCAAAGTACTCGCAAGAAAGGAGCTACACTACATATGTATGCATTGGTATCAAATGGAATAAGGGTATCATATGTGGACTGAACTGCAGAATGCCGGAATAAGAGGGGGATAGCTAGTCCTATCCAAGACTACGCTTCTGGCCACCTTCATCTTGCAGAATGTAGAAGAGAGTAGATGGTAAGTTCACCAAGTAGCATCGTGTAGCATAATCCTAACCGATGATTCTCGCCTCGTCGCCCTGTGAGAGAGAGATCACCGGTTGTATCTGGCAGTTGGAAGGGTGTGTTTTATTAAGTATCCGGTTCTAGTTGTCATAAGGACAAGGTACAACTCCAAGTCGTCCTGTTATCCAAGATCATGGCTATTCGAATAGATTAACTTCCCTGCAGGGGTGCACCACATTTCCCAACATGCTCGATCCCCTTAGTCTGGACACACTTTTCTGGGTCATGCCCGGCCTCGGAAGATCAACACGTCGCAGCCCTACCTAGGCACAACAGAGAGGTCAGCATGTCGGTCTAAATCCTATGGCGCAGGGGTCTGGGCCCATCGCCCATTACACACCTGCATGTTGCGAGGGCGGCCAGAGAGCAGACCTAGCCTCCCTTATAAAAGAGCAGACGTTCCAGTCCAACCCGGCGCGCGCCGCTCCACTACTAGGAAAAGGGCTATAGATGGAAATGACACTAATAGCGCACCAGACATGTGGTGCGCCATTAGTATATACTAATGGCGCACCACCTTCTGATGCGCCATTAGTGTTGAAACTACTAATGGCGCACCCTGCCCACGGTACGCCATTAGTACCAAAAAAAATTTTTGAACTAGTGCGCCTGTCCAAACATACTAATGGCGCATCCACTGGTGGTGCGCCATTACTAGTTGTAACTAGTAATGGCGCACCAGCCAGAAGGTGCGCCACTAATGTTATTTTTTTATTATTGTCTTTATTCCTTTTTTTGCAAAAGTACTAATGGCGCACCACCAGTGGGTGCGCCATTAGTAACCTGGATTACTAATGGCGCATTTGTTGCTGGTGCGCCATTAGTAAGTGGGCAGCAACAAGATATTTTGGACAGCCTCTCCTCCCACACTCACTTTCTCCCCACTTCATTCTCTCCACCGCCTCCTCCTTGTCTCGGGTGCCTCCTCTTTTTCACCTCATTTCCACCATAGATTCATTCAAATTAAGTGGTTAAGTTACCTTGTTTTGCTAGGTAAGTAAGGGGGGAAGCTATATTTATGTTGTTCTCCCTACAACAATGTGCACATGCACTTTTTATGGCCTAGCTAGATCTATGTATGTTCGTGGTGTTGCATATGTTTGTGGTGTTGCATATGTGTTTGTGTTTGGAGGTGTACCGGTATTTGAAATGCGATAGTTGCCAATATTTTGCCGGAATGTTGATTCATTTTCGTTTCGGCGAGAATTTTGGCATTAAGCATTCTTTTTGGTCCTATTTTTAGGGAAAGTCATGCCAAATTTTTTCTTGGTTCTAAAATATCGTTTTGCTCTACCCCGCAGGCGACCATGGTCCGCACGATGACCGAAGGCATCGTGAATAGGTTTTTGAGGTCCGCGAAGGCCGAGATGCTTCAAAAGAACGAGATGGAGATAAGATGTCCGTGTCGAAGATGCAAGCTGAAGAGCCTTATTGCGGACCCGGATTCCGGGCAGGTGCGGGACCACCTGCTGTTGCGTGGTTTCATGGATGGCTATCGGTGGCAAGGTGATGAAGATGACTACGAAGTCGTCCATGCGGGCCGGGCAAGAAATGAGGAAGGGCAGCAAGACAACCACCGCGGCTCGGGCGGGCGAGAAGACGAAGAATCCCCAGGAGATGATCACGACTGTGATGCTGTACACAGTCATCATGTAGAAGATGCAGGACATGATGATGAGGAAGATGCCGGAGCAGGCGACGGGCATGATCATGAAGATGATGATGCCGGCGGAGCAGACGACGCTGGACCATCGATGGGCTGGGTGCAGGACCCTCATATTCAAGAGCTGCTTCTCAAGCGGACGGATAACGCAAGAGCTGCCGCCCGAGAGAAAGCCAAGATGGATCAACTTGAGTTAGACGCGGTTACTCCATTGTATGAAGGATGCAGGCCCGAGGATACCCGCCTGAAAGTAACGCTCATGGCCCTGGAGATGAAGGTAAAACACAAAATGACCGACGCATGCTTCGACGAGAACATGTCATTCTGGCACGAACGTCTTCCCAAGGGGAACAAGTGCCTGACCAGTTTGGAGGAGGCGAAGAAAATCGTGTGTCCTCTGGATTTACCGCACGTGAAATACCATGTGTGCATGAACAATTGCATCATTTATCGGGACGAGCACGCGGAGTCTACAATATGTCCGGTGTGCGGTGTCACTCGATACAAGAAGAGGAAGAAAGCTCCTCGAAAAGTGGTGTGGTACTTTCCGATCACTCCTCGTCTGCAGCGGTATTTCGCGGATCCTAAGGTAGCAAAGCTCCTACGTTGGCACGCGGATAGGGAGGAGAAGAAGCGAGAAGATGACGCAAATGATCCGGAGATAGATAAAAAAGACAAGATGCTGAGTCACCCTAAGGATGCGAGCCAGTGGCAAGCATTGAACTTCGAATACCCAGAATTTGGGAACGATCCAAGGAACATCGTGCTGGGCGCGAGCACCGATGGAGTCAATCCATTTGGCAGCCAGAGAAGCACACATAGTACCTGGCCTGTGTTTGTGTGGATGTACAACCTTCCCCCCTGGTTGTGCATGAAGAGGAAGTACATTCACATGAGTATGCTAATTGAAGGGCCGAAACAACCAGGAAACGACATCAATCTGTATCTGGGGCTGCTGAAAGAGGAGCTTGACACGCTGTGGAAAACGCCAGCCAATACGTGGGACGCCGCAGAGAAAGAATATTTCCCTATGAGAGCCGCACTGCTCACGACGGTGCACGACTATCTCGGTTACGGATATCTTGCGGGGCAGGTAGTCCACGGATTTTCTGGATGCGTAAGGTGCATGGATGACACAACGTATCGCCAGCTAGATAGAGATCCCGGGTCTTCGAAAACCGTGTTCATGGGACATCGAAGGTGGCTTCGCGACGATGACCCGTGGAGGAAACGCAAGGATCTGTTCGATGGTGAAACCGAACCCCAAAAACGCCCGTGTACGAGGAGCGGCGAGGAAATAGACAAGCTGTTGAAAAATTGGAAAGACTGCCCACTGCCGGGAAAGAAGCAAAAGGCGCCAGAGCCGGGAAAGAAGCGAAAGGCGCCAGAGCCGCTGCTGAAGGTATGGAAAACGAGGTCTATTTTCTGGGACTTGCCGTACTGGAAGATCCACCGTGTGCCTCACAGCCTTGATGTCATGCATATCACGAAGAACGTGTGCGAGAGTCTGCTTGGTACCCTGCTCAACATGCCAGAGAGGACCAAAGATGGGCCGAAAGCAAGGGCAGACTTGAAATCAATGGGCATCAGGCAGGAGCTTCACGCTATATATGATGATGATGATGATGATGATGATGAGGCGAAGCAGGACACAGAAAGTCGTCGCAAAGGCAAAAAGGCCAAGAAGACCGGAAATGACTACCCTCCCGCGTGCTTCACTCTAAGTCAGGAGGAGATCGAGCAGTTTTTCACCTGCCTCCTAGGAGTAAAACTTCCTTACGGTTACGCGGGGAAGATAAGCAGATACCTAGACCCAGCGAAGCAGAAGTTCAGCGGGATGAAGTCTCACGACTGTCACGTGCTGATGACACAGATACTTCCAGTTGCAATCCGTGGGATCATGGACGCGCACGTCCGTGAAACGCTATTTGGCCTATGCAACTTCTTCGACGTCATCTCTCGGAAGTCGATTGGCGTGAGGCAACTCAGAAGGCTACAGAAAGAGATTGTGGTGATACTATGCGAGCTTGAGATGTACTTCACGCCCGCATTCTTCGATGTTATGGTGCATCTGCTGGTCCATATAGTGGAGGATATCATCCAACTCGGGCCGACATTCCTGCACAGCATGATGCCGTTCGAAAGGATGAATGGTGTCATCAAAGGATACGTTCGCAACATGTCACGTCCAGAAGGAAGCATAGCCAGGGGCTTTCTGACCGAAGAGTGCATCTCCTACTGCACGAATTATCTAGGCATCGAGAACCCCGTTGGTCTGCCCGTCAACAGGCACCTCGGCAGGCTCGCTGGATGGGGTCACCGTGAGGGTCGCCGCGAAATGCATGTCGACTTTGAGGGTCGACTCGCCGACTTTGAAAGAGCAAACCTAGTCGCGCTACAACACATAGACGTGGTAGATCCTTGGGTGGTAGAGCACAAAACCTTTATTAAGAAGACGTACAATGACCGAGGCCAACAGAGGACGGACGGAGATATACTCAAAGAGCACAATTCATGTTTCACGCGTTGGTTCAAGCAGAAGCTTCTGTCGTACCCTTTACATGAGGATTCTTCCGTGGAAGAACAACTCATATTCGCCTTGTCACAGGGCGCCGAGCACAACCTGATGACCTATGAGGCGTACGATATCAACGGCTACACATTCTACACCGAGGCCAAGGACATGAAGAGCGATGGTTATCAGAACTCCAGGGTAACGATGGAATCCTACACCGGTAACGACAAGGACAGATACTACGGAAGGATCGAGGAGATCTGGGAGCTGAGCTACGCTGGAGAGAAGGTCCCGATGTTCCGTGTCAGATGGGCCAAGAACGTCATAAAAGAAGACCGGTATTTCACCACCATGGTTATACCCGAAGCCAAATCCAAGACCGCGGGCGCAAACGTCACCGCGAAAAATGAGCCATGGGTACTGGCTTCCCAAGTGGACCAATGCTTCTTCATTACCGACCCGCCAAA